>NW_026622875.1:23908017-24216637 GCF_023065955.2 Ursus arctos | reverse complement strand
ATAAGGGTTGGGGAGATCTTAAAGACTCTCTTCCCAGAGTTGAGGAGAGGCCATCCATACAATAGGCTGGATGCTGCTGAACTCAAAGGAGGGATCACGAAAGTCTCACTGCAGTAGTCACTGTGCCTTCCTTCTGCTAAAAGTAAGAACTATTATTACTTTTCCCGGCATTTTTCTGGACTATGTGTTGGGTGAGATCTCATTTCATGATTTGAATGACAGATTTCATCTTTACCTTAAAAAAACCCGATTTATTTATTTGTTTGTTTATTTATTTATTTGAGGCGGGGGTGGGGTGGGAGGCAGAGGCAGAGGGAGGGAATCTTCAAGCAGACTCCCCGCTGAGCACAGAGCCCAATGTAGGGCTCAATCCCAGGACCCTGAGATCATGACCCCAGCTGAAATCAAGAGTCAGATGCTCAACTGACTGAGCCACCCAGGCGCCCCTATTTCATCTCTACTTTTACACAAAAAAAACAAACCTTTGTTCTCTGTTGGTCTGGTTTAAAATTCATTTATCATCTGCAAAGTAATATACTATGAGCAATGAGCTACCTGAAAGACTGTTTTGGGTTTTTGTGGGTTTTTTGGTTCCTGTTTTACTTTTTATATTTTTATTTTTGTAATTGAAATATAGTTGACATATAATAAATTCGTGCACAAGATAGTGACTTGACATTTATGAAGTGCTCACCATAATAAGTGTGTTAACACAGGTCATTATACAAAGTAATTACAATATTATTGACTATATTATGCTGTATTTCTCATCCCTGTTACTTATTTATTTTATAACTGGAAGTTTGTGCCTTTTAATCTCCTTCCCCTATTTCACCTACCCCCACCCCGGCAATCACTAGTTTGTCCTCTGTGTTTATAAGTCTGGTTTTTGTTGTTCTTTGTTTTTTAGATTCCACATATGAGTGAAATTATATGGTATTTGCCTTTCTGTGATTTATTTCACTTAGCGTAATACCCTCTAGCTCCATCCATGTTGTTGCAAATGGCAAGATTTCATTCTTTTTTTGTGGCTGAGTAATATTTGATTTTATACACACACACACACACACACACACACACACACACACACACATATGTATATATATATAAGTCTCACATCATCTTTATCCACTTATCTATCAACGGACACTTCGGTTGCTTCCACATCTTGATTATTATAAATAATGGTGCAAATAAACATAGGGGTGCACAGATCTTCTCATACTATTTTCACCTTCTTTGGGCGAGTTCTGTTTTTTCCTATTTTTTTTTCTGATTTTTTTTCCTGTGTGGTTCCAACAATTCTAGTGGTTGTTTCTTCCCCCCACATACTTTTACCACTGTTCTGAGCACATGAATATTATTTTTATCTACTTCAATAACCAACTATAAAGTAACTTCAATATTTCATATGTACCTCATGGGGATTTTGTGAGTTATACTGGAAACCTTTTGAGTTTCTCTTACCTTATTTTAGAAAGAAAAGAAAAAGAAAAAAAAGAAGAAGAACCAAAACTAGCCCTGGTTTTTGTCTTTGTCTGAACAGAGTGAGAGAGGTGAGGAAGGACATAAAGCGAATGGATACCATTGACCACACATGGGGTACATGAGTTCAAACTTCTTTTTTTTTTTTTTAATTTTAAACTTCCTTATATATCTTTACATTATTTGCTAAAGCAAACATGAGTTGCTTTTGAAGTTTTACAAACTTGGATAAAGTAAGTTTAACAAACAAATGAGAAACAACGTGACATTTCCTCAAAAAAATGAAACCTAGAATTACCGCCCACATGACCCAGCAATTCCACTTCTGGGAACATACCCCAAAGAATCGAAAGCAGGGCCTCGAACAGATGTTTGCACACCTGTGTTCGTAGCAGCACTGGTCACAATAAGCAAAAGGTAGAAACAATCCAGATGCCCGCCAGTGGATGGACGGAGAAGGAGAACGTGGCGTATATACCCACGAGAGGAGATTCGGACGCATGCGACAGCATGGATGAAACCTGAGGACGGTGTGCGAAGTGAAATCAGTCAGGAAAGGACAAATATTCCACCTACAGGAGGTACCTAGAGCGGTCACATTCACAGAGGCCCAAGGCGACATAGTGGCTGCCAGGGGCTGGGGGAGTGCGGAGTTCCTGTTCCGTGGGTGCAGAGTTCCGGTTGGAGATGATGGGAAAGTTCTGGCGATAGACGGTGTGGTGGTTGCACAGCAATGTGAACGTATTGAATGCTACCGAACCGTATGCCTAAAACGGTTTAAAACGGTATATTTTATGTTGGTGTGTTTTACCACAGTAAAAAAAAAAAAAAAAAAAAAAAGACACCTTTGGTCTCATTTATTTTCGGTCATCAAAGCACTAGTTTGTGGGTGTCAAGAATGGCAGGAGTGGAAGTTGGAGCCAACGAAGTAGAGAAGAGGGGAAGGGTGGGAGGAGTACTAAAGGAAGGAGTGAGGCAGGATCCCCAGACTTCGGCCTGTAGGACCTGGGTGAGGAGTTCTGGAACCCCATCTGTGAGGCAGGAGGCCACAGACCCTGCCCATGGTGAGCGTCTGAGGGAGACCTGGCTGAGGCCTTTAACAAAGTGGTCATCTCCTTGGCCGTGTCCCCCATACCAGAGGGGGGAGCAATTAGAGCCTGACCCTCTGAGATGGCAGCAATGGCCACACTTCTCTGCCCTAATGCGTGTGCCCAGGAACTCCACATTGACCCAGAACAGCGAAGACCCACAGGGCCACCTTCTTCCTGTTTAGGGCGTGAGAGCGTGTGAGAAGCGAGGTGGCACCGGCAGCACAGACACAGGCTGGAGCCGTCGGGTGGGGGTCTCGGAGTGGCAGGCAGTGGTCAAATCGTGAAGGACATCGTAGGGACAACTTCCACCCTCCCATCCCCGATACCTTCCTGCTGCCACACTTCCTTCACCAGACACACACGTGCACACACATACACACACACGCTCACCCCTCTACCACATTTTCGTGATGAGAGTATGAAAGAATTGACTTCTTGGGTATAGCCTGTGTGCTTTCCCACCCCCAGCACCCCAACAGTGCTCTATAAATATTGTCAAATTTCAGTATTTGTTGTGTGGTTTTCGGGCCTGGCTTGAAAAGATTCCAGGCTAGGGAGCTACGGATTTGCAGCTCCCTCTGCTGCTTTTCATCGGAGGACATGATTAAGGGCCATCCCGTTCTTGGCTCACAGACATTCGTGTCTTTGTTCTTGTGTGTGTTCCTTCACAAACAGAGGCACCTACTGCTGGCTGCTAAGCTTGGTAACCCAGTAAATTACCAAGACCCACGGAGAGAACTGGCGCCCGAGACCTCATAGGTGCTCAGGTTAAACCCTTCACACTGGCACAAGGGGACGCTAAGGTCCAGCGTGGGAATGACATTTGCATATGGTCAAACAGCAAATCATTGTTTTGTGTTTTTAAATTTTTTCCAGCTTTATTAACATATAACATTGGGTAAGCTCAAGGTGTACAATGTAATCATTTGATATATGTATATATTGTGATATGATCGCCAAAATAAGGTTAACACGTGTATCATCTCACATAGTTACAATTGTGTGTGGTGTGTGCGTGCGTGTGTGTGTGTGTGTTGAAAACTTTAAAGATCCACTCCCTTAGCAGCTTTCAAATACGGAATACCGGATTCGAAACTATGGTCGCCATGGTTGTACATTATATCCCCAGAAGTGTTTGTGTTTTTTCTGTGATGATATGCAAAGGACCAAGCATATGAAAACGCACTCAATATTATTAATCACTAGAGAAATGCAAGTCAAAACCACAAGGAGATACCTGCACGTCCATTGGGATGGTACTCTAAGGAAGAAACAACAGACAACAGCACGGGTTGGTGGAGAAAGTGGAAGGCTTGGGCACTGTCAGTGGGGATGTGAAATGGTAAAACCTGTGGAAAACAGGATGGTGGTTCCTCAAAAAATGAAACATAGAATTACCATATGCTCCAGCGATTTTACTTCTGGGTATTTACCCCCCAAAATGGAAAGAGAGCCTCCAAGAGCTATTTGTATCCCCAGGATCAGGGCTGCATCATTCACAGTAGCTACATATGGAAGCCACCTAAGCGCCCAATGAATGGAGAAGCAAAATGTGGCGTATACACGCGATGGAGTAGCATTCTGCCTTAAGAGGGAAGGGAGTGTTGCACCATGGTACAATATGAGTGACCCTCGAGGACGTTACGCTAAGTGAAATAAGTCAGTCACAGAAAGACAAATTCTGCATGATTTATATAACTTAAATGAGACACCTAGGCGAGTCAAAATCTTAGAGACAGAGTGGTGGTTGCCAGGGGAAGGCGGGAGAAGGCAGGAGTTTCCGTTCTGTGAGATGAAGAGCCCTGGAGATGGATGGGGTGATGGCTGCACGACATTATTCAATACCACTGAACCGTGCACTTGAAATGGCTAAGATCAGAAATCTGTCATATGCATTTTCTCACAGCAAAAAAATTTTACTTATACAGGTGTACATAAATACATCCTTGCTGTAAAAAGGTGAACAATATAGACCAAACTAAAGTCTTCCTCGACAACCTCCCCATCTGAGTACACAGCTCTGTTCCCCTGTGTCTTATTTACTCCTCACGTCCCCGGATGATTTAAGTATGACGATGATTTCCATTTTCCAGATGAGGAAACTGAACCGCAGAGAAGTTAGGGACCTTTCCCAGAGCCAGTAAGTGCTCCAGTCTAGCTTTCAACTAGAAATCTAGTTGGGGCACATGGAGGACAAGGCCATGCTCTCACCCAGTGCCCTCTCGGCCTCCTGTATGTCCAACTCTGCTGGATGCAGAGGACATAAGGGGCATCAGATAGAGCCACTGCCCTCAAGGCAGTCCCAGCCCAACGGAGTGGGCAGACACAAAGAAAATTACACTAGCCCCACATGGAAATGCAAAAGGAAAACTAATGACATCTCCACAGCAGAGGCTACTTATCTTTCTGTCCCAAAGGACAGGTGTTTTTATGAGATGTTAACGTTTTTTAACAAGATGAAATCCTAGGTACACCTTTAGCCTTTTTTATTTGGTTCTCAACACAAACGTCTCCTTCTCAGAGAGCCCTTCCCAAACCACCTTGGCAAGAACAGCCATCCACCCTCCGCCGGCCACCCTCACCCCCTCACTGCATTGTCTTCATAGTGCTTTTCCTTACCTGCTCTTCTCCAGCTCTTTGTCTGTCTTCCTTCACCAGAATGTCAGCTCTCGAGGAGCAGGGATCCTGTCTATCCTGTTCACCCTGAACCTCCTGTGCCTAGAACAGTGCCTGGCACACAGCCATCGGCTGTATGCGTTTCCAAGGGCTGCCATAGCAACATACCACACGCTGGAGGGCTTAAAGCAACAGACGCTTTTTTTCACGGTCCTGGAACTAGCAATCCGAAGTCAAGGTGTTGGCAGGACCAAGGTCTCTCTGAAGGTTCTGGGGAAGACTCTTCCTTGTCTCATCCTTGCTCCCTGGTTTGTAGCTACATCTCTCCGGTTTCTACTACTGTCTTCACACAACCTTCTTCCTCTGTGTCTCTGTTTCGAAATCTCCATTTTTATAAGGGCCAGTCGTTAGATGAAGAGTTCACCCTAACCCAGTATGATCTCATCTTAACTACCAAGACCCGATTTCCAAATAAAATAACATTCACAGACACCAGGGATTAGGACTTCAACATGTTTTTTTTGGGGGGGGGACACAATTTGACCCAAAAGAGTAGCTAATAAATACATTGAACAAATGATCTAGTGTTTTCTGAAAAACTGTATGATGAACTCTCAAATGAGTTTAGGCAAAGGCTTTGGAAGGCATCATTCTGCCCGGGTTTTGTGATGATCAAATGGTACATAAAATGTCTTTTACTAACTATAGTAACCAAAGTAGAGTGTCCAGGTCAAGGGAAATAATGGTTCCAATGTTCTAGGCACAGATTCAACCTCAGGTGGGATATGAAGTTTTAGATGCCACATTCTCAATGTTCTTATATATTTATGAGAGTGATTTAATGGCATTAAAGTTTAGACAAGAAAATCAACCATAATCCCACTACCCTAACATACTTAGAGGAAAATTCAAGAGGGGAACTTCTAGATAGAGGAAACAGCAAGTACAAAAGCCTCGAAGCATCCATAGAGCTTGGTGTGTTCAAGGAGCAGAGAAGGCAGTGCAGCTGGGGGTAGCAGTGTTCCACGGGATGACCCAAGCCTCTTGCTGGACATCTTTGTGGGTGACCATCCAGCTCACAAACCAGCAACCTTCCATTATCTGGTAATCCTCCTCCAAACACCCTACCTTCCACACCCCCTCTGCAAGCACACTAACCCACTTGGAGGATGTGGTGTGGACCTGGTGTGTGTGAAGAGGGGAGGGGATAATGGATACAATTGGGTCCTCTCTCCAGGGCATTTGGAACTGGGACAGGATAAGGGTCAAGCAGTCTCTGGAAAGTTCTGTGACCCTGGAAGCTGTAGGAAAGGTGCTGTGTTCTCCACTTCAGCCAGAGGCAGAGGAGGCAGGTCATTAGGAAGAGCAGCAGGTATTCAGAGCTCAACAGTCAGCTTCCTGGTGCATCCACCCTGACAGCCAGCAGGATTCCTGCCTCAGGTTCCAGCGTACTTGTCGGTATCCCTATCATACATTCTCAGTTCTTTGACATAAGCTGATTTGGGGCAACCAATAAGAGAAGTGTTTTGGGTAAAATAATTCTGTGGTCAAATAATTTGGGTAAGAGTGAGTTAATTAAATAAAAATCTTAAATAAAATTTAAGAGCTTTCTATCTGCAGGACTTCTCAGAGCCTTTAATAGGATTGTGTACATTCAAAAAGGAACTCTCAAAACAAAAACAAACAAACAAAAAAACCTCTCAAGTGAGCTGCATTTCCTACATTGATTTCCCAGGCTACACTGGGAAACAGTGTAACAGTGTTAGGTTGGGAGACTTTAAGCTTCCATTTTTGCTGAGTCCTGGAAGGTTGAGAATGATAGAGGAGAGCCCAGCTATTCTGATCACCAGGAACAAGCCTGTTATTGAAAACACCCCTTTCAGCCAGTAATTTTATCTGGTAGAGAAGGAGGATAAGGCCAAAGAGAGAGCAATACCTGAAGGGACAGAGAGAAAGAGAATATAGTTATCTTCTGGTTGTTGTCTTTTGGGTTCAGCCTTTCAATGAAATTACTGAAAGCTCAGAATCATTCCAGTGCATTTGTCAACTCCAAAATCACATTCCAGTAATGGATGTGCTCACTCATGCCAGCCGCCTAAAATGTATGCCCACCCACAAGATGATTTCCTGTCTGAATGTGGAGACTGACACTCCCCTGCTCAGATAATTCAGAAAAGGATTAGATAGAAACTATGGGCTTCACAACTGACCCCCAAGCACCCCAGGACTTGCCCTTCGTCTCTCTTGTGTCCGTCTGTCACCTGCTGTGTTGGGCACCCCAGAGACTAGCAGGACTGCCTGGCCACCCGGGGAACTCCAGGTCTGACGATGCAGGGGATCAAGACCCAAACTGACACCCGACAGAGAGTGGGGAACGCAGGGCAGAGGGCGTTGTGGGGGACAAAAGGGACCCTGGGCTTGGCTAGGTTGGGTTGGGGGCCAGGTCTAAGCTTTATGAGATGCCAGACTAGGGGCAGGGATGCCGGGCTCTAGGAGCCAGTTGAAAGGCTCAGAGTCAGGCCCACCCTAAGGTGGGGAGGCCCGGAGAGCCGGTCCTTGGAGGGCCTCGAACGCCCAGCCAACAGCCCACATTAGGCTGCCAATTGTAGACTGGGTGTAGGAAACAGGTTTTATGTGATGTTTATCCATGACAAACCTCGGTGAGTCATAAACCGCCTGTGGCAGCACCTAGTCCAACTAGGGCTCTGCCCGGGCGTTGCAACTGCGCCCTCCTCTGACGCCTGCGCCCGACGTTGGGTCGAAGGGCGCCCACGCCCGCTGGTTCCTCCCCCGTAGCCGCCCCGCTCACTGCCTGACCCCGCCCCCTCCCCTGGGCCCGTCCCTGGGGGCGGAGACGTCTGGAGCTAGAGGCCTGGCGGGTAGAAGAGCGCGACGCTCCAGAGCGAAGCGCTCGTAGAGCTGAGCGCCCAGACCGCACGAGCGAGTCCCGCAGGGCAGGTGCGGCGCGGTGGCAGGGTTCTCACACTTGGCGGACCGATGTGCCTGGGTGTCGGGGCTCGTGGACCTGGGTTCAGGTGAAGCTCTGGGAAGGGGCAACACGGCGGCGACGAGATGCAAGCGGAGGAGCCCTGCGCCCCCGGCGCTCCTGGTGCCCCCGGTGCCCAGAGAAGCCAGCGCGCACCCAGTCCCGAGACGCGCCTGTCCAGCCAGCTGCTGCCCGAGCTCTACACCTTCGTGGCTCGAGTGCTGTTCTACCTGGCTCCCGTCTACCTAGCCGGCTACCTGGGGCTCAGCATAACCTGGCTGCTGCTCGGCGCTCTGCTGTGGATGTGGTGGCGCAGGAACCGCCGCGGGAAGCTTGGGCGCCTGGCGGCCGCCTTCGAATTCCTAGACAACGAACGCCAGTTCATTAGCCGCGAGCTGCGGGACCAGCACCTGCCGGCCTGGGTGAGCTGGGCCGAGCCGGGCGGAGGTCGGAGGCGGGGCGGATGCTGTTAGAGGTTTGGAAAGAACCTGCGGTCGGCCGGGGAGCGGTGGGACGGCAGCTGCGCGATCCGCACACCTGATGCCCCACCAAGGCCGAAGCACAGACCCCTAGCTGCCGCAGCTTCCCTCCGCCCCACCGCCGGTCCGAGGTTGGCGGGGGCGGCGCGGGGTGTGTGTGCCTGGGTTTCACTTAAGGGCCCAGAGCCTGGGAGAAAAGTCACGGGCGGGCCACACCCAGAAAAACAAAACAAGGGCGTCTGGGACTTTGCAAAGTTGGGAGGGAAGCAGAAGGCATTTTTTCCACCCGCCTGTTGATTCAAAGAAAGAATGCTGGGTGCAAAACTGATCCGCAAATGCAGCAATGACAGAAACTGCAGATTAGTGGCCTCAGCAGAAGTCCGGACAGACAGAGGGGGCCGGCCTAGAGATGGGATTGAAAGGATGGGGTGGGAGCTGGATCACCAGCTTCTCTCCCTCCCTCTGCCTGGTAGGGATGCTCAGACGTGCCCAGACCCTTTCACATCCTCACACTACAACTACAGGCGCATCTCCTGGTGAGGAATGGCCTGGACTATGGTTTCTCAAATGCTTCTGGTCCTGAGAATCACCTGGCCCACTTAACAAAAACAAGTTCTGAGCCCCACCTCACAACTTCCAGGTGGGACTGAGGCAAGAGGCAGTTCACCTGGGTGAATTTGGGAAAGACCGGCAAGAGGGGCGTTGGGTCCAAGCTTTGATCTGTGGCATAACTATACTTCTGGGTGCTTTTCTGTCTCTTCAGATACACTCAGGCCCACAGGGGGAGATGAGCAGAAGCCACCAGACCCCTCATTTCCTCTGGCCTGAGGCCTTTATTCTAAAATTCAGCCCCACTGTGACAGTAGCCAAGAAAATGAAGTGTGGAAAGAACATATTAGAAAGGCCTGTTTATCTTTAAAACAAGAGAGAAATTAAGCCTTACTCTACTAGTTTGCTGTGGTTGCGCTAACAGAATCCCACAGACACACGGACAGCAGACATTCGTCAAGGTCGAGGTGTCAGTGTAGTTTGCTTCTTCTGAGGCTTCTCTTTGGTTTGCAGATGGCTCTCTCCACTATGTCTTCATATGGTCTTCCTTCTGTACCTGTCTGTGCCCAAATTTCCCCCTCATATAAGGTCATCAGTCAGATTGGGTTAGGGCCCATCATAATGGCCTCATTTTAACATAATCACCTATTTAAAGACCCTATTTCTAAAAACAGTCACCTTCTGGGGTAGTGGTGGTTAGGATTTCAACACACAAGCTTGGGGTATGTGGCTCACTTCATAACACTGATATTTAATGTATGGATTGACAGTACAGTTTTGTAAATTGGTTCACATATATTGAGGGTGAGGGGGCCCAAACCTTCTGCTAAGGTTGCACTATTAAAAAAAAAAAAAAAAGCACAATGACAACTTTCCTAGGATAGCAGCCATGGGAACAGTATTTGGGGCCTGTTTCCCAAATTTGGTTATCCTGATTATTCTTTGGGGGCTCATGATCCAGAAAGATCTGGATCCAGAGAACAGGCCTGGACCTATCTACACTCCTTGCTCATTGTTGAAGGAGTCTTGGATGCCTGTCAGACCTCTGTTGGGACTTCAATCTTCATGGTGGCTTCAGTCTATTAAGGTGGGCTTGTGAGGCCTCACCAAGTGACAGCCCTCCCTTTCTGCCCCTTCTTGGATTAGGGAACACCTCTAGACACTTAATTGTGTGCAAAAGGCAATGTTTCTGAAATTGAGGCAAGAATCAGATCTTGTAGGGGCATTGACATGCCCCAACCACCACCACCTGTTCCCATGCACATAAATGCCAGAAGCAACGTGAAACTAGCCAAGAGGGAGCTCAGCCTGATGGGTAAGACAACACAAGAAGCTACCTCACTTCATAAACCATACCCCAAGCCTGACCCAGCTGGGCGTAGGGAGACACAGAGGAATGTGATGGTGTCTCTCCCATGAAGAGGGCAGTCTGGGGCAAGAAGTAGATGCATATAGGTAATTGCCATGGAGGTCTCAGGGAAGACAGAGATCGGGTCCAGTCAAGGGTCCAAAGTGTGGAGTGAAGGACATCTGCTTGATTTCCATATCAGATTGTCCCCAGACCACAGCCTCCCTCTCCCTTGGCAGAGTCCTGGCAGGGGCCTGGCCTCAGCTTGCGTTCTCCAGATTCTCCTGGCTGGCGTGGCTGGCCAGGTTGGTGGGCCAGGCCTGGACTGCCTTTTGGATTGAGGCAGTGGTCCTGCAAAGGACATTCTGAGTTGGGGGGGCGGGCTTTCGAGCACAGCGTGGAGGCACAGCGTGGAGGCACAGCGTGGCCAGTATACGAGGGAGCACGGGGTGGTGTGGTGTGGTTTGGTTTGGTTTGTTTTAGTTTGGCAGGAGTATGTCGGGGCTGATGGACAGGGGCCACACTGAGGCAGGCTCGATGGAGGTTGGGCCTGATTCTGAAAGCCACAAGGAGCCTGTGGAAGGCTTTGGAAAGACCTGTAAAAAAGCAGCATGGGGGGAGGAGTGAAGCTGGAGAAGAGAGACCAGATGAGAAATTTATTTAAGCCAAGATGGTGGTAGTGGGGTCGGAGGAGGGGGACGAGAGACGTGCAAGAGTGGGACTCTGGGGGCTTGGTGGTCTCTAGATTAGTGTGCGGGAGGGATCCAGGAATCTTCCAGGGTGTTTTCTGATCTGGAGAGCTGGGCATCCAGAATAAGAAGCAGGTCTGGAGAGGTTGGTAGTGGGAACACCTGTGTAGAGTGAGTAACTAGATGCAGGTGTGAGCTTTTCGCCCTGCCTTGTGGAAGTTGCCAAGCCTGGGGCTGATGTAGAAAACCTGGAAGGTAATTGGTTGAATATTCTCCAGTCTTGTCCCTGTCTTCCGAGGGACACATACGGAGCCATGGCTCTGGGTGTGGTGCGGGCAGCGTGACCCTTGCCCACGATTTTAGAGCATGGCTGTCTTTATCCCTATACATGGGCCTTTCCGCATGCCTTCTTCCCTGTTTTGAGAACTGATTTCCTTGCACGGAAGTGGGGTCGGTGACTTATGACCTCCTTTGGTCTCAAGAAATATTTTTACAAAATAGCAGATCGTAATCCCATGGTTGGCAGGGAGGGGTAGGGGTTGAAGAAGAGTTGAGGGTCTTGGCTACCACACTCAGGCACAGCTCTGCAAGTCGTCGTCCCCTGCACGGCAGCACCCACTGAGGGGGGCATGGGGAGTCCAGCCCGCAGGCTGCTTGGACAGGACATCTTGTTCTACTTTGTACCAAGCCCCCGCGAGGGGGCGGAGGCCCAGGCCAGGCTGAGCTGGAGCGAGCCTCCCCTGCCAGGCCATGGTGGTCATGGCTAGCCCTCAAGGAAGCCAAGACTCCTTCTCAACACGTTGCTCCAAGCCGCTGACCCCAGGTGATCTTAGAGAGTCCTTTCCCTTGCCAAGCCTCAGTGTCCCCACCTGTGAAAGGCGGTTGTTTCTGGTCAAACTTCACACAGCCCTGCCCCTCCTCTGGTTCCCTTCCATGGAAGAGCTAGCTGGAAGAAAGGATTCCTCTGCTTTAAAAGGGGCCGCACGTAAAGAAGCCCTGGATTCTCTTGTGGTGTGAACGTGGCCCGGCCACTTGGAGAGAGTGGGCCATGCTGCCTCCACTGCTCGTGCTCTGAACCGAGGAGCAGCTGCTCATGTGCGAACGTTGTGTCTGTGTGAATGGTTTGTGATAGATTTCTATAGAGATCTTGAACACAGTTTTTAGATCTATTTTTCAAGGAATGGAAAGCTGCTTCCATTAGCCCACCCTGCCAGGGCTGGGGGCTGGGGACGGCATAGCTGGAGAAACCCCAGCTCCGCCATCTCATCTGGCCACAGGCCTCGGAAGGCCAGTTCTGCAGGCGGTGGCGGCGCACCATGTCTGCAGAGCTGCCTGTGGAGAGGAGGCACTGGGGCGGGGGGAGGCTGTCTCTAGGTGCTCGGTCTCCCAGGACTCCTAACGCTTTCCCCAAAATGACACTCATCACCAAGTGTCTCACCAGAAAACACGTCTGTCTGTGGTCCCAACTCTTGCCGGGCTTGCTCTCCTGCCCGCTGATAGCAATCACTTGGCAGCTTTGTTGGGGACAATTAACCCTGTGTATCTGCTGGGATGGGGGGGGGTGCTGACAAGATGTGGTGGCAGGTTTGGACTTGGAGTCTGATGCTCCTTCATGGTGGGGGGTGTTGAGAAGGTCCCCTATGTTCCCTGGGTCCCTGAGTCCCCTCTGAAAATGGCGAGGCTTTAGGAGATGCTCTGTGGAGTTCCCCTAGCTGTTGGAGTCTGCCGTCACGAATCCGTCCCCAGCTGGCTCTTCTGTAGCGCCGCGGGCCTGCAGGACCCTGTTCAGCGGCGTTGCTTGCCTGCCCATCAGCTAAATGCGTGCACCTGGGGGACATCAGCTAGGCAAGCACCAGGGAGAAGCGAGCTGTTCACGCAAAGTCCCCAGCAGTGTCCCCGGGATGGTCCCCTCCAAGCCATCCTGCCAGCATTCAGGCCAGGCGGAGGACCAGGGTTGAGGGCTTTGCTTTCCTGGGGCTGAGTCTGACATTCCTTCCATGGGTGGAGCTGCAGTTCGCCAGGGCCTGGGCGCTCACGGTCTGTCCTGTACTGACACTTTTGTTAATTAGAGGAAGTAAATGCAATGACAGCTCTGAGCTGGGCTGGCCACTCAAATTAGCTCAATTCTTAGAGCCCGTGCTGTGGGACCTGTCTTAAACATCTGCTTGGAGTGAGGGGACTTCTTACTTGTGAGGTCCCTGCAGCCCTGTGAGGTCATGCGTATGGCCGGGAGTCAGGCTTGCCCTCAGGAAGGAAGAGGCACGGCGTGTTTTAGTCATGCCCCTTGGGTCTCTGCCCCACGTCTCAGTGATGCTTCATGGACTTATCATGTCTTGGGCCAGGATTGGGCAAGAAGAGGAACAGAATGTGGGCGTCCGCCCCTCCAGGCCCAACGCAGAGATCTTAGGCATCCGCGTATTCATTCCTACACTCAGTCAGCAAACATCTCTGGAGGGCTTGCAGTGTGTGAGGCACAGTCCTGCAGGCTGGCCGATGATACGACTGACACGTGGTCCCCGCCCGCAAGGAACCCCTGGTCCCGATGGACACTCAGACGTTCCTGACACAGTGTGATGGGTCCTACGAGGTGGCTGTGCAAGGCTCTGAGAAAGCCTGGGGAGCGGGGCTAATCCAGGCTGGAAGGGGCCCACGAAGCGACACTTCAGAGTGGCTGGCTGTGGTAGGGGGTGGGGACTCTGGGCGGGTTTGGTCACGTGAGCTCGTAATCGCATTCTGGGGTGAGCAGATTCTGGGACAGCAGTTGTGACAGGCAAGCTCACGTGAGACTGCCCATCGCTTTAGTTGCAAGGGGCTGAACTTTTCTGCAACCGAAGTGTGCACAGCAACCTCTTCTCTAAGCCAAGGACCTGAAGACCTCAGCAATGGGGAGGCCATGTGGTGGATAAGGCTTAGGGCTAAGGCAGGCGGCAGCCGTTGTCCTGCTCTTCTGTCGTGGTCCCTGTCCAGCGGGCAGGAAGTGTGGAGAGCTGATCACCAGCTTCCACTGGCCTCCTAGCCCGGTCTTGACAGCAGGTTGAGCTGGCACTTCAGTGGGAATGTCCCCAGTCACTCTGGGGAGACTGCTGGGGGCTGTGAGCTGTCCCCTGAAGGCCACAACCCAGCTACACAGAGGAGCAGGGGACCGGGACCTAGGCTTCCCTGCCCCTGCCTGACCCTCCTACCCCTCCATTCAGAGTTACTCCTTCTGGGTGAGTTCCAGGGGTTTTTAATTTAGGGAAACCTAGAGCTTACAGCCCCGATGTGCTCGCAGGTGCTTGAGGAAAGTGCTTTCTCTCTTTCTCCTCCTTTACTGCAAATGGTGAAGAGTGAAAATGTCTTCTGCCCAGTGGAACTAGTAAAGGGGAAAGCCCCATTCTCTTTACCCTGCCTTTCAAGCCAAGGGTCTGAGAGTTTACTCCCTGAGGCCACGTGGGGAGTCAGGGCTGGAGCGCGGGGTGGCCCCTCCTTCCCAAGAAGCCCCCTCGAAGGGCGCCAGGAGTCCTCCAGGTGCTCAGAGTAAATTGCCAGGGGACTTCTCAGGGACACGGGATGTTTCAAAACCCCGGAGGCACCCACTCCATTCTTTTGCCCTTGTTGTGTTTACTTTTTTAAGTTGTCAGTTGTAAATTGGTTTAAAATCTGGTTTTTCTGGTTATAAAAGTGGAAGTATTCTGATTGTAGAATATTTGGAAATGACCTAAAAGAATTAGAACAAGTGTTTACAGTCGCTCCACCCAGAAATACACCGTTTAATTTGTGTGTCCTTCTTTTGTATGAAAACTTGTGCCCTTTCTTTTCCTATTTTTTCTCTTCTTAACATTATATTACCAACATTCTCCAAAAAACATGTGTAAGGATTATGATATCCTTACTATGAATGTATCCTGTGCTGCTGAACCATTTCGCTAGCATTGATTTTCTGTTACTTCCCAGCTTGTCCTCATGTGGCTAGCTGAGGCGGGCGGGGTTGCCTAGATCTGTCTGGATTTTCTCCCTCTGACCTGCCAGCCTGGCATCCTTGACCTTTCCTTCAAGTCCAAGCTCAGGCCCCCCCACTCACAGACCCTGCTCCTAGGGCCCCCACAACACCTGGAGCCTGTGTCACCCCACTTCCTTTCTGGACTTGCACCTGCCGATTTTCCTGTCTGACTTTTCCTCCAGGCTGAATGCTCTTCTAGGGCAAAGCTGTGTTTCCTGCTCATGTCTGTGTCCTCAGTTCCTCGCTCGGTGCCCAGGACATAGTAGGCTCTCAGGAAAAGTCTGTCCCACGGGCGCTACAGTGAGCGCTGTAGGAATCTCAGTCTGAGTTTCTCAAGTTCCTTACCATGGATTCCTACATGTTAAACTCATGTCGAAGCCTAGGAACACCTGGGGCGCCTGGGTGGCTCAGTCGGTTAAGCGCCTGCCTTTGCCTCAGGTCATGACCTCGGGGTCCTGGGATCGAATCCCAAAAATCCAGCTCCCTGCTCAGCAGGGAGTCTGCTTCCCCCTCTGCCCCTCCCCCTGCTTGTGCTCATGCTCATGTTTGTTCTCCTCTCAAATAAATAAAATCTTAAAAAAAAAAAAAAAAACTTAGGAACACCTTAGAGATTTTCATTCCCACTTCACTGTGGCCTCATCAGCATCGAGGATTATATTTTTTGGTCTTTTAAGGCACATGTCATTTTATTATACTTTGCAGGTAATTGCGTTTTTTACAAATTGAAGGTTCGTGGCAACCCTGCATTGAGCAAGTCTGTCAGCACATTTTCCCAACAACATTCGCTCGCTTCATGTCCCCGTGTCACATTTGGGTAACCCTTGTAGTATTTCACACTTTTTCATCATTACCATATTTGTTCATCTGTGATTAGTATGACTCTCTGAAAGCTCAGGGGATGGTTAGCATTTTTTAGCCAGAAAGTATTTACAAATCAAGGTATGTACATTTGTTAACATAATGCCATTGCACACTTAACAGACGACAGTATAGCGTAAACGTAGCTTTTGTAGGGGAACCTGAGAAATTCACTGGACTCGTTTTATTGTAATACTTCATCACAATGGTCTAGAACCTGCGGGATCTCTGAGGTATGCCTATACTAGTGTGATAAGCAGAAAGATACGTTTTTTAACCTTTGGGGGTTCCCAAACCTAACCGTCTGACTGACCTCTCTGGTGACTCACCATTACATTCAGGGCTCCTTGAACAAAACGCCCCCGTGGACGGCTCAGGGCAGCCCCTCTGCGCTCCAAGCCCTTATTCCTCAGGAAAGGGGGACAGGCTCCTGGCCCCGGTATTCTGTCACCAGGGACTGCCTTTGCAGTTTCATCTGCTCCGTGTCCTCCTCCTCCTGGGTGCAGTTGACGTGGGCCGGTCTGCAGGCTGGGTGCCTTGTTCGAGAGCCTGTGGATTTTAGAACAGCATTAGAGGGAATTTCAAGTTGGCAAAATAATATTTTCCTTTAAAGCACTTTTGGCTGGGTAATTTTAAGCAGAATGGTGGGCAGATTTAGAAGCAGTTTTTATGGTTAAATGTTTGCCTCTCAAGGACAGAGAGAAAATGGGTCAAAGGCTGTGCTTCATCAGGAAGAAAATGTATGACATGAGGAACGTTTTCCAGTAGAGGAGGAACCACCGAAGAGGCACCACGGGGCCCAGGCCTGTCTCGAAAGACTGGAGCCGGCCTGAAGCCCCACGGGGCCTCCCTCTATAGGACATCCCGGTGGGACACCCAGAATGAGGGGGCTCCTCTCCCCTTTGAGCGTGGGAGGGAGTTGGCAGCAGCAGGTTGGGTCCGTGGGGGTGTAAGAACGCCCACCAGCAGAGAAGAACCGGGAGACTTTTCCCAGCAATGAGGGCGTGTCCTTGGGTGGATGCGTGATGCTGTGGCTGTGTAGTTCTGAGGCTGCGTGTGTCAGATCTTTGGGGTACAAAGAGACACACACAGCTTCCCTGTACCTCTGTGTGTGTGTTCAAGGTTGCTCCCATGGGAGGCGCTACTGGCCCTGTGGCAGGGAGTGAGCCGGGTTGGCCTGGCGACAGGCAGGCCCTTTAAGTAGCCGTCCAGTCCCCCTGAGAGGGTCTGGTGGCTGGAGTTGCTGCCCAGGGGGGACCCCCAGCCCAGCTGTGGGTCCCACCTGGGCTCCGGCGCTAATGGCTGTGGCCACCACTCTGGCTCCGTTTCCTCACTGCTGTGGGATCATTTTTCCTGAAGGGTTTAAGAAATAAAGCCCATGACCACCTAGAGATGAAGCATTGCGCGGCGACGTTGTGGTGGCCTCTGCGAGCCTGGAATTCTGATTTGGACTTGACTTTGCTTTACAGTCTGTCTTTCTCCTCTGAGCTCTCATTACCTCCACTGCCTAAAAATGCTGTCATGAAAATATGAGCCCACTCTGCCTGGGAGGCTTTGGCCGAAGCACGCTAACAGCAGAAGACATGAGTTAGCATTAGGGAAGCCTCAGGGGACGGCCGAGGCCCCCATCTTTTTAAGCTTCTCTGAGGGGCACTGCAGGGGGAAGGGCAGGCATCCAGGGTCCTGGTGACTTGACCATGGACCCGGGCAACTTTGGGATTTTCCAGGCCTGCTTTGGGGAAGGGCTCATACCTATAATACATCAGTCAGGGTGGTGTTCTAGCACCATCATGGGGAATGGATGGTGCTAGAGCTCTGAGTGGGTCTCCGTTGAGAGTAGATTCCTCATCTCCTGATTGTAGGCCTGGGCAGTGGAGGCATCACAGCCCCACTTCCCTCAATCAGGAGAAACCTGAGGCTGCAGAGAGGGGGTCAGGACAAGACCCTGCTCGTCGGGGGCCCCTGGGAGCACTCCTGACTCCTACAGCCTGGCTATAGAAAGCAGCTAGGGGGTGGGAGTGGCTCACATTTTAGGGGCAGGGGCAGCGCCCAAAGCCAGGCAGACTCATGATATGGTGTTTTTCATCTGCTAGCTCCTGCCTCCCCTTGCTCTTTGTGGCACAAAAGATACTCCCATTGTAAAAGAATCGAGGTCCATAAGCTGCTGGTAAGAATTTGTTGACAAAGCAGTGCTCTCCCAGGAGTGACAGCTGGAGACAGACTGTGACTTTGGAGCCCTAGTCAGGAGCCCCCGAGGGCAGAGGAGTCACCTTCTTCCAGGCCTGAGCAGGTCCTCCAGCCTAGGGAGCCCTGAGCATTCACTCTCCCATACCCTCCACCACCACGATCAGAACGACCTGGGAGCTCTTTAAAGATACAAGTTTCTGGGCCTCCGCCCAAAGTCTTCAGGTTCCGGAATCAAAATCTCTGAGGGCCCTTACCACGAATCCACGTTTTAAGGAGCTCTCCAGGTGGCGGGCGATCTTGTACACAGAAGGCTGAGACCCCCTGCTTGGTCTGGCCCTTCGCATTGCCAGGAAGTGTGGGTGTCTCCCTGCTGGCTGGTCTCAGGGACCCTCAGCCTTGTGAGGTATTGGAACAAAAGTTCAGCGACTTTAGGACTCAGCCTTGAGAGTGGGCCTCCAGTCTTTGCGGGCCTTTCCCTTCGTTTACCTAGTGAGGAAAGACATGCGCAGAGGCTCTGATTGGGTCCCTCTGCCACGCCTCACTGTGGGGTCCTCCCCACACTGGACATTCACGCGGGCGCCTCACAGGCATTGGGCCAGCGTGTCTGTGGGCGCACGCCTCAGCCAATCAGAGGCTAGGAAGACATCACTCCCCTGCTGTCCTTATTCAGCCTCAGCCACCTTCACTGTGTTCTCCTCTCCTCGTTTTCTCTTCTCCTTTCTCTGTGGCTTCCCAAAGCGCCTAGCCGAAGGCACCTGGAGATCCCGTAGAGAATTTGCGGGACTTTGGGTCAGACAGAGCTGGACGCGTAGCCCAGATGACGTTGTTCTTGGCATGTACCTGAGGACAGGCATGTCAGAGTGTCCGCACCCCGGCGTCTATGCAACTGCCAACAACAGTCACCGCTTCTGGAGCATTTACCCTGAGCAGGGAGCGTACCGAGCACCTCAAATGCATTGTCCCATTTACTCATCTCAGGGGCTCTGTGAAATTGGCAGCATTGTACCCACCTTGTGGATGAGAAAACCGAGGCTGACAGAGGTGAAATTTTAAATGCACAAGGAATACTTTGGCACTAAGGGACTTCACATGCTGACACTTTAGGTGCAGGAAGCGGGCAGAAAAATGTTTGAAGGCTGGGCTAAAATTATATGCAGGTGAAATGTGAGTTGCGGTCACCCGGGTGATCTGGGCAGGTGCCAACTGGTCTCTGGGCCTCTCCTCATCTGTAAAATGAGGGTGATTGTGGCTTTGCTGTGCACCTGATAGAGTATTAGGAGGATGAAATGAAAGTATCTGCAGAATGTCCTTTGTAAACGCTAAGGCAGGGTCTACCAGTGAAGACTCAGGGCCCATGAAGGCAATCCTCTGCAAAATTAGACTTTCTGTAAAAGAGGAAAACACAGTAGTATGTAAGGCTTTCTTAAGGGGCAGGGTGGAGAAGTACGGACTTGGTGGTGAGACGGACCTGGGTCTGTGTCTCCGCTCTGGCGCTCCATAGCTGGCGACTGTGAACAATGTTTCTGGGCGTTACTTTCCTCATCTGTACAATGGGGCCGATAAGGGATTAAGTGAGTTAAGTGAGTTTTAAGTGACACGAGATAACATGAACTGAAAAAGTGTCAAAATAGCGTGGAAAAAGATACAACTGGACAACTATGAAGCAAAAGTAAGTGAGAATGGCAATTTTCATATCAGACAAAATAAAATGTAACTCAGATATATCGTAAAGCCTAGGATGTTGTATCATAAAAGGAACCGTAATTAGAAAGGTAATATAACAATCATGGACATGTATATACTGCGTAAAATAAACTTGAAATGTAAACCAACAACCCGACAGAACGGCACAGAGAAGTAGATAAATCAACAGCTGGGCTTGGAAATTCTTACGCGTTCCTCTCTGAAAGTGGTAAAACAAGTAGAGGAAACAAGGATAAAGAATGTTCAAAGGGCATGATTTTTTTTTTTGGAAAGGACATGATTAACAACTTGATCATATATGGAACAGTCACAGAAATTCATCATGTGCTAGGCCACAAAGGAATTATCAATCTATTCCAGTGGACTGCCATCCCACAGACTGTGCAGACCATGAAGAAATGGAATCAGGAAACAACAGCCTTAGAAATCTCACATGTCTAAATACTTAAAAATATTACTATTAAAAAAATCATTGTTCAAAAGGTAGTCATAATGGAAATTATGAAAAGACAGGGAGCTGAATAATGATGAAAATACAATGCCAAACATCAGAGGGGAATTTATAAATGTGAATTTCTCATAAACCAAAAACTGAAAATAAATTCTTCAACTCTAGAATGTAAAAGAGCAACAGATTTAGATCAAAGAAATAGGGGAAGAAATAATACATATAAGGGTGAAGATGAACAAAAATTTTAATATAAAGGGGAAAGAAAATTATTAACTAAAGCTAGTTATCTGAATAGATTAGTACAATGGGCAAAATCTTTGTCAAGCTCGATCTATTAATAAATGGAAAAAGATGAAAATAAAATCTGGAATGAAAAAGGGAGAAATAACTACAGATAAAGCAGATTAAAAATAAAATATTATAAACAAATACATATCAATATATTTGAAAACCTAGATGAACTAGATATATTTCTAGAAAAATATCAATGCCCAAATCACCACAATAAGAGATAAGTAGACCTTGAATACACCATAAACCACTGAAGAGAGAAAAGGTAATTTCCCACCCCAAAAAGCCTCAGGCTAACATGGCTTTATAGGTAAGAGACATTAAACCTCACTGATCAGATAATTCCCATTATTTACAGGTTGTTTCAGAAAATAGGATATGGAAAAGCTGTCCCACTAGTGGTACAACTTATTGTAAAATCTTTATACCAAAACTAGATATGGATTGTACAAGAACAAAAATTGTAGGTATCACTTTGAAGCTTGAGTGTATAAAACCTAAATGAGATATCAGGCTAGCTAAATTTACTGCTTCAAATGGGGCTTATCCCAAGAACTAGAAATGGTCTTGTTTTCTAAAGAAATCAGTTAAGTTGGCCACCTTAATGGACAAAAGGGAAAAAGAACATTATCTCAATAGATTTGAAAAAGTGTTGAATATAGTTCAGTACCCACTTATAATGAAAGCCCTTGGAAATTCAGCTATTGAAAAGAACTTCCTCAATCTGATAGAGGCTGTCCTCTAAAAATCTACAGTGAAAATCATGCTTCATGAGAAAATCTTCCATTTGATGTCAGGAACAAGATCTGCTCGCTGTCACCACCACTGCCTGGTGTGGTACCAGAGGGCTTGGCCAATGCAGACAAACTTAGCAGAAACAAGAAGGATAAGGATAAGAAAAAAGTTATTGGAGATTATAAGTATATATAAATAACCTATGAGAATTAATGAACAATTAGAACCAACAACAAATTTCAACAAAGTTGCCCAGAAAATGAAATACCATTTTTAATAACTGTAAAACCCACAAAGTAATCTAACAAAAAAAAGTATGGGATTTTTATAGGAAAAGGTTTATGATCTTACATGTGAAGCAACCAAATGTGAATTAATGAAGGGAAATACTCTGTTCATGGATGCAAAACTTAGTATTGTAAAGCTATCCATTCTCCCACAAATGTATAAATTCAAAAATATAACAATTGAAATCCCGGGAGGATTTTTGGGGAGAAGATGGACAAGATTCTAAAATTCATATGGAAGCATAAATACCCACTATGAGCTTAATTGGTTTGAAAAAGAAAAGCAAATAGAGAGGAATCACCTGCCCCGGGTCATGCTGCAAAGCCTCAGTGATTAGAACAGTGTGGTAGTGGCAGGAGACAGGCAATCAGACCGTAGAGTTCAACGCCAAGTCCAGGAACACAACAGACTACACATGAGAAGCTGACATATGAGGAAAGTTGCTTCACAAGTCAGGAGGAAAGATGGACTTTTGGTGGGGGGGGTACGTGATATTACAAAATTGCCCTAGTGGGAGTCTAGAGAAATGAAAGTATATGCCTATCTTACCGGCTATAAAAAATTTCAGACAGATTAAAGACCTAAGTGCAAAGCTAAAATATAAAGCCAATAGATAAAAACATGGAAAACTGAGAATTTGGAGTAGGGAAAGATTTTTTTCTAAAGGCCAATTATAATGGGAAAAAAATGACTCCTTTCTCTCCATCAAACTGAGGGAGCATTAGGGCTGAGTAGTCGTTCCCTAAGTGTCTGTCTCTCTGATGTCATTCCCTGGTCCAGGACTTACTCTGGGACAGTCACAGGGAAGGTGGCCTGGCTCTTGATTTGGCTCACTGGGGAGTCATGGCAGGGGCTGAGATTTCGGCAGAGGAGAGCCAGCAGGGTGCATAAGGCAGAACAGGGTGACTTGATGGTTCCTTATTTTCTTGGCCTGAATTGCTGCTTTCCTCAGGGCATTCAGACTTGTTCTCTAGAGGAATCTCTTAGCAAGGAGCCTCAAACGCAAGTGTGGCTGGCCAAGAGAGGGTGAAGACAGTGCAGGTCCTGGGCACTTCACTGCTGTCCACACGGTGAAGGGTGAATGTGGGCCACTCTAATGCAAGGGGCGGGCTGGTCATTGATACCTCACAACCAACCCTGCCGGAACTCTAGAATCATGCCAGGAGCTTATTAAAAATAAATTGCAAGGCCCCACCTGGAAACACTCTGATTCAGTAGGTGTGAAAGGCAGCTCAGGAATCTTTGTCTGACTGGCTCCCAAGTGTGGCTGGGGTTGGACCTGCGAAGCTGGATCACTTTTCCAGGGTGCAGGAGATGAGAACTCAGCTCCCAGAGGTGCAGAACCTTCCCTGGGTTCCTCCCTTGGAGAGGCAAGGGTAGGAGGTGGAAGGGGGTATACACATCAGGTGTGCCGTGGGGCAGGACGGGAGTGCCGTGGTCAGGATGGAAGGAGGTGAGGGAGGGCTCGGGCCAGCGGGCTTGGGCAGAAGAGGAGCAAACGTGCCAGTGAAAGCCCAGCTGTAACCCACCTTTCTCCCTTGTGAGGGTCCCACCGCCCACACCTTGGTACTGACCCTGTACTGGAATGGTCTGTTAATTGCCTGCTTCCTTTACCAGCCTAGGAGCTGTTTGAAGGCAAGAAGCTTGCATTCATTTATGCATTCATTCATTCCACAAATATTTATTAAGATATTCATATGCCAGGGACAGGCACTAATAGGGAACAAGTCTGAGTCAGCCCACTCAGCTTGCAGTCTAGTAAGGAGGCAGGCAGTAAGATCCAGCAGCTCGAATGCGGTGTATTAAATGCTGCCGTGCAGAACCAGCAGGCACCTAATAGGGACACCTATGTCTGACTTGAGAGATCAGGAAAGGCTGCCTGGAAGAAGTGAAGTCAAAGACGGTGATGAATGGAACAGTCGAAGAGGAATGGGGATGTTGGTGTCAGGCCCCCATGGAGGAGTTGTTGCTTTAGTGCTGGGCGGTGTGATCAGGAGCAACGAAAGGGTCTCACCCTCCATTTGCCTGGGTACCAGCCTGGGACCTGACCCAGGGCAGCAGCAGGGAATGTATGGTGACTAGGCTTCCTCTCCCCAGCTCTACCAGAAGGGCTGGCCGTAGGTCCTGCCCACCTCCCCCAAGATTCCTTTCCCATCATTCCCTTCTGTTCCTACAGACTGGGCCAGCTCCCCCTCCGGGAACCAGGCAGTGATTTTCCTTTAGCACCTGGGAATATTAGATGCTTCTTCAAGTTAGTATAGATCACTTTCCGGAACTGGGGAAACTGAAGCTGGGAGAAGGGCTTCATGTTCAGGAGTCCCTGAAGCACGGGGCTTCTCTGACTTCTCAAGGCTGTTAAAAACTGCTCCTAAGGGGCGCCTGGGTGGCTCAGTCAGTTAAGCTATGGACTCTTGATTTTGGCTCAGGTCATGATGTCAGGGTCATGAGATTGAGCCCTGCATTGGGTTCAGTGCTCAGCAGGCTTGGGATTCTCTCTTCCTTTCCCTCTGCCTCTCTCCCTGCCAAATCTTTAAAAAAGAAAAAAAAAAAAAGAAAAAGCTGCTCCTAAAAGAATTAAATTACTCTATACTCCTGGGCATAGCGTTCTAGGCTAGGGTGTACATAGGGGCTTTCAGGACACCCCCAGAGCTAGCCCAAGGCCTGGTGTGCACTAAGTGTGTGAACTGCGTGGACACATGTCCTTCCCTGACCTCGGAAGGTCCTACGCCCACCGTGAATCTGATCCTAAGTTGGCCTTTTGCTCTGAGGACTTGGCGACACAGATGGCCATTGCTAATATTTTACTGATCATGTTTTGTGTCAGACACCAGTACAGTCTTACCCCTTTGTCCCTGAAGACCTTGGGGGCTGGGCTGGGGGTCTATGAGAAGCTCAGCAGACACTGGCAGAGACTGAGACTGGCAGGGAAGGGGTTAAGAACCCTCCGAATCAGGATTGTCACTTCTCCTGGGGATACCCCCCCCCCCAACCCAGGGATGTGGCAGGACTCACGAGGCAGACCGTGGCTGGGGGCTGTGACCTGAAGGAAGCTCCCCCGTTCCACTACAGAATCTGGCCTGCTGGGGAGGGGCGCTCCCATTCCCCAGTTGCCTATGAAAACAGCATAATCCCCTTTTCAGCCTTTCACACTGGCATCGTTACCTTAGGAATCAACACAATCCTACCGGTTGCTAAGTGGAAAACGGACTACCAAACACTGACCTCAGTTTCTGTGAAAACTCCATCTATTGTTTCTGCAAGAGGCTGGGAGGAAATGCGTCCACCTGTTAAGGATGATTGTCTGCATTCTCTGATAAAATGTCTTTCCTTTTGCTCACCCATAGTTTCTAATTTTCTCCAGAGGCCATGATTACTTGTGTCATTAAAAGAATAAGGAGGATGGAAGTGGCAAGGAGCAAAGGGGTGGTACCCTAGGCTAGCCGGGTGGGGGTTCGGCGTTTCCACCACGAAGGCGGGGCTTATTTGCGTAAGCAAACGAGGGGGCTCCAGCCCCGCCCTTCCAGCCTGAGGGCTGCGGTGGGGGGGGGGGGGGGGCGCAGTCTGCCCAGAACCGCCTGCATGCGAGCCTCCAGGCACACGTTGGTGCGGTCTGGTTGCTTGCCGCCTGTCCCACCGGACAGTGTGCCACGGGGCAGGGCGGGCTGAGTCTCCTGGCTGGTGCCCAGCAGGCGCTGAGTGGGGGCGGGGAGGAAGAGCAGAGGTGCGCGTGGGGTGGGAGCGGGAACCACGGGGCGCACGGCTGGGTGTCCAGGGGTGAGCAGGTGCTGAGTCTAACTTACCCTCGCTGCTTCTGTTCCCTAGATCCACTTCCCGGATGTGGAGCGGGTTGAGTGGGCCAACAAGGTAAGGCGGAGGTAGGCCTGGCGGGGCTGGCCTCCTGGGCCTCGTCCTGTTGGTGGGCCTGGGCTGAGTGACCCCACACTGGATGGGGGCGAGGCGGCCGTGGATAAAGGCCTGCTGGCAGTGACCTTGCCCACTCCCCCTTCCCACCCTCAGGGTTCTTCTCATTGCCAATGACTTTCTTTAAAAAACAAACACCTTTTTTTAGTGTGAAATTAATGCACGGCCAGAGCAGAAATGTGAGAAATAGAAGTATAGAGAAAAATGCAGCCCCGCAGGAGGCCAAGATCAGGGCTCCCGAGGGAGAGGAGGGCAGAATCCCACCCCAGCCACGGCCCTTCACCCAGTCGCCAGCCCAGATCTGCCCACGCTGACTCGGCAACCGTGGGCCAGGCTGCCTAACCTCTCCCAGCGGCTCCCTCGTCTGTGCCGTGGGAATAATTATGGGCTCTGCCTCGTGAGGTGGTGAGGATTCATGAGGTAATGAAAGCAGCGCAGTGCCCGGGCGGTCAGGAGCGCTGGCGTCATCGGAATGACTGCGGTTAGATCCTGGGGGGAGCTCCGGGGGCCCTGCTGCCAGAAGCCTCAGGGAGGGCCCAGCTCTGTGACTCCAGGTCTGGCCATTTCTTACAGATGAGGAAACAGTGTCTGGCCCCTGCCTGATCAGCCCAAACCTGTCTCCTAGACATAGAGACTCAAGTTTCTTCCCACCCCCTCCAGTATCCTGATTCAGGACTTTCTAATACAGACCTTGCCTCTGCTCCGGTCAGAACAGCCCATAGCAGGAATGACTTAAGTTTAGGTATAAAAAAGGACTTCCGATGGTTTTTGAGCCAAGGTCGAAGGTCTCGTGTTACCAGAAATGCCATTGCCATGTGGATAAAAACTGTTCCCAGCCTGCAGGTAGAAGTTGGAGGAAGTGGACTGTTCCTTTTCGAGGCGTGAGCGGAGTTCTGTGGATTCATGCAGGGCCCAGGGCTCCTGGGACTGACCTGGTTCTTCCTGCCTGTGCGTCCACTAGTTCAGGGGTGCCCTCGTGTGTTCCGTCCTGCTTTCTTGCACTGACACACACTGTCCCACACAAGGTGCTGGGGACGTGTGACTGGTGGGATGAGGCTCCTGCCCTCAGGTCAGGGCATGGGTGGGGAAACGACTGCATGGACAGACCACACACTGGGGCACCACGTGTGTCCAGAAGAGCTTCGTGCTCAAGACGCACACGGCAGACCACAGAGCAGCGAGTCAGGGAGACAGAGCCAGCCCCTAGCGGGCCCCTGAGAGAGATGGGGCTAGAGCCCTGAAGCCTCACTGCCTCGGGCTCCTCTGATGATGGGTCCGGAACGCAAGGTGCATCTGTAAACTATGACCCACGCCCGGGAGCAGCCTTTGGCCGAGACAGAACACGGGGCCGCTGCTGCGTACCCCACTCTGGCGTCCTCCCCCTCCCCAGGCCCCTGGGGCTTGCTTCCCAGACCAGGGCCGTCAGTGATTCTGGTGCAGCCAAAGGCAGCCTTTTCTGATTGCTAGAAAAAATTAAATCCACAGGAAACAATCTAACTTTGTCTCCTGTGATTTCCTTGCCTTAAGCCTCTGGCACCTGCTACTTCTTGATTACACCACAGTGTTGACTCTGATGGCTTCTGTTTTAGCACAGAACCAAAAGTTTCATAATACTAAGTTTAGCGACTATTTCACGGTGCTCTGCAAAGCAGCACCAAATCTTGGGGTCCCACTGCCTGGACAAGTGCGAGAACCACTGCTGTAGTTATGCGATGTTTGATGGACAGATGGACGGAGAGGTGGGTAGATGGGTGGGCACGCAGGCCTGTGGGTGCTGCAGTGTAAGGGCCACGGGACCCCCAGCCCTGGGTCAGGCTGTCCTGGGCAGCCCTGGGTCTTGGGTGGGGGAAACAGACCTGACCCCCAAGTCTCCTCTCGCCACAGATCATCTCTCAGACCTGGCCCTACCTGGGCATGATCATGGAAAACAAGTTCCGGGAGAAACTCGAGCCCAAGATCCGGGAGAAGAGCATCCGCCTGCGGACCTTCACCTTCACCAAGCTCTACTTTGGACAGAAGGTGGGTGATGTCTCAGGAGGGGCAGCCTGTATCTGCTGTGCAGTCTTCTCTCTGTCCCAGACCCTGCCTCACGTCACTCGCCTGACTGAGGATATCTCAGGGGACCTGGCTGGGGGGCCAGCCTCTCCGCCTCAGTGGAGACCCCGCACCCCTGAATCCCAGCACCGCCATCTCTGCAGGTTCAGAGGAAGCCTGGCTCAGAGAGAACAAAAAGGAAAGGTGGGAAACGAGTCCACTTTTCTTCAGCCCAGTTTTGAAAACGTGCCATGCGGTGGAAGCCAGCCAGATGCAAAGATGTCCAAGTTGTGCTTGCTAAGGCATCAGCGAGGAGCAGCACACCTTCGTGGGGGAGACCGCGCCGCAGAGCAGGGGACAGTTCTCCACCAGTTCTGTCAATGAGCGTTACGAGCCCTGTGCTAGTTCTGGGACTTTAATAGGTGATCCAGGATAGAGGAGGTTTGCGTTTGACATGCCCCGCACCACGGCCCTATTCTTGACATCTTCCTACTCGACCCTCTTGCGTCACTTCTGCTGTCCCACAGTGCCCCATTGACGTGAGTCTTCTTTTTGTCGTTTGGCTCAGTCGATAGAGCGTGTGACTCTCGATCTCGGGGGTTGTGAGTTTGAGCCCCACGTTGGGCATAAGGTGTACTTGTAAAGAACTGCATCCCACAGGCAGAGAAGTGCTGTGATGTCCATCCCTTGGCCAACCAGATGCATTGGCACCTGGTCTGCTGAGGGACAGGCAGGTGTCAGAGCGCCGGCCAGCCTGCCCCTCGAGCCGCCTGGGGGGGGGGGGAGTGCAGCGAGCGTGCCTGGCCCCTGGAGATTCTGGTTTGTGCCTCTCCAACTCAGCCAGGACTGGTTTGTCCCAGCATCTTTTAGTTCTTTTGTTCAGTCCCTGCATCATTCGTGTAGACGTACGGAGCATGGCTGTGTGCGGGGCACCATAGACAGAAGTGGGTGTGACTGTGCCCCTGCCATTGGGAAGGTCACTGTCCTGTTATGGAGACAGACGCACAAACTGGTGGGCCACCACACGGCAGTGTACTCACGGCGGTGGAGGAATGCGGGAGCTCAGGTGTGGAGGGGTGCGGGGGCTGCGGTTGTCCGGGAAGGGTGCCGGGAGTGGGTGATGTCTGAGCTGGCATTTGAAGGCTTCAGCAGGCTAAGAGCTACGAAGCCGGCAGACTGCTGTGCTCAGAGCAGAGCCCGATGCCTGGGGGATGTGGTGCCGCCAGGAAGCCATCCCTTGCCACAGCAGAAGCAGGCCCGGCCTGACTCCAGGCTGCGGGAGGTCCCTTACAGCACCCCACTCTCCTCCCAGGCTTCTGCTGGCTTTTCTGGCTCTTTACCATCAAGGCCCTGGAGACCAGCGTGGAGCCAGGTGCCATGCACCCTGATGTGGGGGACCCTCTTAAAGAAAAAGAACATAAAATTTAAAATGTAAAATCAGGTCGAAAATGAATATTAAATATGGGAATGGGAAAATAAACTGCAGCAAATTAAACACTTAAAAAAGCTGACGTATCACACATATCACAAACTCTAGAAAACCTCTGCGATGATTTTAATTACCTGCTCAAGATGTCCCCTGTAATACTTTTTTCCCACATTTTTGCCTCTGTACTCTTTAATAAGCTTTCCTTGTGACAATGCATTTGTAAATGTCAATTCCTAAGGAGAGAATAGAAAGCTAATGAAATCTTCTCTAGTACGGTTGATTGAATATATTTCTCCAACATTTCATCGTGAAAAATCTCAAACATACAGAAAATGTGAGAGCATCACGCAGCGGACCTCTGGATTCCATAACCGCTGTCCTTTTGCTGTATTTGCGTTAGCACATAGCCACACATCTATTTTTCCTTCTCATCTTTTCTTTTTAAATGTATTTCAAACTAGATTGCAGACATCAGTGAACTTCACCCCTAATTACTTCAGCATGCATATAACTCAAAATCAAATGATCCTTCTCTTTTATTCTTGATAAATAATAACCAGAGCCCACTCCAGTGCCCACTAGCCTCCTAACAGGAGGCAAAGAGAGGAGTGGGGTGGGGGGAGATTACTTAGGAGCTCAGCCCTCGACCCCAGAAGCTGGGGGAGAATGGCGCTGGTGTGGGGCACTTCAATTTCTAGGGTCAGATCCCTGAGCTAGGGACCCTGCCTTCTTCTCTTGCCCTTCGGGGGCCAACTCCTATTCATATGCCAGAACTATTTAAATGCCACCACCTCTAAAAGCCTTCGCTAATCTCGGTCTACCCCAAGAGAGGTGCTCCTGAAGTCCCCCATCCCCATGTGACAGCAGGGACTGAACCTCATCATGCCCCCCCCCCCCACCGTCTCCTCTGCGGGGCTTCTAACCACGAGCGCAGGCTCAGCCTGTCCTGCTCCTTACCTTGTCCCCAGTCCAGTGCCGGCACAGAGCAGGTGCTCTGTAAATACCTGTGGTAGGAGAGAGAGAGAAGGAAGGGAGCACATTCTGCGGGGGAGGTATCGTAGGTCCGAGGACAGACGGGACACAGCGTGAATTTCTCTGTTCGTGCCTCATCCCAGGAGTGCAGTGGTCATGTTAGTTGTGGAAAAGCCCAGAGCTGGGCAGGGGGCCAGCAGCTGTCCCTTGCTGCGAGATCCCTGCTGAGCTAGCCTTCTGGCATCTCTTCCAGTGCCCCCGGGTCAGCGGGGTCAAGGCACACACGAACCAGCACAACCGGAGACGCGTGGTCCTGGACCTGCAGATCTGGTGAGTCCTCTTGCCTGTGCGGGCCAGGTGCAGGGTGCGGGGAACACTGTGCGAACAGCCAGGTCGAAGATGGAGCAGCGTAGTTACATCCCAGTTTGGGGTGGGAAAGCACCTCACAGCACACATGCACACCCCACTCTCCTGGGCTGGAGCCCAGGGCCCCTGCTTGGGCAGGGAAGAGTATCAGGAGAATGGATGGTCCCAGGGAAGCCGCTGCTGTTTGACCCCTGAGCCCAGGCCTTGCTTCTCCCATAAGTCTAGGCACCAGGCAGGCTCTGGGTACCAAGGCCCAGGCAGCAGAGTTTTCTTGGAGGTCAGGGCTAGTCACCTGGAGGCTCGGACCAGCTACCTTAAAGAGGATGTAGAAAGAAGGAGCAAGTATGACAAGAAGATGTGGGGACTTTTGGTAAGGCCCAGGGGGCTCTGAGCGCAGGCTGAGAGAGATCCGTGCAAGAACTGGACTCTGCACCTCAGGAAAACAAGGATGCAAAGACACATGAGTGACTAGTTCAGTGGGTTAGGCAAAGGTACCTCTGTTGAATGATATTTGTAGCAGGCTTGACTCTGAGAGAAGGGACATTCAATCCAGGAAGTCTTCCTGGAGGTGGTGAGGTTTTAATTGTGCTTTAAAGGGCCAAGGATCAGGGGTGACTGGGTGGCTCAGTTGGTTGAATGTCTGGCTCTGTTTTGGCTCAGGTTATGATCTCCTAGGTGGTGGGGTCCGGCTCTATCCTCAGTGGGGACTCAGCTTGAAGATTCTCTCCTTCCGCCTTTCCCCACCTTGCACTTGCTCATGCTCACTCTCTCAAATCTTTAAAAAAAAAAGGGACCAAGGATCAACTCTGAAAGTTCCAGAATGTTGCATTCCTCTCCAGTGTCTCATTTCCTGTCCTTTGCCCAGAGGCTGGCACTGAGAGCATATTGGGTAGATAGGAGTCAACTCTGGGAACATATGGGACGTGTTGGGATGATGATGGCTATTGGGCACTCCTGGCTCCAAGGCTCTGCCACCAGATCCGCCAGGGTCATCTGGTACCCACTTAGCTTCTCAGCCAGCTCAGGCAGCCCCTGGGGTCCCTAGGTTCCCCCCCTTCTGGGGGGACCAGTATTTCTGTGACGTCCAGCTCCTCTGCCCGTCCTGCAGATATGTGAAGGCTGTCCTCTCTCTCTCCCTTAGTCTTCTCCTTCAGTCCTTTGACAGGGTCTTAGGATCTTTACCCCCAAAGGCACCCATTCTGGGCTTCCTGTGCCCATCACTTGGTAAGAGCTGCCAGCTGGACCCAGGTTCCTGTGTCCTTGGGGAAGAGAGCTAAGCAGGAGCCAGGGTGCGAGAGACCGGGCTCGTGCACAGCAGTGGCGGAGCCCCTCCTTCAGAGCTGTGGGGTGTTGTGGGGCAAAGTGGCGCCCAGAGTCACTGGCCTTGTGGGCAGAGGGTGTGTATGGGGCACTTGAGTACAGGGACCTGGGGGCTGCCTGCCAGGGCTGGGCCTAGGTCAGTGTTGGTGCAGAGCTGAGAGAGGCTGAGGTTTTTGGGGGGACCATAGCCAGGTGATGCAGGGCTCAGGCTTGGTGGCTAGCTGCTTGAGCTTGTGCTGTGTGGCCCTGGGCAAGTGTCCTGATCTCTCTGAGCGGTGGATCTGCCCTTCCTCCCGGCCTTCCTTCTCCCTCCCCACTTTCAGCTACATTGGGGACTGTGAGATCAGTGTGGAGCTGCAGAAGATCCAGGCTGGCGTGAACGGCATTCAGGTGCGTGGAGCCTGGTGGCATCGCCCCCACTTCTTGCCCCTGGGGTGGGAGGCTGGGCAGGGGGAGGCACTGGAGCAGGCTGCAGGAAAGGTGAGGACCCTACACACAGGCTGATAATCATCGAGGGACTCCAGGCCCGAGGTCACACGGCCAGAAAGTGGTGACTGCGCTTTCCCAACCTTCTGCTTGGCCTGGTGGCCCCACACGTGGCTCTGTTTGTTAAAGGCCCCCCCAGGGAGACATGAGCTGCCCAGGGAAGGGCGAGGTTCTGTTTCCGGAGTGATGCAGAATCCGGGCTTAGGAACGAGGTGGATAGAGGAGGGGGAAATATCCTGTGGTAGAGGAGGAGTACGGGTGCTGGGGCCCTGCTGCCTGGGCTGGCCTGAGGCAGGCCCCTCAGGCCGGCGCACCAGTGGACGGCAGTGGCGGCTAGCCCACAGCCCCTGGTAGCCAGCGGGGGGGGGGGGGGGGGTGGCAGCCATGTGTAGGTTTCTGTCCCCCGAGTGTGGTCCCTGTGGCAACAGCAGGTGGCCCTGACATTTGGGGGCGGCAGGGGCATGAGCAAGACAGCAGTGGCCTCGGAGCGCAGCAGGTGCTGGGAGGAGGGAGGCTGAGGTCCTGGATGCGTCCTCTGTGCCCGTCCAGTTGCAGGGCACGCTGCGGGTTATCCTGGAGCCCCTCCTGGTGGACAAGCCCTTCGTGGGAGCCGTGACCGTGTTCTTCCTTCAAAAGCCGGTAAGTCCCAGGGAGAGCCGCGGGCCTGTGTTTCCCTGTAAGCGCTCGCCTGCTGGGCCCCAGGGGCTAGTTTGAGTCCAAGGATGGTACTGCCTAAACCAGCGCAGGCCTGGGTACTCCACACTCCTCGTGTCCTGTCACCCGAGGCAGCCCGAGGTGCTCGACTGCTCTCCCCAAGAGCAGGAAACAGCTCGCAAGAGCGGCTTGCTGAGGTCGCATGGAGGGTCGCACGTGGAGAGGAGTGTGTAACTCAGGCCTCCCAGTCCAGGCTGGCCTGTGGCCTGTGCACTGCTCCACTCCTCTGTGGTCCTGGCGGGGAGGCGGCAGGCCCGACAGCCCCGGGCGTCCCAAGTCGAGGCCCGAGTAAGACTGAGAGGTGCCCTCGCCTGCCTGACCCCTGTGGAGGTGCCTCCCGCAGCCGGCTGCGTTCTCCATGCTGGTGGGTGCCAGGTGCTTGGGCTTCTGGCTTCTTCCAGTCCAACAGCCTCCCTCTGCCCCTGCAGCATCTGCAGATCAACTGGACAGGCCTGACCAACCTGTTGGATGCACCCGGAATCAAGTAAGCGTGCCGTGGGAGCTGCCAGGCGGACCCCCGGAGTGGGGCCCTCAGCCGCTGGGCGGCCGCTGGCTGGAGCCGGGCCACAGCTGTGCCCTCCTTCCCGGCTCTCTGCGTGAGGAGTGGGGCTTGCGCCAAGCTGTCCCTGCTCCGGAGGGAGGTGGGGTGGTGGTTTGGAGTGGGAGCGGAGGTGCACGGTGTCGCCTGGCCTCTGTGGGCGGGCGCTGCACCCAGAACACGCACACACACTCAAACGCGGGGGCACACGCCGGCCAGATGGGCCGTCCCAGGGGAGGCCGTGGGGCCACTGAGGGCACGGGCTCTGGAACAGACCCGGCCAGACCAGGCTCCCGGCTCTGTCGCTCAGCACGGCGTGATTTCAGACAATTCACTTTACCCTTCTGGGCTCCTCCTCCGTGAAAGGGGAGCCTGGTTCTTCTATGTCGTGGTCCTGGGAGAACACTTAGGTGTGTGCGGTGGCACCGTGGGCATGGACACACACAGTGTCATCCTTGAAGCTGCACTCCACCCCTCCCCCACCCAAGAGTATGGTGAGAAGCCCCCAAAGCCTCTCCCAACCATGGTCGCAGGGGGCCGCTGTCACAGCAGAAGCCAGTGAAGAGAAGCCGGTCTGGGAAATTCCAGAATCCTGGGACTGACCAGGACTGACACCCAGCCCCCACCCCCCGAGTAGCAGAGGAGGGCTCCAACCCCATGTGGACACATGTCCCCACGAGGGAGGGACAGTTGGACTGCCCAGGGCACGCTGGGCTTACCAGGCTCAGGCACCCCCCCCGCCTGCAGGAAGGACCACCGGCTCCCTCCCTGGGGATGTTCCCACTGACCTTGGCCCCCTGGATTCCGAGAATCCAGTTGTGCAGTGCGTTGTTCAGCAGATGTTTACTGAGTACCTACTGCGTGCTAGTCCTGTTCTCGGCACTACCCCCGCTCCTCCACTGGGGAGACAGAGTGAGGAGTAAACAAAATTTTGATGGGATGGCCGGGAGTAGGACTGTGGGCGCAAACACATCGCTGGCACTTACTGTGCACCAGGCGCTGTTCTCCGCACTTTACGAGTTTTAACTTCTTTTAACAGCCCTAGGAGGTAGTATTAATATCCTCAGTTTAGAGATGAGGAAACAGGTCCAGAGAAGTTAGCAACTTACCCAAGGTCACACAGCTCATGGGCGATGGAGCTAAGATTCACACACAGGCCCCAGGCCATAGCTCTTACCTACCACATTGCGATGCCTCAGAGAACAAAGCAAGATTGGGAAGGGGGTGGTCACGGGCTGTCAAAATGTATACCCCACATCCCCCCAAGCTGTTCTCTCCTGGGCAGGGCCCACCCCACCAAACTCTGGTCCTGGTTCCAGTTCTGGGGATGCGGGAGGGGCAGGTGACCTGGGGAAGGCAGTTCCACCCCTCTACAGCTGGCCGTGCCCGCTGTCCCCAGTGAGGTGTCAGACAGCCTGCTGGAGGACCTCATTGCCGCCCACCTGGTGCTGCCCAACCGTGTGACTGTGCCTGTGAAGAAGGGGCTGGATGTGACCAACCTGCTCTTTCCTCTGCCCTGTGTGAGTACCCGCTCGGGCCACAGACCCTGGGCTCAGGATTGCGGGACAGCGAGGCTGGTGGAAGGACGGCATTCTCAGATGATGATTGTTGTCTCTGCCCAGTGAGAACATGGCATCCTCATTTTATTGGGTGAAGACTGAGTCTTGGGAAGGTTGACTGGCTTGCCCAAAGCCACCCATCTAGGGAGGGGCAGAGCGCAGGTGGCATTCCTTCCTGGATCCTGGTCCCCCTCTGCAGCTTGGGTTGGGGACTGTGGGTAGTTACCCCTGCCCCTATGAAACTCCAGGAGACTCCCATCCTCCCTTCAGGGACATGAGGGAGGACAATGACGCCATCATTTGGGATGGAAAGAATCCCTGGGATAAATTGGGAGGAATATTCAGTCAGCCCAGGACTTGGGGCCTTCTTGTGTGCTCAGCCCCACTGCCCCCTCTATCCTGGGCCCCACTTGGGAGGCCTCTGGGGACAGACACCTGGCCTTCCTACAGAAGGTGCCCTTCAGGACTGGCAGCAGGGCTCAGGAGAGGGGTGTGTGGCCCTGATGCTGGGGGCCTCGAGGGCTGGTCCAGCCCAGGAAGCAGCTGTGAGCCCTGGGCTGGGGCATTTTCCAGGGAGTGATCAGAGTCCACTTGCTGGAGGCAGAGAAGCTGGCTCAGAAGGACAGCTTCCTAGGGATCCGAGGCAAGTCAGACCCCTACGCCAAGGTGAGCATTGGCCTACAGCATTTCCGGAGTAGGACCATCTACAAGAACCTGAACCCCACCTGGAATGAGGTATTTGAGGTGAGGGTCTCCTGGCTACTTTTGATGCCCTCCAGACTCTGCTGGGTCATGCTGGGTCCAAACAAGGGAGGGCCTCTCCTACACATGGGGCAACACTGGGGCAGAGAAGTGGGCCTATTTCCCACATCCAGGGCTGCTGGGATCCTGCTGGAGGGACAGCTCGTAAGTGAATTCCCCACCTCCCTTCCCCACCAGTCAGCTTAGTTGGAATTTTTCAAACCAGGGTAAAAGACAGAACCTCAGAGTCACTTCTGCCCAAATCCTCCCAACCTCCCCTGCCAGAGCCTGACACCGGGAGCTTAAAGTTCTCCCTTAAATTGACTACTTGAAGGGTAGTAGCCACAGCCTGTTTAGTGCTCCAGAAGCTGCGAGCCCCGTGCAGAACACACAGCAGCACCTTCCCCTGAGCACCCACCCTAAGCCTCCCCAGCCTGCAAGAGGACATCACTCCCTTCTTACAGGTGGGGTTCTCCGAAGGCACTGGAAGGCAGGAACCTGCCCAGGGCTCTGAACTGGCAGGTGGCAGAGCTGGAATCCAGCTCCCCTGGGGTCATGTGATGTCTGCTTCATCAGCTGTTGTGGCCTGCAGACCAAGTCACCTGTCTTTCCTTCCAGTTTATAGTGTATGAAGTCCCTGGGCAGGACCTGGAGGTGGACCTGTACGATGAGGATCCCGACAGGGACGACTTCCTGGGCAGGTGAGGAGGAGGGCTGAGCTGGGCCTGGGACATTGGGCTGGGCCTTGGGACACAGCACCCTTGCTTCCACCACTCAGTGACCTGCAACCCTGGCTTGGTTACTCTGACACAGTGACTGTGTTAGGCAACCGGCTTCGTTGTTCCGTGTTCCTGCCGCTAACCTCCTTCCTAGAGGTCTCCTGAGTGCCCAGCTCAGGGCTTGGGGATACGGAAGAGCCCAAGGTTTGTGTACCGTGGGCTCTGCTTCCTGCACTCCTGATGATGTACCCAGAGTCCCCATTTGGAGCCGTCGTAGAGCCAAGGCTGGCAGAGATGGGCAGGTCCCCTGTTCCAAAGAGCCCTGGCCACTTGCTCTGGGGCAGAATGCAAACTCAGGGCTGTGGGGGGACTGAAATGGCTATGCTGGGGCTGGCTGTAGAAACTTCAAATTTACATGTCTCTTGGCCCATGAGCCCCACTTCCAGGAATCTCCTGTAAAGTGAAAGCATACCTGAAATGCTCTGCAGTGAGCAGAACTGTGGTGGTGAAACATGAATAGTCCAGCCTCAGAGGACATTGGTTGAGCGTTTGAATAAATTTGCCATTGCCGAACTACAGAATATTCTGCAGCTTTTAAAAACGATGAGTAGTAGGATCTATGTGTATTGACCTGGAAGACGCCGGTATGGGGGGAGAAAGCAGTTGGCAGTGGCCTGTGCAGTCTGGTTCATTTCTCCAGGGAGGACCCTCGAGAACACGTTTGCGTGAGCACAGAGAAGGGCATGGAGGCCACACAGCAGGCTATTCACACGGCTCATCCCAGGGGGTTGGGATTCGGAGGCAGAAAAGACAGTTTTACCCAAATTTTACACTGCCGTATTGTTTAGCTTGTTTCCATGAACATGTAATTTTAAAAGCTGAAACAAAGCAAAGTGGGAGGGGCATGATCTGACCGCGTAAGAGACAGCTCACCACCAGATGTTATTTTTCATCTTAATGGGAAAAGCTGCAGTTTTTGTATTGTTGCAAATTGGAAGTGTGGCTTGTAGTTCATGTTGTAACTGATTTCGAGTGTGTTCTGAGCTCAAGCACATTTCTAACAGCTACAGAGACCATCTCCCCGCTGGCTATCGGGATCTTCCGTTTGGGCTTGGGTCGGGTGGGTGGCGGCACGCTGAGAATGTGGGTGGTGCCTCCTCGCACACACATGCCAACTATACTTACCCTGGGAGGCCATCTGGGGAAGCGTTGGAGGAGCATCTGGGGTTGTTACAATGACTGTGGGGGCCACTGGCATTTAGAGGGCACAGGACAGGGAAGCTAAATTCCTGCAGTGCACGGGCAGTTTTGCACAATGAAGAATCCTGCCATTCAAGACACCAGTAGCACCATCATTGAGAAATCCAGAGCCAGTGTGTCCAGTGTCTGCTCCTTCTCCTCCGGGGATGGCCAGACAGTCCTTCATCTGTTTGAGCTGCAAGTGCGCTACCGTCGGTTCCTTGAGATGAATAAGCTCCCCTGTCTCGAGGGCCGCACTCACATCCGCGGCTGCTTTCCTCCTTGGAGCTGAGCTGACCCCCTCTGTATTCCAGCCTGCAGATCTGCCTTGGGGATGTCATGACGAACAGAGTGGTGGATGAGGTAGCGTTGGGGCCTGTAACCCCCTCCCTGTGGATATCCTTGTTTCCGTCTGTCCGTAGAAGGACAGAAGCACTTGTATGACCACCTCTCCTGGTCCCTCAAGCCCAGAGCCCACCCTATTTGGGCTGGGTCACCTTTTCCCTAAAGCCCTTATTAAGGCCCCACCAGGTCCCAGACGGAACTGCTTGAAGAGGGTCAGTAGCACCTCACTGCCTCCTTCCCCGAGCTTTCCTCTCCCTCCTCACCCTCCTCTCCCTCCTCACCCTCCTCCTGCAGTGGTTTGTCCTGAACGACACAACCAGCGGGCGGCTGCACCTGCGGCTGGAGTGGCTTTCACTGATGGCCAACCCAGAAGCTCTGATTGAGGTGAGTGTGGGGTGTCGGTGCTCCCTAAAGGAAAGGTGCGGGGGTATGGGGGTGTGGTGGGGCAGGGGTGGGACTCGTGGCAGGGCTGGTCCGTGGGTGAGCTGTGTGGAAGTGGGCGAGACGAAGCCCCCAGATCTCACTCACAGAACCCCCCAGCCAGGTCCACCTCCTGCAGAACTTGTCCCTCAGCCTCATCTCCACAGGGCAGCTCCTGATCTCTCAGCAGACAGTCTCTGAGCATCTCAGGGAAGATGGGACCCTTCAAAGCTCTTAGTGCCAGTCAGCCCGGTTCATGGGGAAGTCCACCCCTGTGTCTGACTTGAATCTGTCCTGCTGCAGCTGTAGACTCAGTCTCAACAAAAAGCTCGGTTGTGGGGGATCTTAGGGCTTGTCTGGAGTGCAAGGGCTGGCTGGCTTCCTTCTGCCATGAATAGACTTCTTCAAAACCAGTCTGTGTCTCCCAATGCTGCAGCACTTAGTGAGGGTCTGTGTCTGCTTGTAGGACCAAGGTGGCCTTTCAACTGCCATCCTCGTGGTCTTCTTGGAGAGTGCCTGCAACCTGCCGGTGAGTGGTGACATAACCAGTGTCACACCCTGCCTTGTGCCCGTCACTTGCAAATGTCCATGTGTCATTCATTTATCCTATTCTCCGTGTGCTATAGAGAAACCCTTTCGACTACCTGAATGGTGAATATCGAGCCAAAAAACTCTCCAGGTTCACTAAGGTACGGGAAAGCAAGTCATGGCTCCTTTTCCCCAGAGTAACCATGAGTAACCACAGCCCTGTCTTCTGGGTGATCATCTGTGCACCCATAGCCTACTGATGACAACAGTGCCATTCATTAAGTCCGCTGTGTGCCAGGCACTGGACTTTACAACTCAATCCCCACATTCATTGTGCCTGAGTCCCAGGATGAGTGTGTCTGTTTTTGTTGCCATTTTACAAGTAGCACCCAGAAGGTTAAGTACCTGGGTCACAAGCTAAAAAGCCAGAATGTGACCATTTCCATAGCCCCAGGGAACAAGAGCCTGTGTGGAACCAGGCCCGGCTCCCGGCCGCCTGTCATTAATGGGGAACCTCTCCTGGGGTTAGCCATATCCTGGTGCTTGCACAATTGTGGCGGCCCAGGAGCCCTGGGAGCACCACGGTAGCCTTCTCTCGAAGGGAAGAAGTTGGCTGGCCCCAGGTCCCACTGATGCTCTGGGAGTTGGGAGGCAGGATGGGGTGGGGGTGGTGTCTCAAGCCAATGGTGCCACTTTCATTGTTGTGGATTTGCGCCTCACAGAATAAAGTCAGCAGAGACCCTTCTTCCTATGTCAAGCTATCTGTAGGCAAGAAGACACATACGAGCAAGGTAAGACAGCTTAGTATGTAGCCATGGGACAAGGAAATGGGGGCCCCATGCCTTTTCAAGGAGAGAAGAAAAGGGAAGGGAATTAGAAAACTGAATGCTTAGTAGGTGCCAGGTTACGTTCTAGGCACTTTATCTTCAGACCAACCTCACAAAAAAGTTCTATGGTTTAAGAATCTGAGGGTCAGAGAGGAGTGACTTGCCCAAGGGCACCTGCTAGAAAGCAGCAGAAATCCTGTTGGTCCCCTCCCCTGGAAGTGAGCTCTAGTGCTGCTGGTATGCTTTTCAGCCCCTGCAAAACTTCCTGGGAAAGCTCTCCTTGCTGAGTCTAGCTGCCCTGCTCTAATGCCTCCCCTAAGCTGTAGTGTGTGGGGTCTGATCCCTGGGCAGAGGCTGAGAGGGCTCCTGGTGACAGTGGGTGGCCAGCCGAAAGCCAATACCTTGCTCTGCCCATCCTGACCCTTCAATGATCTTTCTCTCCTGTCCCCAGACTTGTCCCCACTGCAAGGACCCAGTGTGGAGCCAGGTGTTCTCCTTCTTTGTGTCCAGCGTGGCAGCTGAGGAGCTGCATGTGAAGGTCTGTCTGCAGTTGGGCTCTTGGAACAAAGCCAAGAAGTGTCTGAGTCAGGAGGGGTGGGGAGCTCGATAATATACCTGGAGCAGGTTCTCCCAGCAGTCAAGTCAGCCCCTTTAGGGGGGAGAGGATGCAGAGGCCCCACATCTGCATGAGGCTGGTGCCCAAAGGCAGTGGTAAGAGGCTGTGGAAGGACAAACCCTCAAGTCCCTTGAGGCTTTCCAGCTGTTACCCACAGTGGCCTGTGTTGGGATCTCCCCATGACCTTAATGATGATGTACTTCTTCAAAAAATAATTTAGTCTTCACAGAAGATCTGTGGAAAAGAGATAGCTTCTTTATTTTACACATGAGCAAACAGAGGCTCAAACAGTGACTTAGTCATGAAATCTTAAACAACAAATGGCAGAACTGAGATCTTTTAAGGCCCTTAGCCGCTCAGTCCCTAAAGCCCCTGTGGCCCTGGGCATTTGACACTTGCCTCACATAGATCATAACTGCCTCTCCCGACTGCAAACAGGGGCCAGGCCTGGTCCTAGTCCCAGGTTTCCAGAACAGGACGAGAGGCCAACAGAAGCACAGTACATGCTTATTGAAGTAACCATGGACTTGAATGGGGCCCAGAGAGAGGTGGTGGCGGCTGTGGGGCCTGGCTGTTTTGTGACTGGCGCACTGCCCAGGTGCTCGATGATGACCAAGAGTGTGCTCTGGGAGTGCTGGAGCTCCCGCTGTGCCGGATTCTGCCCTACGCAGACCTCACCCTGGAGCAGCGCTTCCAGCTGGACCACTCAGGCCTGGACAGCCTCATCTCCATGAGGCTGGTGCTTCGGGTAAATAGCGTCTCTTATTTTTCATCCACTTTGGATATCATCAGCCATTCTCTCTTCAGATATTGCCTCTCCCATTCCGTTAATCCTTCCGTCTAGAACTCCTACACTGGACCTTCTCACCATCTCCTCTGTCTCCACCTGACCTCACTTTCATATTTTCTATTTCTTTATCTCTTGGTGCTACATTCTGATTTCTTTAGATATGTCTTGTAGACCACTAATTCTTTACCTATTCATGGTTTTTATTTCGAAGGCTATTTTTTTATTTCTATCTTTCCCAAAGCCACTGTGTCTTTTTTCATTTTATCTTATTGTTTCTATCCCACCTTTAACCATCTGAAGATACCTGTGCTATACTGTGTGTCCGTGAATTCTAGTATCTGAAGATCTTGAGAGTTAGATTTTGATTATTTGTTGTATCTGTTGATGCTTTTTCAGGGTGACTCATTTCTACGTTTGGTGACTTGAGTTGCAAACATACGTCGAGTGTTCTTTTGTGACCTGGATTGAGGTTGCTTGCTTCCAAGGAGGCTCTGTTTTACTATAACCATGCACCTTGGGGGCATTACAAACTAGGGTCCATTCTTACATTAATTTTTAAATTTTAGATTTCAAGATTCCACAGATATAAATATGAACCAAAATTCATATAAGACAGTCCTGTAAGGTGCCATATTCTCAGGAAAGTCTTCAGTTCCCCCAGCAGAGTATAGGCAGAGATGGACGTATTTCTTTTAGCAGTCTTTTCTGGGGGGTGAGGGGAAGGTGGAATGTTTATCCTAGACTACTTTTTTCTCTAAAGAGACCCCACCTTCATGGTTCCTACTTCAACTCCCAGCTTCACATTGACCTGAGTCCTCTTCTCCTTACTCCTTGGATTTTTCAATGTTGATAAATGACCCTAGGAAAGCTTAGCCTTTATTTTTCAGTAACCCTAGGGGTTTTCCTTACTTTCTTGTAAATTTGGCTATGCATTTAAAAAGGATGTTTTGTTTCATTTTATTAATCATTCCTAATGAGGCTTTTCAGAATATTTTGACCACTATAGTGCTAGAAATGCAGGTAACCTAGAAATGGTCTTGATGATTGAGGGGGAAGGAGAAACACAATGGCTGAGGTTTGAAACTTTGGCTGCAGGAGCACAGGGGCATGTGTGAACAGGGTGACAGCCGGAAAGGGCCCTCTCCAGAAGGCCGTGTGTGATATAAGTGAAGATAAAGGTGGATGTGTAGATTCTGGGAGTCCTCTGCATCGAGGGACAGTACCTGCTCTAAGAATAAGCCAGGTCTCCACCAGCCAGTATGAGTGGGAGCAGGACGGAGTCCTCATGAAGACTCACTACTGAGGCAGTAGTAAGGGGAAAAGAAAGAGTGGTTATAGGGACCCAGGGGCAGAAAGGTTAAGGAAGATATGGTCTGGGGGGAGATATCCCTTGGGCTGGGCAGTCAGGAAGGAACCATTTCCCTGAGGAGAGTGGATGTGGGGGGCCTACCCCATAATCCTGTCATCTGCTTGCAGTTCCTGCGTGTGGAAGAACGAGAGATGGGGAGCCCATACACAGGACCTGAAGCCCTAAAGAAAGGTCCTCTGTTCATTAAGAAGGTGGACACCAACCAGGATCCCAAAGTCCCGTCCCAGGGAGAATGCCCTGCAAATCTGCCATCCCCCCCAGATCCTGCTTCTGATACCAAAGCAACCTCCAAGAGCACCATGACAACCACCAGTGCCACTATTGTTGCCACCGAGCCCATGCCCCATGAGACAGGCCCAGAGCCTAAAGGCAAGAACAGTGCCACAGGGTTCTGTGAGCCCTTGGGGAAGAAGAAGAGTTCGGCCACCATCTTCCTGACTGTCCCAGGCCCCCACTCTCCAGGGCCCATCAAGTCACCCAGACCAATGAAATGCCCTGCCTCCCCACTCGCATGGCCACCCAAGAGGCTGGCTCCCAGCATGTCCTCGCTCAACTCCCTGGCCTCCTCCTGCTTTGACCTGACAGATATCAGCCTCAACAATGAGTATGCACCTCTCTGCTTAATCTTGTCTAAAATGACCTGTGTGAAAAATACATTCCTGAATAGAAAAGTAGATACGAATTTTCTCTGCACGTTCTGGTCTTTTACAAAGTGGCTTCATGAGAGGCAGCAGGGTATATGCTAGAAACACAGGGCACGGGGGAGAGACAGCAAGTGCATTCCCACTGTAAAACAGGTGCTAGGCTTCGGTTCTCAAGGTTCCTCACCACAGAAACATTTCCTGAATTCTCAAGTGTACTGGGATGATATGGAAAGCTTAGAATGTGGAAACAGATCATCAATGGCTGCCATTTATTGTTAACGATGAGCTTAGCATATTATTTAAGTCCTTCTTCACAATTACCCTATGAGATAGAAGATATATATTATGAAATATCATAAAGGTCAAATAACTTACCGAAGGTCCCACAGGAAATCATGGTATAGAGGCAGATCCTACTCCAGGGTTCATGTTCTTCCTACTGTGACGTAGGATCAATACATGTGAATGGATGGAACTGACTTCGGACTGAAAGGAACCTCACTGAGAATTATTAACCCCACGGCTCTAGGTTCCTAAAGCAGGACATGTTTCTGTCTTAGGGGCTGGGGGAGAGGCTGACACCTATATTGGCAAGGGAAGTGACAAGCCATTTCTTTACAGAGGCGGGAATCTCAGGCAGTGGAGGCTGGGTGAGATTCAGCTCACGGTGCGTTATGTGTGTCTGCGGCGCTGCCTCAGTGTGCTCATCAACGGCTGCAGGTAACGGGGTGCCGGGGCCAGGGAAAGGGCCTCTGGGAGCGTCAGGTGAACAAAAGAGCGGAGGTGCTTGAAGTAATGGTAGGGTGGGCATCCCTGAGGTAGACAGGTAACACGCTGGGAAGGAGTGAGGTGTGAAGGCTGCATGCTATGAATGACAAGGACCCCAATGATGCCAATGGGCGGGCTCCAGAGCCAAGGGCTTTGTTTAAATACAACACTGCCAAAGCTGCCTGGGGTGACTTGGAGCCAGTACCTTTTCTCAAGTGGGCAGCTCCAATTTCCTTTAGAGGGGAAGTACCTGCTCTGCTCCAGACTTTAAAAAACACGTTTTCAAAATCCTGCATCTCATGTTTTATCCTCCAAATTCTGCAGACTTTTGCTTTTTGGTCATCTAGACAATAGGGCATTTTTATCCTCAAAGCCATCTAAAGCTGAATGGCTAGTACAGCCTTCTCCAAGAGTCCTTGAAGTGTTTCAAAACTTTCTTAATATCGTTGAAACCAAATCAGAAACCTGACACCCTGTACCAGCAGTGGAGCTGATCCCTATGTCCGTGTCTACTTGCTACCAGAAAGGACGTGGGCAAGTCGTAAGAAGACCTCAGTAAAACGGAAGACCCTGGAACCCCTGTTTGATGAGACGTAAGTGAAACAAACTGCCCTGCCTAGAGTGTCTTCGTATCCATTCACGTATTTGCTGAGTGCCTGTTGTATGCCTGGCAAGCCTGCCAGGTGCTGGGAAGGGCTAGGTTTGTGGGCCTCAGGATAACATGATCTATGCCTTCATGAAATTTCTCTACATTAGTGGGAGAAAAGGACTGCCAGGGCAGTTTAGCAAAACAGCTGCCAACTTTTCTTGCTCATAGAGGCTAAAATGTTCCTGATTATAAACTGCTCCATACTTTTTTAAGTGAAGCCTCTTTAAAAGGATTTAACATGGTCAAATATGTTTTCTTTGACTAATGTTTGTTTTTAACTGCTATTTTAAAACAATCTTGAACCCAAATTTCCTCTAAAGCTTCAAGCTCTGTAGCCTGTCTTCCGTTCTGCAACAAAGCATAGGTGGCAAGTGAAACAGATGTCCCCCCTGACCTGTCCACCCATGTCCTTGGGTACAAGACTGATAGATTCTAATCACATTTCTTGCTTTTTATGGTTCTCATATGGCAAGTCTTATGCGAAATATTCTGTACCTTGAGGTCAACCTGAAGTCAAGAAGTCAAAATCTTATTATTGTTTCCTTCTGCTTCAGAATCCTAACAAAAAAAAACATTTCTAACCAGCCTGGGAAGATAATATACCTGATAATTTTGATTTCTTCTTATCTTGGTTAATAATTACTCAAGTTACATTGAATCCTCTTTGGGCCTTGTCTAAGAACTAATACTTTCCTTCAAGAGCTTCATTTGGAGTTCACTGATATCAAGAAAGGGTATGGGAGAGAATCTATTCATTATTTATTGAACACTTTATGCCAGGCAACATTCTACATTGTAGACCCACACAAGTAAAAGACTTACTTGGCACTCAAAGAGAGCTCTGACACAATTATAAAAGGATTTCACAATTGCTATGTGGGAACACTGGTGGGAGAGGTTTGACATTTGGCTTTTGTGACAAACCTGATCTGTTAGTAATTCTCTCTCAAAATTGTAACAGTAAGATATGGCCAGGTTATCTGGAGAGCAGACCCGGCAACCTCCCTCCTAACAATAAACCTAGAAGTAAGGAGCCCAGAGACCTCTTGTGAGTACATGACCCATACTAAGGCACATTATAATTAAAATGTCAAAAGTTAGTTAAAGGTAAGGGGAGAATCTTAAAAACAGCAAGAGAAAAACTTGTTACATATAAGGGAATTCCTTTAGAAGATCAATCAGATTTTTCAGCAGAAACTCTGCAGGCCAGAAGGGATTGGCACAATATAGTCAAAGTGTTGAAAGAAAAACTTCCAACCAAGAATACTCTACCTGGCAAAGTTGTCAATAAGAATTGGAGAGACAGAAGTTATTACCACTGGACTGGTCTTAAAAGAAATGTTAAAGGAACTTTGTAAGCTAAAAAGAAAGGGTGCTAATTAGTAATAGGAACACATATAAAGGTATAAATCTCACTGGTAAAGGTAAATATATAGTAAAGGTAGTGGATTAATCATGTATAAAGCCAATATGAAGGCTAAAAAACCAAAAGTACTAAAAATATCACCACAGTAACTAGTTCAGGGATATAAAAAGATATAAAATATGGGGGGGGGGCTGGGTGAGAGCTTTAGAATGCTTTCAAACTTATCAACTTAAAGAAGACTGTTCTGTGTCTCAGTCTAACCACAAAGCAATAACCTATAGTAAGTACACAAAAAAAGTAACTTAAGCATACCACTAAAGAAAGTCATAAAACCACAATGGAAGAGAGCAAAAGAGGAAAGGAATAGAGAGGGACTACAAAACAGCCAGAAAACAACAGAATGGCATTGAACACTATTAATATAATCAATAGTTAAATTAAACTCTCCAAAGACAGAGTGGCTGAAAGGATAAAAAAGACCCATCTCTGTGCAGTCTGTAAGAGACTCACTTCAGATGTAGACTCATTTCATACACAAACTGTTAGTAAAGGGATGGAAAAAGATATTCCAAGCAAATGGAAACTAAACACTAGGGTAGCTATACTTCTATCAGACAAAATAGACTTGGAAACAAAGAGTGTAATACGAGACAAAGATGGACATTACATAACAGTAGGTCAATCCAATAAGATGATATAACATTTACGAATATTTATGCACCCAACACAGGAACAACTAAATATATAAATCAAATATTAACAGACCCAAAGGAAGAAACAACAACACAATACTAGTAGGGGACTTTAAAACCCCACTTGCATCAATGGTGGATCATCCAGACAGTCAACAGGGAAATATCGGCCTTAAATGACACGTTAGACCCCTGGGATTTAACAGATAGACACAGAATATTTCATCCAAAAGCAGAATATATGTTCAAGTGCACATGGGACGGTCTCCAAGATAGATCATATGTAGGTCACAAAACAGGTCTTAATAAATTTAAGAACACTGAGATTCTATCAAGCATCTTCTCTGACCACAATGGTATGAAACTAGAAATCAAGTATAAGAAATAAACCAGAAAATTCACAAGTATGTGAAGATTAAACACTATGCTACAGAACAACAGGCCAAAGAAGAAATCAAAAATATCTTCAGACAAATGGAAAATACAGCTTGCCAAATTCGTGGAATGCAGCAAAAGCAGTTCTAAGAAGAAAGTTCACAGTAATAAATGCCTACATCAGTAAAAAATGAAAATCTCAAACAACCTCGGTTTATACCTTAAGGAACTATAAAAAAAAAAAAAATGAAGAAAGCCCAAAGTTAGCAGAAGAAAGGAAATAAAGATCAGAGCAGAAATAAATTATAGAAATAGAGACTAAAAGTTGGTTCTTTGAAAAGAGAAAATTGACAAGCCTTAGGCTAGACTCATCAAGAAAAAACACAAAATCAGAAAGGAAAGAGGAGACATTATAACTAATAGCACAAAAGTACAAAGGATCATGAGACCACTATGAACAATTAAATGCTAACAAATTTGACAAGCTGGGTAAACTTCTAGAAACATACAATCAAGACTGAATAATGAATAGAAAATCTGAACAGACTAATTACTAATAAGGAGACTGAATCAGTAATCAACAATCCCCCAACAAACAAAAGTCCAAGACCAGATGGCTTCACTGGTGAATTCTACCAACCACTCAAAGAATACCAATCCTTTTCAAACTCTTCAAAAAAAAGAGAAATAGAGGGAACACTTTCAAACTCATTTTACAAGGCCAGCATTACCCTGATACCGAAACCAAACAAGGACACAAGAAAAAATTACAGATCATCTATGAACATAGATGCAAAAATCCCCAACAAAATATTAGAAAGCTGACTTCAATAATATATTAAAAGGATCATACATCATGATCAAGTGGGGATCCCAGGATGCAAGGATGATTCAATATCCATCTGCAAATCAATGTGAAACGCCAAATTAACAAAAATCCTATGTTCATCTCAACGGATGCAGATAAAACATTTGACAAAATTCAACATCCATTTATGATAAAAATGTCAACAAAGTGGGTATAGAGGGAACATACGTCAACGTAATAAGGGCCATAGGAGACAAGCCCACAACTAACATCATACTAGGGTGAAAACCTGAAAGATTTTCAGATCAGAAACAAGACAAGGATGCCCACTCTTGCCACTTTTTTAGTTTTGGAAGTCCTAGAGCAATTAAGAAAAAGAAAAGGCATCCAGATTGAAAAGGAAGAAGTAAAAGTGTCATTGTTCACAGATGACACGACATTATAGAAAACCCTAAAGATACCACCAAAAAACCATTAGAACTAATCAACAAATTCAGTAAAGTGTAAATACAAAAATCAATATACAAAAATCTGTTGCATTTCCATACATTAACAATTATCAGAGAAATTAGAAAACAATCCCATTTACCATTGCATCAAAAAGAATAAAATACCTAGGAATAAATTTAACCAAGGAGATGAAAGATGTGTACATTGAAAGCTACAAGACATTAATGAAGAAAACTGAAGACAACACAAATAAATGGAAAGATAGTTACTGCTCATAGAATGGAAGATTTAATGTTGTTAAAAATGTCCATACTACCCAAAGCAATCTACAGATTAAACGCAATCTCTTTGAAAATTCCAATGGCATTTTTCACAGAAATAGAACAAATCCTAAAATTTGTATGGAACAACAAAAAAACCCAAAGCAATCTTGAGAACAAAGCTGGAGACATTACACTACTTGATATCAAACTCTGTTAAAAAGCTATAGTAATCAAAGCAATATGGTTTTGGCATAAAAACAGACACAAAGATCAATGGAACAAAATAGCTTAGAAGTAAACCCACACATATATGGTCAATTAATTTATGACAATAATGAATTAATATGATAAACAATGTTTCTTCAATAAATGGTGCTAGAAAAACTGGACAGCCACGTTTAAATTAATGAAACTGGACCACAATCTTACATCATACACAAAAATAAACTCAATATGGATTAAAGACTTGAATGCAAGACCTGAAACCATAAAACTCCTAGAAGAAAATATAGGCAATAATATTGCTCCTTGACATTGAACTTCATGGATTTTTTGAACTTGACACCAAAATCAAAGGCAACAAAAGCCAAAATAAGTGCAACTACCTCAAACTAAAGTTTCTGCACAGCAAAGAAAACTGTCAACAAAATGAAGAGGCAACCTACTGAATGGGAGAAAATATCTGCAAACCATTTATCTGATAAGGGGTTAATATTCAAAATAGCCAAAGAACTTATACAATTCAAAACCAAAAATAGTCTGATTTAAAGATAGAGAACCTGAACCTTTTTCCAAAGAAGACCTACAGCTGGCCAACAGACACATGAAAAGGTGCTCAATATCACTAATCATCAGAGAAATGCAAATCAAAACCACAATGAGATATCACCTCATACCTGTTAGAATGACTATTACCAAGTGTTGGTAAAGATGTGGAGAAAGGAGGGGTGCCTGGGTGGCTCAGTCGTAAGCGCCTACCTTCGGCTCAGGTCATGATCCCAGGGTCCTGGGATCGAGCCCCACGTCGGGCTCCCTGCTCAGCAGGAAGACTGCTTCTCCCTCTCCTTCTGCTTGTGTTCCCTCTCTTGCTGTGTCTCTGTCAAATAAATAAAATCTTAAAAAAAAAAAAAAAGATGTGGAGAAAGGGAACCCTTGTACATTGTTGGTGGGAATGTAAATCGGTGCAGGCACTATGGAAAACAGTATAGAGTTTCATAAAAAAATTAAAAATAGAACCACCAGCAATTCCACTTCTGGATATTTATCCAAAGAAAATGAAAACACTAATTCAAAAACATACACATACTCCCATGCTCACTGCGACATTATTTACAATAGCCAAGACATGGAAGCTACCTAAATGTCCACTGATGGATGAATGGGTAAAGAAAATGTGGCATATACATAATGGAATATTATTTGGCCATAAAAAATAAATCTTGCCATTTGCAAAAACATGGATGGACCTTTAGGGTATTATGTTAAGTGAAATAAGTCAGAAAAAGATTTACTGTATGATCTCACTTATATGTAGAAATCTAAAAGAAAAAAAAAAACCATAAAAGACAGCAAAAAAAACAAAAGATGCCAAGCTCGTGGATATAAAGATCGGTGGTTGGCGTGTGCTTGGGGGGTGGAGATAGGGAAAGGGGATCAAATGGAACAAATTTCCATTTATAAAATGAAGTAATGGGGATATAATATACAGCATGGTGACTCTATTTAATAATATACTATATTACATATTTGAAAGTAGCTAGGAGTGGACCTTGTTCTCGTCACAAGAAAAAAAATTATAACTATAGTAATGGCTGTTGACTTGTGATCATTTTGCAATATATACAAATATCAGATCATTGTTAAACACCTGAAATTAGTGTTCCCTTACCTCAAAAACAAAAATCAAAAAAATACCCAGAAGCATTCCAGTTGCCTCTTGTGAGTACATGACAAAGCCTGTACACTAAGATTCCTCTGCCTTACTCCACAGGCAGAAGAGGGAAGGGCCACTATTTTCTAAGAAACTCCAATACACCTGACTATTCAGCATCCTAGTCCTTAGTTGGTCAGAAAAAACAATGGAGGTAGGGGGTTGAGGTGGTCCTATGCGCAAGCACTGTTGAGAATGAGAAGGGGCAGCTGAAAGAGAGGCAACCAGGGTAGGCTCAGAGAAAGTAAGAAACCCCAAAGCACAGTAGTCCAAAGCACTTCACAGAGGCAAACAGCCTCTTGATACTTTCAGGGCTTGTGATTAGCATACGATAGTGATTACCTGTAATAATGATGCACTAAATATCTGCTACGAGCCAACACTGTTCTAGATGGTCCCCTGAATAGTCTATAGCTTCTGTTTTAAAAGTAGGAAAATGGATCAAACACTTCAGATTTTCAGTAAGAATGATTAAAATATATAAGTCTAAAAAAAAAGTAAATCTCACTTTCTGACTTTTTGCATCTTAAAGATTTGAATTTTTTGTTCCCATGGAAGAAGTAAAGAAGAGGTCGCTAGATGTCGCCGTGAAAAACAGTAGGCCGCTTGGCTCACACAGAAGGAAGGAGCTGGGAAAAGTAAGTACAAGCGGGACTCTTGGTACTCTGTTCCCCCGGCACTCTGGAGCTCATTGGTGGAACACCTTGCAGAAATTCTGATGGGATCATCTGGCTGTTACCAGAACTGGCTTCAAGGAGGTTAGAGCCTCACTGGGAGGTTTTTGGGTGTGTGTGTTTTAATATTGTTGAAAGTAAAATAGATGTGTAAATTAATATAATAAATACTATTTTAACAAACTGGAGAATCTATCCAAACTCATCACTGCACAAGTATTTGGACATCTATTAAGTATTGTTTTGATAAATACAGCACTGTGTGAAGCTTGGGTCTCATATCAAGATTTTTGTGGAGATGGGATTTTACTTAAAGTAGAAATAGAGAAAATATAATCTTCAGGAAGATGCCACAGACAAGAAGAATGATATTTGTACAATACTCTGCAGTTGTATTTTAATAAACACCTTCTTATAATCATCTTTTTAAGATCCTGCTTCTATGATGTAGGTGAAATTATCCTCATTTTTACAGTTGAGTCAACTATTGTGTCCAGCTTAAAATTACAAATCAGTTCATGAGTAAAGGCGAGTTGTTCTCTCAGTAACATTTATAAATTCTGAGTTGTAACTCCAAAGAGCAGTTCACTGAGGTCAGTGTCTATATTGCCCTTCTGGAGAGGTTCCATGTTGAGAGCTAAAAGAAAAAGAGCTCCTGCTCAAAACTGAAACCCAAGGAGGCCCCTTTTATGATCAATTCCATTTGTCCCAATACGTTTCCATTTAATGCAGTTTTTGGAAGGAAACTGATTATTTGTGTTTGTTTAGGTACTGATTGACTTATCAAAAGAGGATCTGATTAAGGGCTTCTCACGATGGTAAGTGAGCCCTTTAATTTTATCACACTGATTTAGTACTCAAGACATTGTCTCGACAGCTGCACATAACCTTTCTCCAAAATTCTTCCTTTTTCAGTACATGTCAGCTTCTTTGCTTATCAAGGAAGGAGACACATTATCATCTATACTTAAGGCTTTTCTGCCTGCGGTTCTTAATTACCCAGCAGACCTCTATAAGCTCTAGCCTTAATCCTGGCTGGTTGACTTACAGAGAGATGGGTTCTCCCAGTCCCACAGGGGCTTAGGCTGGCTAGACGAGGCTGCTTGTCCTGATGCTGCCACCACAATACACTCTGGATACTAACACAAGTCCAAACCCAACTGTCTTACAGGTATGAGCTGACTCCAGATGGACAGCCCAGAAGCTGATGAGCACCCTTACCACCTTGTATTAAAATGTGTACATATGTATATTCTGTAATTTAAATCAGAACAGCCATTTGAAAATATATACATACATTTTTGTGTGAAATTTAAGTACATGACTGGATAATATTAGGAAGAGGTAAACGTATATAAAAGCAAGTACTGCTCTCTCGGTTGGATTTAATTGTTCAAATCCAGAAAGAAATGGGGTATTCATACCTAATAAATTATCAGAACCTCAGTGACGATTTTTTTTTGTACGTAATTACATACCATATAACTTGGAATTTGCCCAAATGTATATGTCAAAAGTGTCCTGTCTCAGACATAAGGAGTAAAGGAGGTCTGTTCCTGGAGCAGCTACCAGTATTCCTGGGAAGTGACTGACCAAGGCTTCTTTTATGGAAATAGAAAGTGATACACACCAAAAGTGCCAAAAGCCACCACCACGTAAGCCCTTCTGCTACTTCTGCCACCTCTGGTACTTCGCTGCCTGGAAATTTGTTCCTGTATCTAGTGTAGAACTAAAAATGCACCTTTCTGATGGCAACAATGTTATAATGATATACCTAAATACTCCAATGTGGGATGGCCTGGCCCCAAACTCCAGCATGTAGCATCATTTCCATAGGAAAAAGCAAACCAAACCCCAGGCCCAGGTCTACATCTCCACTCCCACAGCGGAGCACTAGAGACTGCTCCAGATTTTTAGTGCCAGAGGAAAAAGGAGCTTCTGTCTCTCTCAGATGGTTTGGCAATTCTATTCCACTTTTCTAAGATATGGCTTGTTCACCTAAATAACATTTAAAAGCAAAATGTGTAAATTGCACAAACAAGTACCTATTTTGCATTTCAAACTTCATAACACCAAATATTCTTATCCTGATGTTATTCTAGAGCTACTGTTGAGTTCACATCCTTTTCTCTTCACTCAGGCAACAGTCCCTGCCATCAGTTTCCTGTTCCCCTCCCCCCACTGCCTTCACTGCCTCTTTTCTAAAGGGTAACATCTTAAAGTTTGTTGTGTTACTCTCACTTAAAAATTATCTATGATTTCCTGTTTTCTACAAGAATAAAACCCACTCCTTAATTTGTCCTGTAGACCTAACAATATAGTCCCCAGTGTTTTGCTACTTTATGTGCAGATGCTCTATTCCAGAATAGTCTCTATATCATATCCTGTCTACTCAAACCCTATCCTCTTTCAAAAGCCTTGTCTCAAACCCACCTCTTCTATTACACCAGTCCACACTGAAATGGTCTCTCCCCCCAACTCCTACAGCATTTACTGTCAATACTGTGTATTTTTAATTTTAATAATTCCCTGCCTTGTAACATTTAATTTTTAAAAGGGCTTATTAGAGATCTATGAAGGTCACACACTAAGCAGCTACTCATATTGTGTTTGAAATTTATGTTTCTGTTTACTGTCCATCCAGCTGAACTAAGTTACTGTAGTTGATTTTCAACCCCCATCATCCAAGACTATGCTAAGTACATGGTAGATGTGTAATAAAATTTGTTTCTGCTAAGATTTCTATTTTGAGTACCAAATTCTCATAACAAAATCAGGGAACTAATGCCTGTCCACTTCACAATGGCATTGGAATGTTCTCTAAATACATGTGCCTTGAAAATGGCAAAGCATCAGAGACGGTTAAGGGAATGCATCATGTATCACATCCTGAGTATTAGCAACCCTAGAACAACTTCTGTTTAAGATGGCCAACAAGTGAAAACCTATCCTTCCAAATACAGAGAAAACCTACTTAAACCATGAACGGCATTTATTTTAAACATGGCTGATTAAGAAATAAGGTAAATTTCCTGGTGATGGTCCGAAGAGGAAATTTAAAGCAGTTGAAGGGGAGTTTAAGTGTTGACAGGAACCAGAATTTTAGCATACTCTAGACAGAAGGCAAGGCTTATGTTAGGGACAAGAAACCTGAAAAGTTTTGTATCAGAAAACACCTTGGCTGCCAATGAGGACAATGAATGGCTGGGTGGAAGCAGTCAACTAATCTGTCTTACAGGAACTCAGGGTCTGAGATTACACACAATTGACTTGGTATAGAAACCCCAAACCTTGAAACTAATGTGAAAATTGGTTTAGAACCTAGAATCACGTGAAGCCCTGACATAGGCAACCACAAAACTGGCTGTTAGGATTGCCACGCCCATGTGGGACCACTGCAGCAGTTAAGCCCCACTAAAAGAAGTTCATGGGCAAAATTATAAATTTGGAATTTTAAAAATATGAAATACATGATAACATCAATCTGAAAAATGGCCTTGAGATGTATTTCAGCAAGAAAGAAAGTGTAATATTCAGAAGTGGCACATGGGAAGCAATGGGGAGCAAAGAAATCCACAAAATGTTAACCTAAGTCTTGACTGCTTACAAAATATAAACAGGCAAGCAACCAAAAATTTTTGTAAAAACTGGGTTCAAAAACACAGTGGCACTAAAATGCTGGTATTAACATTTTAAAAAGGGACAAGAGGGCTGGTTCAGTGGAAGGTTAGTGTTCAGGTCGTAATCTTATTTAGGAAATTAAAGATAGTTTTGTATTTTAAAAATATAAATTTGGGTTACTAGCTTATCACCTCTCAGCTCCAAATTAACCCATCTTTGCAGCACTTTGGTGATTCAGGGGGACACCAGACTTGTCTCCTTGCTAGGGGGCTTGATGTTAGGCTTTCCTAATAGAGGGCATTGGAGAGACACTGCAAGGTGGAGGAGCAAGAAAAAGGGGCTTTTCTTTTCTTTTTTCTAGTGATGCACTGTTTATTTCTACTGTTTCTACTGTTTTCCATAGCAGCTAGCTGGTGGTTGTGTGAAGGCTGTTCTCTGTCACTGAGGCACCCCTCACAGTTTACCCTTGGCTCACGTTCTTGGGCTCTGCCACAATAACCGTGGCCTTCATGGTTCAGCAAGAGCCAGCAAGTTGGATTGTTTTGTTTTGTTTCATTTGTTTTTTGCCACAAATAGGCTTCTTCCTATGGCCGCCAAACCTCTCCTCAAAGTTTTCAATCTCAGCCTAGTTGGAAGGCAGTCTTCCAAATTTCACAATTTCTTTCTTCACTCTCCTTTATCCCTGAGGGTAGCCCTGAGGGTAGTATCTGCTTTCTGCAGTTTCTGTTCTGTACCTTTTAGAGTCCTCTTTTATCCCCTTTTATGGTAGTTAACTATCTTTTACTAGTTAGCTATTCTTGTTTTAAATTTTCCTGTTAGCTACCTATGCAACGTGATTTGTCTGCCGATTGGGCCCTAAGTATATATTTAAAATTTTAAGATACTCAATAAAATAGAGTAACAATAGAAAAATCAATAGAGCTGAACTATAAAACTTCTAAATCAACAGTGGAGAAGAAAAAGTCATAGAGAAAAATCAACCCCCCAAAAAATAAAGGAAAAAAAAAGCACAGAAAAAAATGATAATTAGGAAAAAACAAAAGAAGATGGTCAAAAGACCTCTAAATATATTTACAATCACAATAAACCAACTACTAAAGCCTAGAATGTCAAATGATGCTGGGAAAACTGGACAGCTACAGGCAAAAGAATGAAACGACCACTTTCTTACACCATACACAAAAATAAACTCAAAATGGACTGAAGACCTAAATGTGAGACCTGAAACCATAAAAGTCCTGCAAGAAAATATAGGCAGTAATCTTTTTGCTATTGGACTTAGCAACATTATCCTGGACATGTCTCCTCAGGCACCGGAAACAAAAACAATTAAACTACTGGGAGTGCATCAAAATATAAAGCTTTTCGTCTGACTCTTAATTTCAACTCAGGTCATGATTTCAGGGTCATGAGATTTAGCCCTGTGTTGGGCTCTACACTCAGCATGGAGTCTGCGTGAGATTCTCTCTCTGCCTCTTCTCCTCCCCCTGCTAGTGCAAGCTCGCACTCTCTCTCTCAAAAAAGTAAATATTTTAATAAAAATGAAAATAAAAAATTAAAAGCTTTTGCACAGCAAAGGAAACCATGGACAAAGCAAAAAAGCAACTTACTGAATGGGAGAACATATTTGCAAATGATATATCTGGAAAGGAGTTCATGTCCAAAATACATAAAGAACCTATACAACTTAACACCAAACAAAAAACACTCCAATTTAAAACTGGGCGGAGGACCTGAATAGACATTTTTCTGAAGAAGACAGGCAGAGGGCTGACAGACACATGAAAAGCTGCTCAACATCAGGGGCAACTGGATGGCTCAGTAAAGCATGTGACTCTTGATCTCAGGGTCATGAGTTGGAGCCTCATGTTGGGCAGAGATAACTTAAAAAAAAAAAAAGTTCAATGTCATTAATCATCAGGTAAGTGCAAATCAAAACCATAAGGACATATTACCTTTACCTGTCAAACAGCTAGTATGAAAAAGAAAAGAAGTAACAAGCTTGGCAAGGATGTGGACAAAAGGGAACCTTTGTCCACTGCTGATGGGAATGTAAGTTGGTACAGCCACTGAGGTTCCTCAAAAAATTAAAAGTAGAAATACCATATAATCCAGTAAATCCACTACTATTTACCCAAAGAAAATGAAAGACTAATTTGAAAAGACGTATGTACCCTATGTTTACTGCAGCATTATTTAAAATCATTAAAAGCAAAATTTTAAAAAAAGCAACCCAAGTGTCCATTGATAAATGAGTAAAGAATATATGGTATATATACACAATGTAATATCACTCAGCCATAAAAATGGATAAGATTGTGCCATTTGAGACAACATGGATGGACCTAAAGAGTATTATGCTAAGTGAAACAATTTAGGCAGAGGAAGACCATATGATTTCACCTATATGTGAAATCTAAAAAACAAAATAAAGGAACAGACAAAAAAAAAGCAGAAAAAGATCCATTAAATAGAGAGCAGGTAGTTGCCAGAGTGCAAAGGTGGGGGGGGGATGGGCAAAATGGTGAAGGGGAGTAGGAGGTACAGGCTTCTGTATATGTCACAGGGATAAAAGCATGGAAAATATAATTAATGTATTGTTATAACACTGTACAGTGACAGAGGACAGCTACATTTGTGGTGAGCATATTATAATGTATAGAGTTGTTGTATCTCTATGTTGTACACCTGAAACCAATATAACACTGTATGCCAACTATAGTTCCATTAAAAACAAAACAAAACATACTGTATGGTGACTAATGTAATAAAAAATTATTATTAAAAAACAAAAACACAAAACAAAAACAACTCCAGGTGATTAGACTCAATGTGATCAGGCAAAACTATACAGCTATAAGATAACACAGGAGAATAACTTTACTACTGCGACTAGGGAAAGATTTCATAAGACACAGAGAGCGAACACTAAACTATAAAGGTAAAGACCATACATCTCTATACTAAAATTGGGTTCTTCGGTTCATAAAAAAAAACTACAGTTGACCCTTGAACAACATGGGTTTGAATTGCATAGGTCCACTTACATGTGGATTACTGTTTCATAAATACAGTACAGTACTATAAATGTATTTTCTCTTCCTCACGATTTTCTTAACATTTTTCCTCTAGCTTACTTTCTTGTAAGAGTACAGTATAGAATATATACAACAGGGGTGTCTGGGTGGCAAAGCGGTTAAGCGTCTGCCTTCGGCTCAGGGCGTGATCCCGGCGTTATGGGATCGAGTCCCACATCAGGCTCCTTCACTATGAGCCTGCTTCTTCCTCTCCCACTCCCCCTGCTTGTGTTCCCTCTCTCGCTGGCTGTCTCTATCTCTGTCGAATAAATAAATAAAATCTTAAAAAATTTATACACACACACACACACACACACACACATGCGCAACATACTAAATATATGTTAACTGACTGCTTACATGATCAGTAAGGCTTCCTTCTGGTCAACAGTAAGCTATTAGTAGTTACATTTTTGAGGAATCAAAAGCTATACACAAATTTCTGACTGCAGGGGGGCAGGGTGGCACCCCCAGCCCCCACGTTGTTCAACAGTTGACTGTATAGGAAAATGGAAAGAGGACACAGAATTGCAAAAAACATTTGCTACACATATAACTGTCAAATGGCTCATTTCCAAAATATATAACTCTTACAAATCAATATGAAAATGAACAAAGGACATATCTAAGCACTTCAAAAAAGAAATACAAATGGCCAAGAAAGGAAAAGATGCTTAACTTCATTCATAATCACAGAAATAAACATTACAACCATAATAATAACTCTATACACTACAATGGCAAAAAATTAAAAATCTGACTTACCAACAATTGGTCAGGATGTGGAAAAGTGGGAACTCTCATACATTGATGGTGGGAATATAAATTGGTACAATCACTTTGGAAAATAGTTTGGCATTTTCTTCTGAAGTTGAAGGTAAGCATTCCCTATCAAAACTGCCACAATGTACAACTCCCAAGGCTCCACTGACCTCATTATCTATAGGAATGATATTACCTCCAATGGTATGGTCCACAGCCCCTGCAGCAGTATACGTAAGTGTTTTCCCCTAGGGCCCAGCAATTTTACTTCTTGGATATTGATTCTAGAAAACTTGCACACAAGTGTAAAAGGAGGTATATACAAGGATGCATATACATAGCAGCAGTTCACAATAGCCAAGAACAAGAAACAACCCAAATATCAATTGCCAGAACAAACGGACTGTGTAATATTCATAGAGGAATACTAGACACCAATGAAAACAAAAACCTGGACTAACAGACAACAATATGGATCAATAGTATAAAAATACGATTGAACCAAAGAACAAACATTAAAAAGAATATGATTCACCATTTTTATACAGTTCAAAAACAGGTTTTACCTGTTTAGGCATACATAAAAGTGGCAAAGCTATTTATAAAAAAGAAAAAAAAAAGGAAGAGACTAACATAAGTCAGGCTAATAGTTACCCCTTGGGAGAAGGGACATGGGGGGTGTATTTTGGAGTGCTGGTGATGTTCTATTTTTTTATTGTTGCATGGGTATTCACCATATAATCATTCATTATACTTGACATTTATGGTTTATACCATTTTTAGCATGTGTTATATTTTACAATAAAAGAGTAGTAAATAAATGAAAAAGGAAAAATAAATATCCAACAACTATTAAAAGGGCAAACCAGCATTCAAGGTGAAATGCATGAGTAGCAACAGAGTTATTGAGAAAATATTATCAACTATGAATTTATGAGTACATGTAAATAGGCTTGAAATACATAAAACAAATTTGACAAATCCAGAGAAATTTCAGTATCTCCCATAAACTAACAAGTCAAGAAGACAAAAAAGTTGATAGAAATGAAGATTTAAACAATTTAATAGCAGTATATATCAAATAGAGATGAAGCTTTTTTTAAAGCAACAAGTGGAATATGTATAAATGTCACCACATAGAAAATCACAAAGAAAGTTTCAACAAATTCCAAAGACTTAATACCAAAAAAAAAAAGTTCTCTGACTACGACGCAATCAATTAGAAAAAATAATGAAAAGACAACCTAAGAAACCCTATATATTTTCAGACCTAATACTTCTAAACTTCCACTTTTAACCAGGATGGAGTAACAGATACCAAATTTACTTCCACCTGTACAAACCAGAAACAAAACAAAGAACAGACAAAATATATGAAAGTTTTCAAGACACGGGATATCAGGTATACGTCCATACAAAGATCTGAACAAGATGTTTATAGCAGTTTTATTTGTAGTAGTAAAAAACTCAAAATACCTAAAATTTCCATCAATAAGTGAATGGATAATCAAACGGTGGTATATTCATACAACGGAATACTACACAGCAATAAAAAGAAATGAACTGTTAATAAATGAAACAACATGCAAAAATCTCAAAATAATTATGCTGAGTAAAAGAGGACAAAAAAAGAAAAAACTTTTTAAAATAAATTGTTTGATTCTATTTACATGAAATCTCATAAAATGCAAATAAGTCTATAGTGACCTAGAGCAGATCAATTGTTGCTTAGGGGATAGGAGGGGGCTGGGTAGGATTACCAAGGGCAAAGAGATAACTTTTGGAGAGATGAGGTATGTTTAGTATTTTGATTGTGGTGATGGTTTCATGGGTATATATATGTGTGTGCATCAGAACTTATCAAATTGTATACTTTATGTACAGCTTATTAGTCAATTATATATTAAAATGTTTTAAAAAGGAGCTAAACGATAATTGCAGTACTTTACTTATATTTTAAATAATTAAAACTGGGTATAAGTAGAGCTGACAGAGAGAGTCTGCAGTTCTTCCACCTAGTGGCACTGTCCCACTCAGTGACCCTCCAAAAAAACTCTGAGGCCTCTGAGGAAGAGTTTGAAAACCTGTTTTAAACTAAGAGCTAACCAGAGGCTCTTAAACTAGCTAACAAAATTTAAATTAACATAAATTTTAAATTACATTTCTTCCTTTCAAATACCGTTAGATTTACAAACTGCCTCACAGCAATTTCTTGGAGTAATCTAATCAACTCAGAGTATTTACATTATTGAATATCCAATTACTTTGTCTACTTAACCCTCAAAGACACAGATTCTTTCACAAATTGTGGGCTACAGTTTAGAAATGTACTGCAGCCTAACAAAACAAAGAATTTTAAATCTAGAAAGAGCCTAGGCCTGCTACTTATAAAAGAATGGCGAGGGAGGGGGTGCAGTAACACTGGTCCCTTAAAAACTCAGACTGAATACTGAGAACAGAGAATGAGCAGAAAGCAGCAAGAAAAGTATTCTTATATAAAATAAAATACAGCAAGGCTCAGCCTTGTAAGAAAATAAGATTATTTGTGCATAATATAAATAAGTCACTGAGGACACTTATATTTGGAAATTCTTCACAAAAACTTTATTTAAGATTTCATGTCCTTATAAAAAGTATATTACATCAAGATTGCAGAAAGATACTTTTTTAAATGAGACTACTATCTACTCATCTATATTATGTCATAATTCATTTTCTATCCTAACACAATGATAAAACATTTTTTCCTTCTTCCTTTTCTTCCTCCTGCTTTGAAAAGGCAACGCCATGAGGGATATCTTAATTGAATGTGCCATTTCCTTGCCAAGAAAGCAATCAGTTCTTATTGCCTGAATTCAAGAGAGCCACCGGCAATCCTTGTTCCCAGAATCAAAAAGGTCACTAAACCCTCAACTTAAATACAACCATTTTATTATTTGCAACCCCTCTGAGAATTTCTGTTTTACTCACATGCTATAGTTTAAAACAAGTCTTAAACTTCAAGCACTGAAGAATTCCTTAAGAAATGTTTAAAGGACTTAAAGTCAACTTACCACTTTAGCTTACAATGTTTTCTATATAAGAAGCTCAAAGTTAATAAAAATATAGATGGGAAGGACCCAATACTAAGAAGGGGATGAATTCTGAGAGTAAATATGAATACATTTATAACCCTTGTCTCAAAGCAAGATCAATCCTACAAAATACTCAGAATGTTAAGAATGCAATTTACACAGTAAAAAATGATTTGATTTGTTTTCAGTATGAAAGTATTTTTAATTTCTTTACTGCAGGTACAATGGCATCCAAGTCATCAATTTCTGTAAGAAAAACAAGAATAAGGAAAGAGGAGCTTTATCTAGTGATAGGTTCAGATGAAATGAGAATCTTTAAGCAAAGCAAACCTCAAACGCAAAAGCAACAACACTAGCACTTTCATGCACATGAAATTTTTCTGTAATGGTGATGATAAGAGTGTCACTGATTCAGACACAGATGCTTCACAGGGCATCTGCGTGTAAAGCTACCATATACCTAAGTATCCTCTGACTCTCATATTAATCTCACTAGCAGTGTGCTCTTATTAAGAGATCCTACTGGCCACATTTGTGATATGTTATTGCTGCTTTAAATCTATGTAATTACATGGGTGAGCCCACACGGTGAAATCCTAGGTAAAAACTGCCTCTTTTCTGGGTCCCCGTCTGAGCGCTTAATGATTTCTTCTCATGGAACATAGTCCTCTCCTTAATTCTACTGGAAAAATTTCTCATTAGATATTAGATGAAACATATCTATCTAATAAAAAGTGTGAGGCAAAGTACAAATTTCAGATGCAATGTGTTGTAGAGCTTACTTAACTGGTCCGGCTTACCGGATCAACTAGTTCAGGTTCTTCTCTGCCAGGTTCCCTGTGAATTTGATTTTTCTTTCTGTCTTCTTCCAACCAGCCTGTTAAATTCACTGTCTGAAAGCTCCTGGACCCTGGAGAAGCAAGGTCCTTTTCTCTCATTATCTAGGCTCCAGCCCTACAAGCCCCAGTGGCAAGTTCTCTAGATTCTTACCACTTTTTTCCACCTTATTCTGCTAGGCCACTGTTTATAAACTCATTTTCCTTTATATAAAACATGCTCACTTCCTCCATGTTTAGCTGAATTTTGGTTGCTTTTCCTTTAACCTAAATGGATAGCCGATGCTACTTAAGCCCCTGACTTCAGTCAAAATACTTATCTAGATCCACTTACAAAGTGTCAAGGTATCAGAAAAAAATATAAGCAAATCTCCAACAGAGAATTTGATTCACACCTTGCATCATAATAAGATCAAGTTATTCCCTGAACCCCATTCTGAAATCACACCTGTTTTCTCACTAAATGAGATATCTGCCTTATAAATGAACCTTGCAGAGAAGGATATTGGCTAATATGAGAATATTCTCAGCTAATCACACCACTTATATGAGAAAAAGTCCTTCTCCACATCTGGTATTCAGTACAACACTCTGTAGCTGATGCTTAAAATGACATCTAGTAATAATAAAAATAGTTATGTTTGCCAAACAGATTTAACTTTCCCAATGTTAAGTGTCATATATAATTCCAGAATTTCAACTGTGACATAAATACAGAGTTCATCTGCAAGGGGACATGGCTTCTTGAAGTGAATGATCCCCCATGAACCAAGCTGAGTGTCATAATACCTGAGAGGAAGTTTCTATAGAAGGATTCTAAAATAAGTGCTACCCGCACACCTATTAAAATGTTTATTAATGATGAGAACCTCCCTGTTTAAACTGCTACCCCAAAGCAAGTAAGATCATATTATTCTATGAAACGAGGGTCTTCGAGATATGAGGCAACATATTTCTACAATTTCATGTCTCATCTTAAGTTTAGCTTTCAAATTACATTTTCCCTTGCTATGATCTCTTCAAACATATGAGCATGCCTAAATCACATTCAGTCACTGTCTCCCTTGCTTCCACAGTCTACATAAAACTGGCCACAAAACTTCCTTTATGTTTACCAGGCTAGATATTCCTAGTCTTTTCATTTATTCATAACAAATTTTAATTTACTCATTCCCTTATCTTCTACTAAACCTCATTTCCTCTTCTAATTTTATTATTTTTTTTTTATGTAAGCTCTCTGCCCAACGTGGGGCTTGAACTCACGACCCCAAGATCAAGAGTTGCAGGCTCTTTCCACTGAGCCAGCCAGGCACCCCTCCTCTTCTAATTTAATTTCCTATGTCAAGGAGGCATTATTTAAAAAAAAAAAAAAAAAAGTCTTTCAAATTATATAGAAAAAAAATTCACCAGTGAATAAATACTTTAAACCTTAGAGTGTTCTTAATAGTAAGATAAATTACTTTTACAGCCATATATAATCACACTTAAAATAAGAGCCTTGGGTCTCTATTTTGCCTATGATTCCTAAGCAAATTACATTTTTTTCCCCTTTAAAAGATAATACTAATAACAAAACCTTCAATCTGACCAAGAATACATCTTTTCCCTTCTACAGATTTATAAATTTGTCTTTCTTTCTACAGATGTTTACTTTACATTACTTCTTATCACCTGAGAAAGAAATTTAATTTGTATATTTTAAAAAACACAGTAGGTAAGTTCTATCTTAAAAAAAGAAGGAAGAAAAAAAAATTAACTAAACACCTTCAAGATCATAAATTCTACAAAAATTTCTAATTAGTCCATACCAGAGTCAGGGTTAAACTGGGCCTAGCCAGAGTAATACCATTTCTCATTTTACGGTTTCAAAATAAAGGCAGCCCCTAGCTCTTTAAAGGATATGTGCTTCTCTGTTTTGTAGACCAACCTCAACCAACTCTAATTACAAGTTAGGAGTGTATTTCCAGAACTGTTAGTGGTTTTTAGACACTTTCTACCAAAACACTCTACGTAAAATCACTAATACGGCGACTAAGGAACACTCATTCCTCAAAACCACTGACATCTTAAGACTCGAAATTTAACCACCAACAACAAAGATCTTACCTAAGATTTCAAGTAGATCATTAGTAAATGCCTGAAATGCTGGGAAAAATTCCTCATGTTCTTCCAGTTTGTTGATAATGCTTTTAAAAAAAAATGCACAGTTTACACTGAATTTCCAACTTAAGGTTCTTGCATCTGATTGAAATAAAACATTTTCAAAATGGAAAGAAATTTCCTAATTTCAATATAAATTTAATAATCATTTACTGCAATCCTTCCTTTTTAAGGTCTTTTTTCATCTAATACCACTTTTCTAAAAAAAAAAAAAAATCTCTTATTATCAGTGTAAACATGTGTTCCTAAAGTCAAATTTAACTTTCCTAAAGTAGAAATCTTTCCATTTAGCTTGAGAATTTTTAAGAGACCTCGCTTTTTAACATTTTCTAAAACTTGGGGGTTTTTTTGTTATTTTTTTAAGATTTTATTTATTTATTTGACAGAGATAGAGACAGCCAGCGAGAGAGGGACCACAAACAGGGGGAGTGGGAGAGGAAGAAGCAGGCTCCTAGTGGAGGAGCCTGATGTGGGGCTCGATCCCATAACGCCGGGATCACGCCCTGAGCCGAAGGCAGACGCTTAACTGCTGTGCCACCCAGGCGCCCCTAAAAATTGTTCTTTTTATATCCCATATTCTATTAAACATTAAGTATCAATCACCAGTATAAATGTGGGAAGAGGAAAAAGACTAATAGTGAGGTATATGTTTCTTTTAAAAGCATCAAGTATTGGAAAACTCAAGTGTCAGAGCTTCCTAGAAAACTCTCAGAATATACGGAGTAGGTGGTATATGTACGTGTTCCTCTTCCCATATGCTGCAGTATATAATTGGGGGGGGGGGGTGGAAGAGTTGCTTTAAGTATGGCTATGTTTCCATATTTAAAAAAAAAATCAGGTTTTATTTTAGAGAGAACTAGCTTTAAAAAAAACCTCAACATTCATCTTCTAATCAAATAATAAATACACTGTTAGCAATTACTAAGCGATCTATGGTAGTGTACTAAAAATGGTACTTGTTTATCTATTCTGAACACTAACATGAAGTTGCAAACAAGGTGTGAATTTCTCCATATATAATTTCCCCTGGAAACAGGCTTATAGCAATAATGCTGGAGTCCTGAGCCACTCTACGTAAACCTACAGGCCCTATAATCTATTTTTATCTTGAAAATGCTTGGCATTCTCTCCATCAATAAGGTTCGTGAGATTATTTTAGATTGTCAAATTATTTAAAAGATGCTATCCCAAACAGGAAAGGTAAATAACTTGTGAAGTTCTGAAAGTCTTTAATTTCACCAATCCAAGCATTGTGGAAGATACTTTTTAAAATAAATACCTTTGGAGGTCTTCAGGTCCCAATACCTGCATAACCTGTTCATTCACATCCTCATTAACCAGCCTACACAATTTTCCAACTGTGTTCACCAACATACACAATGAGGATGAACTATCTGAAAGAGAAATAAAACGATATTTTAAAAGACAATTTCATCATTATTAAATCAAATATTTTATGCTTTAGTTATCCTTAATTTTTTTACTTTTCAATTTTTTAACCTACTTGTTGATTTATTAGGAATTAAACGGGGGCCAGAAAGGACAGAGTCATCACCTAATTCTAAGAGTTCTTGGAGGTTTCTCACAGCATTGTTCATTTCTCCAAGCCTAGTATAAACTTCATTCATTCGAGGATAGACTCCATTTAAAGAAGGCACATCAAATAACTTTTGGAAGTGAGAAACAATAGCTTGCAAAGTTTTTAAGTTTGGCATATTGCTGTCCTGTCCAAAAGAGAGGGAGAAACAGGTCACATGTTAAAATAATCCCAAGACTTTAAAACTTTAAAAGAGAAAAAGAATATTAGTAGAACAAATATCAATATCTTTATCACTATCAGTTTTTAAGATAAGATTACATTAAAATGTCAACATTTACATAAGTATTAAGCATTACCTTTTCCTTATTTTCAACTTCTTCTAACATGGTATCTACTATAAACAACAGATCTTCAATTCTGATACCTTCATTTTCATCCTGCTTTTTTAAATTATGCCAAGGCACCAGTTCTGCAGATAGTATCTTCAAGGACTTATACAAATCCTTTATAACAAAAGAAACAACATGGTATTATTGACCTTAAAAAAGTTTTCATAACAATGCTAATAAAATATAATTATCCAGGCAGGTTTAATATATATAAACCATCATCAGTACTTTTTCAAAAATACCATTGCCAGTCTAGAAAAAGTCTGTTAAATGTGTTTTCTCCAGGTAAATATAAGGCTTACAAAAAACATGATATATTGACTATCTCAAATCTGGGTATTTAAAGTAATGATGTTATTTGTTAGTAGTATATGTTATTTAAGTATTTTTGAACTATTGATGGATAAAAAATAAGCTTATCCTTTATATTTTGGTCTTGAATAATTTTGTAACAGATTTATTGACATATAATTCACATAAAATTCATTCTCTATAAGTGTTCAATTCAGTAATTTTAATCAGTTTACAGAGACGTACAACCATCACCATTATCTAATTTCAGAATATTTTCATCACCACAAAAAGAAATCCCATACCCATTTGCTGCCATTCCCCATTCTTTCCTATCCCCAGCACCTGGGTCACTACTAACCTACTTTCTGTTTCTACGGATTTGCCTATTCTGGGCATTTCACATAAAGTGGAATTATATAATAAGTTGCCTTTTGTGACTGGCTTTCCTTCACTTAGGATAATGTTTTCAATATTCATCCATTACAGCATTTATTTCTAGGCAGGTTTTAATTTGAAAAAATAATTAATTTAAAAGATTCTAAATTAAATTAATTCTATTAATCGTCATGACAGCCTACTTAATTCTCTTGGACTAGACAGGTTCTCCTAATTTATTTTAAGCTGTGCACAACGGGCAAAGCTACTGGAAGTTTAAAACTGTTCAACAGATAAACATTTACTGCGCATCTATGTGCATGGCACAGTGCTTGGCCCTTTAGAACACTGCTGTCCAAAAGAAATGTAATATAAGTCAGAGTAACTTTATTTACTTATTTAATAGGATAGTTGAAACACAATGTTACGTTAGTTTCAGATACATGACTTAGTGATTTGACAAGTTTATACATTATGCTATGTTCATCACATGTATAGCTACCATCTGTCCCATTACATCACTATTAAAGTACCACTGTAAGTCAAAGTAATTTTAAATTGTTGAGTAGCCACACTTAAAGTAAAAGGAAACAGGTAACATTAACTTTAATAATATATTTGGTTTAACCCACTATATCCAAATATTATCATTTTAATACATAATCAATATTTTTTTTTCTATACTAAGTCTTTTAAATCTGGTAGGTATTTTAAACTTACAGCACATCTCATTTGAGACTAGCACATTTTAGGTGACCAAAAGCTACACGTGGCTAGTGATTACTATATTAGACAGTGCAACCCTAAAATACAGAAAGAAGTACAGGAAATTCTTTTTCCAACACTTTTAGTCTTCCACTTATTTATCATTCTCCAGTGAATGCCCAGACCTCACATACTGATATCTGTAACCTCTCATTTGTTAAGAAGGCAATTACTATTTCAGCAATTCAAGGCAATTCTTTTTCCAACACTTTTAGTCTTCCACTTATTTATCACTCTCCAGTGAATGCCCAGACCTCACATACTGATATCTGTAACCTCTCATTTGTTAAGAAGGCAATTACTATTTCAGCAATTCAAGGCAACACATCAATATCAAGTGAATGTTTTAAACAATAAGTGCCACTAGAATTTGAAGAAGTCGTAGAAAGTTGCAGCATAAATACCTTCATTAACCAATGCTCCATCAACAAGGTGCAATTATAAAGAAATGGTCTTCAGTAAAAAGCACACCAAATACAAATTTTGCTTGGGAATAAAGTATTAGTTAAGATAAAGAGCTGTCGTGGTCTACTTGGCAGTGACACGATGGTTGTCCATCAAGCCCTGAAAAATCTAAAGGAGGGTCTCTTACGTTCTCCACATTGCTCAGGTGTGGGGATGTAGAGGTACAACCAATGTCCTGTCTCTACAGCAGGCCTCTGGAGCACTGGGGAATGAGAAAGCCACGAGGCACAACAGCATACACGGTTGGGAAAGCAACAGTATCTAGCTGAACTTTCCCGGAAAGGTGGGCGGGAAGAGAGGAAGAAAGCAGACAGCTCCTTCATGCCTTTCCAACATCCTACTCTTTTAAGCCAAATCTAACCTGAGAAAAAAAACTAATCTAGGAAGATGGTTGTCCCAACCTTAAAGGCTACTACAATATAGAAAACCTTTCATATAAGGCCACAAAAAACTTACGTAGTTTCTCAATTTGGATTCTGATTCTTCAGTAATAAATATCTAAAGCACTGCCTAAAATCCATGAGTTACTTCAGTGGCAGAGCCACTAAATTCCTCTCAGCGATCCTCAGAATATTCTGATTACAAAGTGTTCTCTCCTTGTCTCCTTCTACTGGAAAAACTATACAGAAGCAAGAACTCACCACCACTGTAAAGCTTTTCTTGGGGGTTCTTCTTCCTTCAGAATCTGGAGTGCAAGTCATCTACCTCATTCACTTGGCACTTCATCACGGGCTGTTTTTTTGCTTTTAAGATTTTATTTATTTATTTGAGAAAGAGCAAGAGAGCGCAAGCAGAGGGAGGAGCAAAGGAGAGGGAGAAGCAGGCTTCCCGCTGAGCAGGGAGCCTGATGCAGGGCTTAATCCCAAAATTCTGGGATCATGACCTGAGCTGAAGGCAGATGTTTAACCAACCAACTGAGCCACCCACGTGCCTCCTTTCATGTGCTGTTTTTATGGCATTCATTTCCTCGAATGATATCCTGAATGGTTAAATTTTATTTCTTTTTTTTTAGTAAGTTTTCTCTCCAATTTTTTTTTAAAGATTTTATTTATTTATTCGACAGAGATAGAGACAGCCAGCGAGAGAGGGAACACAAGCAGGGGGAGTGGGAGAGGAAGAAGCAGGCTCATAGCGGAGGAGCCTGATGTGGGGCTCTATCCCATAACGCCGGGATCAGGCCCTGAGCCGAAGGCAGAAGCTTAATGGCTGTGCCACCCAGGCGCCCCGGTTTTCTCTCCAATTAGTCTGAATCTTGTGTTCATTTTTTAAAAAGATTTAATTTATTTGAGAGAAAGAGAGCATGAGCAGGGGAAGAAGCAGAGAGAGAGGGAGAGAGAATGTGAAGCAGACTCCATGCTGAGTGCAGAGCCCAATGAGGGGCTTGATCCTACAACTGCAAGATCATGACCTGAGCCAAACCAGGAGCTGGATGCTTAACTGACTGAGCCACCCAGGTGCCCCATGTTCACCTTTTCTGATTACCTCCCCAGTGCCTTAAACATAGTAAATCATCAGTAACTATCCACTTATTTGATTCTTCCTTTTGTCTCCTTTCTCTTCTAGTCTTTTACCTTCTCTTAGGAAGGCTGGGCATGTTCTAGCCCCTCTTCCTTGAGAGGAATTGAAGTGGGGTTAGCACAATGGGGCACCTGGGTGGCTCAGTCAGTTAGATGTCTGGCTCTTGGTTTTGGCTCAGGTCATGATCTGATGGATCATGGGATCAAGCCCCACATTGGGCTCCCTGCTCAGCAAGAAGTCTGCTTGGGGATTCTCTTCCTCTGCCCCTCCCCCAACTTGCTCACTTGCTCATTCTAAAATAAATAAATAAATCTTTTTAAAGTGGTGTTAGCACTATTTCCTCCTACTGGGAAAACCCCCTGACAAGCAGTGACTGGTTTTACATAATTAACCACTAATTATTTACCCTCTGTTAAGATATAAACTGGAGACTTAGGTCTATAAGATAGGTATATTAATCTAACACTATCACTCAATTAAAACGTTTTCTATTTTATAGCTGTATCTGATTCCTATATAAAAAGGGAAGGAGAAATTAGGCTGAATGTGAAGATTCTTTCATCAGTTACAGGTATGTTTTCATTAATTTTTTAAATTTTTTTTTTTTTTTTTTTTTTAGATTTTATTTATTTATGTGACAGAGAGACAGCCAGCAAGACAGGGAACAGAGCAGGCGAGTGAGAGAGGAAGAAGCAGGCTCCCAGCAGAGGAGCCCGATGTGGGACTCGATCCCGGAACGCCGGGATCACGCCCTGAGCCGAAGGCAGACGCTTTAACGACTGCGCCACCCAGGCGCCCGTTTTCATTAATTTTTTAAATTCAGTGTCATCATCTTCATTTTGTTGTCTTGGAATTTGTTATTCTGCTTCACTCTTTTGACAAATATTAAGCACTCATTTATATCAGGAGGTTCCTTGGGATATATCAGAGAATTAAAAAAAGGTGAAACTCATAAAGCTTATACATTCTTACATGTATCTTCTGTATCATTTATACTTCATGCAATAAGGCTTCTGTTGGCAAATACCGTTACTGAATCGCATCTTCATGAACAGTGGTAGTGCTATATATTTTAGTTACTGAAAAATCTAAAGATCGGGGTGCCTGGGTGGCTCAGTCGGTTAAGTGTCTGACTCTTGATTTCAGCTCAGGTCATGATCCCAGGGTGGTGGGATCTAGCCCTGTGTCAGGCTCCATGCCTCCACGGAGCCTGCTTATGATTCTCACTCTCCCTCTCCTTTTGCCCCTCCCCTCCCTCTAAAAAAGAAAAAAAAAGAAAGAAAAATCTAAAGATTAAAGGAAACAGAAACTATTAATGACTTTAGCAATTCACCTTTCAGTGAACTACTCGAGAAAAAAACTGAAAAACCTGAAAATACATGATAAAGAATGCATAATAACTAGAAAGTGAAGAAATTTTTATCTTCCATGGATAAATAGAATAGGTAAAAGTAGTACTGGCTGCTACTGAACTATTAACTGTTCTACAGAATAGGCAGATCTGGACAGTTTTGAAAGAAGGAAAATGATCTAAAATATAAAGAGGAAGAAAAAAAACCCCAATTAAAATGGAATGAAGGATAAAACATTACATCTTAAGGGGAGTAAGGGCCACGAAAATCTGTAGCATGGATGAGGAAGATGAAGGTAGAACAGGGAAGGACCCAGAAGTGCAAAACAGATCCACTACAGATTTTCAACATGGCAACAGGCCTAAAAAAGTCTTTAGTAGGACTTTAGAGGGGGTAAAGCTTATATAATGACATCAGATAGGTAGTACTTAAAACTGATATGGTAAATAGCAAGTTCCAAGTTTTAAATAAGCTAAGCTTTACAGCTAAAACAAACAAAAAATGAAGCCTAGTCCTATTAATAAAGCCCAGAGACTCCAATAGATTTTCAAAGCATGTAAAAAATATTCAACCCCTTACCTTTAGGGAAGTCAGTTGGTCTGCCCACATTTCTATTATAGGAATAAGATGCTCAAATCCACAATCCTGAACAAGATCTTTATTAAAATGTTGGGCTCCTCCTTTGCTCTGTTTATAAATTATTACTGGAGCTCTTGGATTGTGAACAATTGAATTGATGCTATTTAGAACCTTAAAAAAAAATGTTTTTAAGTTGAAATGTTTATCATAGTCTTATCAAAGTGCTTTAGGTTAAGGCAGTGCATTAAAATGTCAATGTATGATCATTTTCAGAATTAATTTTTTGCATTAAGAGGTTCTTTAATAGGACTGACACTTTTAATGTTTTGGAAATACAGCAGTTTTATCAACAGAATTAAACATGTAAGTTCTAATGAAAACCAGAGACTTCAAAGAAAAGCTAAAATACATTTTCAAATGATTTGGACTTCAAAGTAGATTATGAATATCTATTATAATCCACACAGGGGGAAAAAAAATCATCAATACACCCTTAGCTAGCGTCTCACATTTCTCTATCTCCTCATATTTAAGCTAAATCAGGTGTTAAAAGGGGGGCATTTCCTGTTGTTTCATAACTTCAGTTAAAGTTCAAATGTTGGAAATGTTCAAAGAACTGTAAAATACTGAAGAAAGAAACTGAAGATGACAGAAATAGAAAGACATTCTATACTCATGGATTGGAAGAACAAATACTGTTAAAATGTCTATACTACCCAAAGCAATCTATGCATTTAATGCAATCCCTATCAATGCAATGCAATGCAATGAAAAGCATTTTTCGGAGTGCTATAACAAATAATCCTAAAATTTGTATGGAACCACAAAAGACTCTGAATAGCCAAAGCAACCTTGAAAAAGAAACACAAAACTGGAGGCATCACAATTCTGGACTTCAAGTTAAGATTACAAAGCTACAGTAATCAAAACAGAATGGTACTGGCACAAAAACAGACATCTAAATCAATAAAACAGAATAGAAAACTCAGAAATGAACCCATAATTATACAGTCAATTAATCTTCAATGAAGAAGAAAAGAATATCCAATAGGGAAAAAAGGTCTCTTTTCAGGGAAAACTGAACAGCAACATGCAAAAGAATGAAACTGGACCACTTTTTTACACCATACACAAAAATAAATTCAAAATGGATTAAAGACCTAAATGTGAGACCTGAAACCATAAAAATCCTAGAAGAGAGCACAGGCAGTAACTTCTTTGACATTAGCTGTAGCAACTTCTTCCTAGACACGTCACCTGAGGCAAGGGAAACAAAAGCAAAAATAAACTATTGGGACTACATCAAAATAAAAAGCTTCTGCACAGCGAAGGAAACAATCAACAACACTGAAGGGCAACCTAAAGAATGGGAGAAGATATTTGCAAATGACATATCTGATAAAGGGACATATCCAAAATATATAAAGACCTTATACAACTCAACACCCAAAAACCAACCTAATTAAAAAATGGGCAGGATGTGGGGGCAATCTGGCTGTGACATCTGTCACCCCACTGACCGCCAGGGTTGATTCAGCTAATCTGGCTGGCTAGGCAAGTATCCCCCTTCCTCCCTCACCATTCCATGTGAAACCCCCCCGAAGCTGCAGGTTGGGTCAAAGAGGACAACCTTCCCCAGTAGAGGAGAACTGTTTTTCAGTCAAGGATATACAAGTAGCTGCATTCCCCTACTAGAACCTCCAAACAAGCTCTCAAGGTCCATTTGCAGGAGAATGTAGGGTAGTCAAGTTTCAAGACTCTAGACCACATCCAAACGAGGCCCTGCATGTGGCCCTTTCTTTTAAAAAAGGCGGGGGGGGCGGGGGGGGGGCAGGGGCCCGAAGACATCAACAGACATTTTTCCGAAGAAGGCATACAGATGGCTAAAATACACCTGAAAAGATGCTCAACATCACTTAACATCAGGCAAATAAAAATCAAAACTACGAGATATCACCTCACACCTGTCAGAATGGCTAAAATCAACAACATAAGAAACAAAAGGTGTAGGCGAGGATGTGGAGAAAAAGAAACCTTCTTGCACTGTTGGTGGGAATGCAAACTGGTACAGCCACTCTGGAAAACAGTATGGAGATTCCCCCCAAGAAGTTAAAAATAGAACTACCCTAGAATCCAACGATTGCACTACTAGGTATTTACCCAAAGAACACAAAAATACTAACTCAAAGGGATACATGCACCCTGATGTTTATAGCAGTATTTACAATAACAAAGTTATGGAAATAGCCTATGTGTCCATCAATTGATGAATGGATAAAGAAGATGTGGTATGTGTGTATACATATGTATATACATGTATACATACATATATGTGTATGTATATACACATATACATATGTGTCTATACACATACACACATATAACACACAATGGAATATTAACCATAAAAAAGAATGAAATTTTGCCATTTGCAAGGACACGAATGGAGCTAGAAAGTATTATGCTAAATGAAATAAGTCAGAGAAAGACAAACACCACATGATTTCAGTCATATGTGGAATTTGAGAAACAAAACAGGGGCGCCTGGCTGGCTCAGTCAATGGAGCATGTGACTCTTGATCTCAGGGTTGCAAGCAGAGATTACTTAAAAATGTAAAAAGTTTTAAAAATTAAAGAAAAAGAAAACAAAACAAAAAAGGGAAAAAAGCTACAGAGAACAAACTGATGGTTACCAGAAGGGAGGTGGGGGGGGGGATGGGTGAAATAGGTGGTGGGGATGAAGGAGTGTACTTATTGTGATGAGCACTGGATGTTGGAAGTGTTGAACCACTATATTGTACACCTGAAACTAATATTACACTGTACGTTAACCAACTGGAATTTAAATAAAAAGTAAAAAAAACAAAAACAAAAAAAAACAAAGAAAGAAAGAAACCAAGGTTCACTACAAATAACCAGTCTTTTCGCCAGCTGTTCAATACCTGAAAGTATCTCTGGTCAATAAGGGCCTGCTGCTGGTTGTCTTTGCTGTGTTCATCTGGTTTCTCTAGGTCCTCTGCCTTTTTTTGACTGATAAGATCCCGTAATCTAAAGGGGAAAAAAATAAATCAAGATAATATTAAATACTTTCCTAGACATTGGATTAAGATAAACTGAGTCAACGATTTAGCTACCCTCTAAAATCTTTAATTTTTTAAAAGATTTATTATTGGGGCGGGGGAGAATGGGCAGAAGGAGAGGAAGTAGAGAGAATCTCAAGCAGACTTCCCCGATGAGGGCAGAGCCGACACAGAACTTGATCCTATGACCCCAAGATCATGACCCAAGCTGAAATCAAGTCCGACACTCAACTGACTGAGGCACCCAGGTGCCCCTAACCCTCCCACAGCTTTATGTCACTTTACATATATGTGCACACACACACAAATTTTTTCAATTCAATTTTTTAAGTCATATTGTCACTGGAAAATAAGAATGTCCCCTCAATAGACCACAAATTAGAAGAAATTTCTGAAAACAAAAGGGATCAGACTGAAGAAAGTTCTTTTTTTTTTTTTTTTAAGATTTTATCTATTTGACAGAGAGAGAGACAGCCAGCGAGAGAGGGAACACAAGCAGAGGGAGTGGGAGAGGAAGAAGCAGGCTCCCAGCGGAGGAGCCCGATGTGGGGCTCGATGCCAGGACACTGGGATCAGGCCCTGAGCTGAAGGCAGACGCTTAACGACTGAGCCACCCAGGCGCCCCTGAAGAAGAAAGTTCTAACCACTCCCCAACACTTGCAAAAAGTAGAATAAGAAAGAACTACAGCAAACAATGAAAGTAACTTCCAAGGTACTCTGAGATTGGAGGCTATAGGTAAAGGGAGCAAGAAGCAATGGTCAGGGCAATTTGTTTGGGCACTGTAGCAGCAAATAATATGGTCCTTCCTTTTTCATACTACATTTCTACCAAAGAACAAACAACAGTGATGCCTGGGCTAGTCAAGAGAGCATGGAAACCCAAGAGACCACGGTTCCAGGTGGCTACCAGAAATCTGAGGACGTTTCTTTGCCTAGAAACCTATGTATGAGTATTATCCACCTAGTAGCAAACCCTTTCCCTTTGCCAATATCTCTCTTAAGTCAGGCTGTACTAAACATTCTCCTCCCACCCACCATGCCTTTGGAAAAAAGTAGTCTCTTATTAAAACCCACTTCAAATTAACACATTAAATTTGAGTATGCCTATCAGTTTCCTGCAGAACCCTGACCCATTAAACCCATTCTATGACTCATTAATGAGCTTGACCTGCTGTTTCTTAAAACAGAACAGCAATATTCCAGGGCTCTTGGGTAGCTCAGTCAGTTAAGCGTCAGACTCTTGATCTCAGCTCAGGTCTTGATCTCGGGGTTGTGAATTCAAGCCCTGAGTTCAGCTCCACACACGTTGTTTAAAAAAAAAAAAAAAAAAAAGCAGCAATGTTCCATCATGTCATTTGCCTGCTAAAAAACAAATCAATGGTGGGGGACCTGGGTGGCTCAGTTGGTTAAGCGTCAGTTTGGCTCAGGTCTCGGTCTAAGAGTCTTGAGATTGAGCCCCACATGGGCTCTGCACTCAGCAGGGAGACTGCTTCTCTCCCTCTGCCCCTCCCCTCTCTGCTTGTCCTCTGTCTGTCTCTCTCAAATACATAAATCTTCAAAAAACCAAACAATCAATGGCTTCCCACTGCTCTGTGAACTAAATCTTATCTCCCTAGGTCAGCGTTTGAACAGCTCAATGCCACCAGTTGTTACCCAATATTCCTCCTGAGTCCTTTCTTACCTCATCTCTTACTATTACCCTACAATTATCTACTCCAGTCATAGGTATTACCTTTGATCTTCACGCAACTGCTTTTCTCTGGTCCCTGATGAGTATATGACAAAAACAAATTAATAAGTGGAATTAGTTCTAGTAAAAAGTCAGTCTCCTTCATCCAGTAGATATAAAGACCTCACAATCCATTTTCCTTTTTTTTTTTTTAAGATTTTATTTATTTGACAGAGAGAGACTGTGTGCGAGCACACACACGTGCGAGAGGGAGCACAAGCAAACGGAGCTGCTGCAGATGGAGAGGTTCTGAGAAGCAGGGTCCCCACTGAACGGGGAGCCTGACGTGGGGCTTGATCCCAGAATCCTGGGATCATGACCTGAGCCAAAGGCAATTGCTTAACCGACTGAGCTACCCAGGCACCCCTTACAATCCATTTTCCACCTGACTTCCAATCTAGTTACCAAATTCATATACTTAACAGTTTTGCTGAAGGGAGTGCCAGGAGCATATTATCTGGAATACAAATAGGACATAGAAAAACCAATATGCTCCCTAATGGGAATATAAGTAAACTGATATATCTGAATTTAAATGTTAAACATTTTCACCTGAGTGAAAGGTTAACTTGTCAATGAACTGTTTGCAAGTCTGATTAATAAATATTACACTATGGATATATAACATTTTAGCTGTCAATATAGTAACCTAAATACAATAATTGTATGTACTAGTTACAGTCACTCAGGGAAATGATATGTGATTCAATTAACTAGATGAATAAAGACATCCCCTCATTTAATAATGACAATAATCAACTTATATTAGGAACCTGGTGATGACGGCAATTGTATTTATTGGTAACATTCTCTATGAAGAAGTCTTTTAAACACTTTACATTGTAAGAGAAGATTTAAAAATGCAGCAAGCAAGCTTAGCCAAGAGTCTCTTAAAACAAGGTCAGGAGGCCATTAGGGAGGATTTTATGCACATCTTCACAGGAAGAAAGAAACTTTTAAAATCTTTTCAGCCAGCTGTGGCCCTCAGTCTGGACTGAACTTCCTCCTCACCATGACACCTAAATTGCTCACATTCTGTACTTTAAAAGGAACCAAAGAGATTCGTACTTTGGCAAGTTTCAATACCTCATAAGCATATTAAATTAACTCAACCCATCCCAGTTAACCTAGTTTCAATCCGTTTTACACAGAGGACCAATCCGTTTTACACAGAGGACCTAAATGAGAATGGCACTCATTACCTTTCACCTTTATAATTCTGCCTCCTCTTTGTCTCCCTCAGAACACAATTCAGGTTTCTACCTGAATCTGTGTCTCCCACACTGCAATTCTAATTGCCCAAATAAATATGTTTAATTTTCAATCAATTCCTTCTTGGTTGACAACATGTATACATTTATTTTATTTATTTTTTTTAAAGATTTTATTTATTTATTTGACAGAGATAGAGACAGCCAGTGAGAGAGGGAACACAGGCAGGGGGAGCGGGAGAGGAAGAAGCAGGCTCATAGCAGAGGAGCCTGATGTGGGGCTCGATCCCATAACGCTGGGATCACGCCCTGAGCCAAAGGCAGGCACTTAACCGCTGTGCCACCCAGGCGCCCCAACATGTATACATTTAATCTCACTGTTTTTCTAAGTTTACAGAAGATGAGGGTTAGTGAAAGCTAGGGAATCATGGGACATTGACCTTTGGTTTGCCTGGTCTCACAATAAATATCAGCCAAAGCATAATATTCCCGAAAACTTTGTATTCTGTAAAACCACACAGGTAAAAATAACAGAGCTCAGGAGAAAAGTAGTGTTAGAAACCAGACTACGTAAAATTGATGCAGTCTGTAACAGAGAACAACCACCGGTCAGTCCCTCAGGAAGTAAGTTAGACAGCTCTAGTATGTCTATAGGCTGCCTCAGGGGATATTGTGGTTCTGCACAGACCACAGAGCAGAAATGTTGGCTTGAGGATGCCAAGGCTATGAAAATGGAAATGGATCCAACTCCAGGCCAAAGAAGCTGAGGTTAAAACACGCAAAGGAGGTAGTGCAACTTGCCTCCAGACTGGAGTCTGTCTAATGCTGAGGGTCAAAGAGGGAGCCCTGGGTGCAGCCTCTCATTTAAAATTTTCTTAAAATAGAGCTGAAAGGGTAGTTGCCTATGCAACTAGCAAAGGTTTTCCCCTGCTGAAAGCTATAATACTACTGCTATTCTAATTCCTTGTACCTAGGAAAAATCATGTGAACAACGTAATATCTATTTTATACTACTAATCGTTCCTTATTTCCCAATTGCATATGATTTCATTGATGTTTTAGAAGTGTGTTTTAGCAGTACAGGCTGTACTCAGAAATATGCTAAGGTTGTTCTGTTGTCTCCAGAGCAGTAAGCAGGGCCTAAAGGACATAAAGATCCCCTAAGAGTAGCTAAAGGATTCTTTACATACTTAACGAATATTTATTCCATGTAGCCAGCAGCAACAACTATGTTTCTTTGTGGAGTCTGGGAAACCCAGCAAACTGCACTTCCAGCTTAAAATATGCTATGCTGTCTCCTGTTTTCTACAGACATCTCCATAAGATATGTTTCTATGTGCAGAAATAGCTTTTAACTGTGTCTGATGAAGCCTTTCCATGATTCATGATGACTCCATTCTGGAGATGAGGAACAAGTTGAAAAGTGGAATGCCAATTTTGTTGTAAAAAACCCTGTTTACTGGGGTGCCTGGGTGGCTCAGTTGGCTAAGCATCTGCCTTCAGCTCAGGTCATGATCCCAGGGTCCTGGGGTTGAGCCCCCCATTGGGTTCCCTGCTCAGCAGGGAGCCCACTTCTCCCTCTCCCTCTGCTGCTCCTCAGGCTTGTGCTCTCACTCTCTTCAAATAAATAAAAAATCTAAAAAAAAAAAAAAAAAAACAACCCAAAAACCTGCTTATTTTGCCACAAAGATACAAAACACATATACATATACCAATGTGAGCCTCTCAGAGTTGTACATTCCCTGAATCCTTTTCTCCATATTTCTGGGACTTTTTATATGATTAGGATGAAAAGAAGGGTGGTTCCCTTCAATCTATCAACTCTAATGCTACAACTTTGAAGGCAGCTGTTTGTTAAGAGAGAAGTCCAGCTCTAGGCCAAAATCCTACATGTTATCTTTCAGGCCCAAACCAGACGATTACAAAGGCTTTGCCTAGAAAGCCTCATGGGGGAAAGCTGCCCTCCCACATCAGACTTGGAGCACAGCCTATGCACTGCAATCTCTGGAGGGAACTGCTGTCAAGAACTCAGCCCCTCTTACTCCTCCCTTTCCTTGCAACTCCCAGGCCAGCATTACTAGTTCAGGTGCCTCCATCCTGAGGCCTCTTTATTGCGGTGACCCTGACTGAGGTACTTTTCACTTCTTCTTATGGGTTGGGGGCAGTCTTAACTACCTACTTTTCTCCACTCTGACTCAGTATTTTCCACTCCCATGCCCCCACTAGGCCCGTGAAACAGTGGGAGTCTTTTGTGCAGGGCTCCTAGGCAGTGAGATGTTTCCTCCTATCAGGGCAGCATGTCATTCACTGACCCTCACCTGGTGCCATTCCACAGAGAAAAATGATACACTAAAAATGGATACTTTTTGGCCGCTTATACTATAGTAGTAAGTGAATAAAGCCTTGATTGTTCATTTCAGTTTGGTTCACTGTCCTAACCGCCTTGCCATACATCAGCTCCACACTAGAGTGACAGCATTCTAATTCCATTTTTCACCTACCAAAATGTAAATAGCATTGAAATTAAATGGGATTAGTGTAGTACCTTTATCTTGTACTGGCAGACATATTTGATCACCTCCTAACAACTGAATTTTATAATCAACCTGTTTGTAATATTAACTCAAACAAGAAAAGCCCATTTTTTTCCCATGTCAAATAGACTCATTGATATTGAAGGTGGTTAGTTGAAAGGCAACAAATCTAAAGAAAAAAAATTGAATTCTCTCAGGTTCTAAAAGGGAGAGAAAGAGAGCCTTTCCCCTCCTTTTCCTGTAGCATTTCCTTTGGAAAACTTGCAGTTGTAAATCCTAGTATGAAATCTTTTTAAGATTTAAATAAGCCTCTTCCCAAGTTTACATCCTAGGAATGTCTTTCTTTCTTAGGAGCCTTTGAACCACACTTTTGAAACATAGACATCTCCCTGTCTCCACGGTAGTTTAGCCTAGGCTCCTGGCTCTAGGTTGTAACTTGCTGCTTATCATAAAAAACGCAGGAAGCTTTATTTTTCCTCAGGATAAAGACAATTCACATACATATATGCAATGGATTGTACACGCCCGGCTATATAAAAGAATGAGATTTCTTTCTGGCTTTGTAGTCTCTTTAGCAGACTGCCTATTATGTACATCACAGTCTGGTTGGATGTTTATTCAGTAATAAAACTTTTTTTCTACATTTATGGAGAGGATTCACTGGGCTGACAGGATATTTTATTTTATTTTTAATTATTTGCCCAACATTTAGTTCTTTAGTTCTCTAACATTTATGGTCTTTAAAAAGAACATAGTTCTTTAAAAAATATTCTACCTCTGCCATTGCAGAAAATAAAAATTTGAAAAGGTTTACCTTAAAAAAATGTTTTTCACCGGGTGTTTTGTTGGTTCTAATTAGTATGATGGTTTAAGAGTTTGAGCTTTTGAGTCAGAATGAGTGGGTACAGATCTAATTTCTTTCCAAGTTCTTCCAGATACCATCTGTGTGATGTAGGCAAGTTATCTAACATTCCTAATTCCCTGTTTCCACATCTAGATTCTACAAAAGTTCCAAACCTAAAAAAAATTAATTTTTTAAATTCCAAATTTAAATTTCTAAAGCACAATTAATTTCTTCAAAATTCAACAGAAAAATACAGAAAGGTTTAATTCTGAATCATAATTTTAAAGGCTAATCGTGAAAAGTCTATCTAAAGACAATAGTCCAAAATGAATAACAACAAAGACGTACACAGTCAATTCTTGTTATTTGTGGTAGTTATGTTCTGTAAAGTCACCATAAACACTGAATTAGCAAAGACTGAGCCATTGCTCCTAGGGTTAATACAGAGTCAGTTTCCTGCATGCATCTGGTAACACTTCCCTCAACTGATCAATATATAAGCTTGTTTTATGTGTGTCACTGTTTAAAAACACCTTATTTAATATTGTTGATTCATTAACATTGAACTCAAAACAGCACTATAACTCATGCCTAAATGAAGTTTATCTAGCACACGTATTTTCTCTGTAAGCCACATCACAGCCTTCTTCCCACCCAGGAAAGGACAGCAGACAGCACTCCAACACTACGCTTCATGGCCATCTTGGAGAAATCACCAACAAAAAGGGCAAAAATGTAAACAAACAAAAAAGTGGCACTATGACAACAAAAAAGATGACTGTTTACAGTTATAAGAGCTGAAACAAGAGGACAGAGCGTCACCTTGTTCAACAGCTGGAAAAGTGCATGTCCTCTCATAATCATGAAAGTGCCACAACTACTGATTTGGGAGTTAAAAATAAATTTTAGCAGGTAGGCAAATTCACAAATATGAAATCTGTGAATAATGAAGACTGACTACCTATCTCTATGTATACATAAGTGCACGTATGTATATGTCTAATATACTTGCCTTGAAGTGAGTAAAATTCCTTTGAAGAGGATCAGGACATGCCACTCCAAAATATGACATCTGACATAGGAAATGTTTTAAGCCAAAAATATTTGAAACATGGCACGTGCAGGAAAGGCTCTCTGACCTCCTCCTCCTCTCCTGAAGCAGATCATAAGAACCTCATATAATAGGTGCTCGCCAATAGCCAAAGGAAAGGAGCTTTTATCTCTGGAGACAGAGGGACTCCAAGGAAGAATTTGAGTGTCCCCCAGTATACTTAGCTCATGCCCTTTTGTACTATCATGTTTTTCTACAACTTTCCATTCTTCAACAAAAGTAGTATAAGAAGGCTCAGGCTTGACTATTTCTTTAAGCCTTCATTTCCTTATGAAGATTTTCATACATTCACATATAATATCTATCTACACCTTCTCCTCTTTTTACCTCCCTACATCCTCCTTTTCCCAGTTACTTCTCAACCAGTTTTCCTACCTCATTTAGACACCAATAACCACCTAGTTATTCAGGCCTAAAACTTAGAGGAGTCTTGATTTTTTTCCCCATGAGCTGCCTATATCCAATCCACCCTAAGACCTACCAGCTCTACCTCGATATTCCAAACACTTCTCACCTCTGCCACTACTGCCCCCTGTGACCGACCATGTCACCACCATCTCTTGTCCAAACTCACACAACAGCTACTCTCATACTATTTTACATTTAGTACTTATACTACATCAAAATGGTCTTATTTAGTTTTTTCATTGTCCTTCTATCCTCATGTAATCTCCATGAGGGCAGGGACCCTTTCTATTTGGCTTATCACTGCAATTCCAGTACCCAGAATGCCAAGCAAATAGTAGGAAGTACTAAAGGTACCTAAAATATTAAGGAATAGTAGGAAGGGAAAAATATTAAGTGAACTAATGAATGCAGCCTTTCTGAACCTTCCATTTCTCTTTTTTAGTTTTCCTTCTATTCTATCTTAATTTAACTCAGTATATTAATCCTTGGATGTCCAGAATATTTGCCTTTCACTGTGGCATGTGTTGTCATGGGAAGGAAGAAACATAGCTGTCACTGAAAATTGAATCAACTTATGCTAATACAACTGACTTAATACATCTAATGCATATATTAACTCATATAGTTTCAAAATATTTCCTTCCAATGCTCCCCACACTACTTCTTCAAGTCCCATTCCCTTGAATGAAAGAGTACACCTACGTAATCTTCAGAAAATACTACCACTAATTAGGGCCAACTTTTTCAAACTCCTCTGAGACTGTGCTTTTCAAAGCCAAGAAAAGTACAAGTAAGTGATGGATGTGAATGACTCACTGCATTCATTCTAGTATTTTAAAGTGTGACGAGGCTGTGTATTATTCAGGTCATGACTAGCACCGACAAAAATTGGGAGCTTGTCATGTCCAATTTCAATGATTCACTTGCAATTCCACTATGGCTTCCAAAGACAATTTTCTAGTTAAAACCTTTGCCCTTATTACATCAAGTAAATGCCTTTTTTTGTTCTTAAGATAAATATATAGCCAAATCCAACACAACAAAAACTGTTTTTAAACTATGGAACTACAAATATCCTTTTATGTCATTTTCCCCCATCAGTCTGGTAATTTCAAGCTAAGGCCACTATGAAGTAAGCACAAAGTAAACTTACAGGTAATAAAAATAATAAAATACAAAACCGTAATGAATCTGTAACTTCGGTAAAATATAATTACTTGATGTTTTTCTTAAGGGCTTTCTCCAGTTTCTTCACCTGTTGTTTATAAAGTCTTAATTCATGCTGTGTGGGCCTGCAGAAAATAAATCACATTGAATGCATTCAATTTATTGAGTAAAACTATAAAGATATTTAATAGATAAGGTATACTATGTTACTTGTCACACATATGCTTATTGAAAATCTTAATATATTTCATGATTGCCAGTGAGGTGTTTGTTGGCCACCGAATTTCTCCTTCCATGTATTCCCTGTTCAAAACTTTTTACCCATTTTGTTATGCATTACTTGTTTTTATAGTGAAATATTTCAAATGTACAGACAAGAAGAGAGAACAGTAAAACAAATAATGGTATACCCACTACTCAGCTTTACCAAAGTTAAATATTGACAGATTTGTTTCAAAAATTTTTTTAACTAGGGGCGTTTGGGTGGCGCAGTCGTTAAGCGTCTGCCTTCAGCTCAGGGCGTGATCCCGGCGTTATGGGATCAAGCCCCACATCAGGCTTCTCCACTAGGAGCCTGCTTCTTCCTCTCCCACTCCCCCTGCTTGTGTTCCCTCTCTCGCTGGCTCTCTCTGTCAAATAAATAAATAAAATATTTAAAAGAAAAAAAAATTTTTTTTTAACTAAAACATTATACATATAGTTAAAACTCCACGTGTGTCCCTGTTAGGTAATCACTATCCCAAATTAACTGTTCATTATTCCCATGCATAATTTAAAATTTTTACTACATATTTACATAGCCATAAATTTACATATCATTATATGGTAAATTTTTTTTTTTAACTGTATATAAATGGAGTCTACTTTAGGTATCAGTTCCCTCTCCATTTAAATATAATCTTTATGAGAACAAGTTATTTATTTTGGTCATTATATTACACCAGAGCTTAGGACCGTGTCTAACTTATAAGAGGTATTCAACAAACACTTGATAAATGAAAAGAATCTTAACACTGTTTATTCCTTATTATTCCCTGGCAACATGCAGAACATCATCCTTTTGTGGTGGCATGCTATATATAAATATACCTTGTTGTATGACGTTTTTTAGTTTTCTTCTCCTCTCACAACACATGGATAAGGTAGTAAGACATTCTAAAGAAACCTGGGTATGGGAAACCTGCTGATATAAATCTGAATCTACTCTGCGCTCCTACCCAGTTTTATCTTTTTCAGTGTGGGCTTCTATATTCTCACTTCCCTTGCCTACCTACGTGTGTTCTTGTTCCATCATATGAGATACAGCTAGGTAAAATGAGTGTAAAAAAGTATGAGGTTTCCAAGATTAGCTTTACAGTAAAGGAGCTGGAAAGATTCATTTAAGGCCCAAAATTCTATGTATTTACTTTCCAAAAGTTAAATAAAAATTACTTAAGTTTCTCTCACCTGGTTTCCAAATCTCTTTGGAGATTCAGCTTTTCACTTAAAAGTGCATCAATCTTGGATTTCGATTCCTTGAGTTGATTCTGTAATGACTTCAACACATTTCATAGAAAAATAGTTAACTTTCCTAGATTATTTTATTTTATAAAAAAGTAATTATTAATCATGTAGTCCCCATACCATTAGAAGGCCTTTATAAGTTGGTGAAGCATCCAAACTTCTGTAGTCTTTTTCTTCTTCTGATTGACTTTCATTTTCTTTATATTGCCTGTGAAAAGGTACATAGTATGTACTTCTTATGAAAAATCTATCTCCAAAGGAAAAAATACAGCTAACAAAAATCAACCCAATAGATGTTTGATAACCTAAATATGAATCAATACTTAAGCCAAATTTCCCACTTGTTCTCAGAAAGAATGGTATTAGAAATACTACTACCCAGTATTACAGTACCTATTTGTTCACTATCACCTTTATCTAAAACATAAGATCCCTGTGGACCAGAACTTTGTTTTGTTCACCATTGCATCTCACTGCCTAGAGAGTATGGGTTATAAAGGGGGTGAAAAAAACACTTTTTGAATGAATAAAGTAACAAAGCATATTGTTTTTTCTTTCTAGTACTTTTAGGTCACCAAAAGCCTATACGAAAAAAACACAGTATGAGTGGACAAGGCAATAGATTTAATAGTCCCAATTCAAGTCCTGACTCCATTAACCTGATGCTATTTGAATAGGTAAATCTCTCAGAATTTGTCTTCTGTCAGAGAAGTATCTATCACATCTACCTCCGGGACTGGTGTCAAAAGTAAATAAAAGACATTAAAGCACTCATGTCCAGGAAATCAGGAGTGAACTTCAAAAGTCACTTGCTTCCATTATCCAAGACCATTTAAAGAGAAAGATGGAATTAAACAAGGGAGCTTCACTTAACTACTAATTCACTATAGAACCATTTTCCCTGGGGTAATTTTTCAAGTGTCTCTGACATCTCAGAAGAAAATGTGAGCCTAATAGGTTTTATTCCTGTGTTACTTTCCTTGGCTCTTCAATCATATCCACCAAGTCAGGGAAATACTAACAGAAATAACTAGCAATATATTTCATGTAATCTATATTGAAGTAGTAACACTGGGTAAAAAAAAAAAAAAAAAAAAAAGTAAAGTTACATAGTAGCTGAAAGCCTATCATTTTAAAATGTACTTTTCCTCTTTTTCAGAGATTATAGCACATTTGCAGTTTTCTAAGGCTTCCAGCTGGTTAACTCTTATATTCACATTTCTACTGCCTTGATTGCTGCTTCCGTTCCGAGTTTGCTCATGTATGGAGACAGAAAGCAATACCAGTCCATAGTATTCAGAAACTCCCTTCACAAGTCCCTCTGGAAGTCTTCCCAAGCCTGTGCCCTAAATTAGAGCTCCCAAATTGTGTACCATAGGTGTGCTATGCAAAAGGGTTACAAATATGGCAAGATATTCATCCCTCTCAGGCCTCAGGACAACTGGGTAGGGCTTAGGGTGGTCAGAGTTCTAAACCAGGTGCTTTCGATCGCAGCTTTGTGTGTACCCCAGTATGGTATACAAACATCAATATTTGTGTTTCATAATGAAAAAAACTTTAGACAACACTGCCCTTAATAAAAAGGTGTTAAGCAGGGGCTTTGGGCTTTTGCCTCTGCAAGAGGCCCTGTCCCATCTGTCTTCCTCCCTTGGCCTTGCTCCCCTAGCTCTACAGGCACATACCTCCTTCTCCTGTGTTTCCTGTGCCCTATGTAGGCCTCCAAATCCCTCATTTTCTCTCCTGTTTCAGCTCTTTCATCTCTCAACTCTTTCATCTTTTCTTCAGTAATGTAATACTTATCAATTATACCCTCCTTTTACACTACTCCTGCTCTTTCAGATGATAATAATAACCTATTTATAGGTCTCAAAATCCACCTTGAAGTTGCTACAATCTCACTATCAAGTTTGTATTCACTCTTAGAAAGGAGACTCAGTTGGAGTCTATAAAGTCAATGAAACCTGAAAAACCCTCTCCTTTGGAGATTCTTCACCGCTGCAAAGTATAAATGACTTTAATTTTTTCATCTGTAAGATTATTTATAACATAGTGCCTATTTTCTTCCTATCTACTTCTTCCTTAGTGAGAGACGTTCAATCCAAATATCTGGCCTGAGCAAGGTTTTTATAAGCCAAACTATCTCACTTCAGCTAGGCCAGTGATGACAGGACTGCTAAGTGAAAAGGGAATTCCCTTCCTCAACCCTGGATTTTTACTACAAATTAATGACAACCAAATTCAACACTCCTTCCCAAAATGGACTCAATCCCGTTATCATTTCTAGTCAAAGAACCCCAGTTTGCACAACTTCGGAGGCAACTTCTCTTACTATATCCCACATGACGGATTTCAAATGATGGCTATGTTAAATCTTCTCTACTCTTACTAAAAATCCCAAACTCTATCCTATATCAAGTCAGCAATCAGCAAGCTGCTGCCTGAGGGCTACATATAGGCTGTGGATTTTTGTAATTAAGAGTTTTACAGAACACAGCCATGCCAATTCATTTACATATCATCTGTGGCTGGCTTTGTGCTAAAAGAGCAGCGCTGAAGAGTTGTGAGACAATACAGCCTAAAATGCCTGCAATATTTACTGTCTGGCCCATTATAGAAAAGTTTGCAAACACCTAAATCTAGATTCAAATTTACTAAAGACATAGCCCAAAGGTTGCAACCGATACTGAGTTTGGACCATATAATATTTTTTTTTCTTTTTTAATTTTTTATGACTACAGTTGACATACAATGTTACACTTGTTTCAGGTGTACAACATAGTGATTTGACGTCTCTGTATGTTCTCTATGCTCACAAGTGTAGCTACCTTCTATCACCATACACTATTACAATGTCATTGACTATATTCCCTACGCTTTTCCTATTATTCACATGACTTATTCATTCCATAACTGGAAGCCTCCTCTCGCTTTCGCCTTACCCATTCTGGCCAATACCCACTCCCCTTATTTCTGGCAACCATCAGTTTGTTCTCTGTGGACCATACAATATTTTTTAAATCACTAAGTTAATTGAGAATATTAAAAATCTTATTTCATTTATAAATCTCAAAAAAGCCAGCAAATCTAGCCACACTGAACTCACTTCTTACAAGGTATCAACTGGTTAGAGTGTACAGTAATGGCCCCCTTCAGACAGATGGTATACAGCGGTCCAATTTGCCACAGTCCTCACCTAGACTGCTTCACTCACTTTTGTTATTTTCTTGATTGTGTAAGCTTAAGTTTGCAACCTCTCAAGCCATTAAATTCTTCATTTTCCTTCTCTTTACTCTTACGTCTATGACTAACCATTTTAGTGTCAAGTTGGCTAGGCTACGATGCCCAGCTGTTTGGTCAAACTCCAGTCTAGATATTGCTATGAGGTATTTTTTAGATACGATTAACAGTTAAATCAACAGACTTGAAGGAGAACCTTTCATAATGTGAGTAGGCCTCATGCAATTAAAGGCCTTAAGAACAAAGATGGAGACCCACAAGAACTCTTCCCTGGGTCTCTAACCTGCAGGCCTGCCTCACAATCACATGAACCAATTCCTTTAATTTTTTTCTGTTTATATAAATGTACATCCCATTGGTTCTGTTTCTCTTGAGAACCCTGACTAATCTACATATCTATAACCTCATCACCCAGTTTTTCTGAATTATAGGAAAAAGTGCCTTCCTTCTTGCCAAGGCAAATGATGCCTTCTCGTTCATTTACAGCCTACTTGGTCCACTAAGTGAAAGACTGCTCTCTATAGATTACTACGTCCATGTATAATATACCAACAAATCCCTTGAATTCCAGCCAAATTGGTTTAATCACAGTGCCATAAAAAAGTCTACATTTTTATATCTATGCACTTTTGCTCACAGCATCCAACCAGTCTAAAATGACTAACTTTTTTGCCTTTCTACTTTCCCAAATTTTACTTATCCTTCAAGCTCAAGCACAACTCTCATCTGCTTTGTAAAGGCATCTCTGGTCACTCCATGCAAAACTGTTTTGTTCTTGTTCTAAACTCCTATATTACTGTCTATACAATTTTTAATAATTACCTTATAATAATATTATGTGTATTAGTGTTTTTTAATCTCATTATTTTTCTTAATTATTAATGTGTTTACATTTTATTTCCCTTACTAGATTGTAAGATCTTAGAAGGTAAGAGCCATATCCAAAACTTTGTCTCATCTCTGTAGAATCTAACACCATGCCTATTATCATCTAAAAGACACAGTTTTATTTGGAAATCAGGAGGTGTCTGAAGTTACTTGATATAATGCTACTTTCTGAATAGAATCAAACAAGGAATTCCTCTATCATTAGTTGTTCTCTTCTTGTCTTCCCTTCCTTCCTTTTTTACTTCTTTCTCCCCTGCCTTCTGTTTTTTTTGTTGGTTGGTTGGTTGGTTGGTTGGCTTCTTTTAGAGTCCCAAAGGTGCTAGAAGGAATCAGCAACTGCCACAGCTCTGCCATTGGTCCTGCTGTTTCTGGAAAGTCATTATTCTTGGGGAGAGAAGATAAGAATGTACACCTGACAAAAGTGGAGAATTTATCTGCATTGTTTACTATGGTGTCCTACGTACCTAAAACAACATGGCACGAGATAGGTGCTCAAATAAATATTTGTTAAAAGAATTATTCCATCTATAAACAATGAAACAAAACAGCTGTTTTAATTACCTTAAAGTACTCTGGATTATTTGGCCTTAGATATCCCTCAGTTATTTTAGGTTAGTCAAAGACCATTATCTTTATCTTTACCCTTATTTTTTTAATCAGAGGTGACAAGTGTGTTTTACTCTATATGTGTGATTTTTCACTATGACATTTTGTCTTTATCTCCTATAAATCTGCACACTAATTACACTGCACTTCAGTAGGTAGCTAGTCTAATCTACTATGCACTCTGTGGATATACTCTGTAAGTCCAGTGGCTAGATGACCGCAGTAGAACATAATGCTTCAACAAACTAAAACAATATTTCTTCTGTGACAAATATTTTGATTATTAAATACATTTTAAAATAAATGCAACAATACATTTTAACAAAGAGTAAAACACAGTCTTCAAAATCTTTATATAAAAAGAAATTCATAGTTACATATTAGATAGATTTCCAAAGCATATTTAAAGTTTCAAAAGACCATAAAAACTTTTGGTGTGATTCATGACTGGATAATTAACTTTCAAAATTGTAAATAGGATAAGTCTTACCTTTGTTTATGCAATTTTCTAATTTTACATTCATAGTAATCAATTAGGCAAAGCAACCTAGAAAACAGAAGATTAACTGAATTTTCAAAATGTGGTATTGGACCATTAACTATACTATTCTCTCTACATAATTTCAAATTATAGCAATAAAGATACAGGTTATCTAGCAAGTTTATAAAAAATTTAAGTGATTTTTGTCAGAAGTATTATACTAAGCCATACATTTTAATTTTGAAGTATAGATTTTAAACTAACCACGAACATTATATCTCAACATATTAAATGAATATTTTCTTTGTCCCATCAGTTCTACCTCTAGCAACTGCTCTCATAGAAATATTTGCTCAAACCTGTAACTCAAAATGAACAAAGTTGTTCACTGCACCATTATTTACAAGAGTGAAAATCCAGAAACACTCTAAATGTTCTTCAATAAGAGAAAAGTTAAATAATGACACATCCACTCTTTGGAAAACAATGAAGCACAGAAGAAATAATGTACGTAAATTTGTATGTCCTAATAAAAATTGATAAGGAAAAAAAGTAATGTTGCATAGCCAAATGTAGAGTATTACTCTATTTTTTCTTTTTTTTAAGATTTTATGCATTTAGGGCGCCTGGGTGGCTCAGTCACTAGGCTCCGCCTTTGGCTCGGGTCATGATCCCAGAGTCCTGCGATCGAGCCCTGCGTCAGGCTCCCTACTCTGCTGGGAGCCTGCCTCTCTCTCTCGCACACCCCCTGCTTGTGTTCCCTCTCTCGCTGCTGTTTCTCTGTCAAATAAATGCATAAAATCTTTTTTTTTTTAAAGATTTTATTTATTTGACAGAGAGAGAGAGTACAAGCAGGGGGAGCTGTGGAGAGGGAGAAGCAGGCTCCCTGGGGCTCAATGTGGGGCTTGATCCCAGGACCCTGGGATCACAACCCAAGCCAAAGGCAGTTGCTTAACCAACTGAGCCACCCAGGTGCCCCTCTGTTTTTGTTTTAAAAAGAAATAATTGTATGTGAAGTTGTATTTGTATTGAATAAAAACTCTGTGAGTTCTTTTTTTTTTTTTTTTTTTTTTTTTTTTAAAGATTTTATTTATTTATTTAACAGAGATAGAGACAGCCAGCGAGAGAGGGAACACAAGCAGGGGGAGTGGGAGAGGAAGAAGCAGGCTCATAGCAGAGGAGCCTGATGTGGGGCTCGAACCCAGAACGCTGGGATCACACCCTGAGCCGAAGGCAGACGCTTAACCGCTGTGCCACCCAGGCGCCCCAAAACTCTGTGAGTTCTTAACTGGGGGATAATACCATAACCTAGGGGATAGTCTTGGCTGTCACACTGATTAGAGTTGGGGAGGGCGCAGGATGCTAGAAGTTCGTTAACTGACACAATGAACCATTCCACCCAAAACGCCAATGGCACTCCTGTTGTTAAACAGGAGGAAGGACACAAACAAAACTATTAAAAGTGATTATCTCTGGAATACGGAAATTAGGAGGGGGTAAGCAGATATATTTTACTTTACATACTTTCATATTGTTTGAACTTCTATAAACATGTACTGTACTGCTTTTGTAATTTAAAAAACCCTCAAAGAAAAAAATAACACAATGTTATCACATGCTATTCTTCTTAAAGTAAGAATTTATACTATTTCCCCATCTTGGGACACTTATTCTTTTTTTCAGAGCTAATTCAACCAATTGTGCTTTTAATATTTCAACTTTCTAGATCATTCTTTCTCTCAATCTTTCTCCAACTCAACACATACCAGCTTTCATATTATCTGGTAAAAATGCTTTAATTTCCTTTATATCCTTCACAAACCCTGTCACCTCTTACTCCCCCCTTACACTACCATTTCATCTCGATCTTTTCCTTCACAGCAAGCTTCATTCATTCAGATTGTTACCGGATACCTTCAATAAACTTTTAGGGAGGACTTAATTGTGTGTCAAACTGGGAATTCTGAGCAAGACAGCAAGAAGGCAAACACTAAAAAGGAAGCATGTAACACTTACCACCTCTCCTTCCCGAAATATTTTTGTTCATTAGTTATCCTGACATCCGAACGTAACTCCTCTCTGCCTACTTTCTTCCTTTATCTGAAACTTGGAAGTTCTCTGGAGTTTGGCCCTTCTAACTGCTGGCGTGATGTCTCTACATGGCTGACAAAAGGTGCCTAAGCACATGTCCATGAATGAATTCATCATCTTCCGTCCCTCTTCCCCAAACCTAGCTTGAAATCTGGCTATCTTTGACTCCTGTCCTTCTTTCAATATCTACAGCCAGTTAGTCTCAACAATTCCTGTCTATATTTCCAATAGCTCTCCTTTCTTTTGGCCCTAATTGCAGGCCTTTGCAATCTCCAACCTTGGCTATTACAAGTGATTATTAACTTGTCTTTCTGTCTCTGGGTTTAATTTCTTTGATCAGAAATGCGGGGGGGGGGGTTCCTGCTATATAGTAAGCAGAACCTAAACTCTTCAGCCTGCAGTTTAAGCCCTTCAAAGTTCCAGCACAACTTTCTTTCGATATTGTCTCCTAAAACACTTACCAGCATCATCTTGTGTACCCTATGCTCCAAACCTCTTTGACTACTTAGGCTACTTGCTATTCTCAAATATAGTCAGTTTTCCTGCCACCATACTTCTCCAACTAAAATACCTTTCCCTCACCTCTGCCTATTAAAATTCTATAGTTCCTAATAATCTTGTGTGTTATCTCTTCGTGAAGCCTTTCTGGTCATCCCCATATTCCTCAAAGGAAACAAAAATCTCTTTCTGTCATCCCCACTTAGTATCCTATTTGTCCCATCATTTTAGCAGATACCACTATCTGCCTTGTATTTTACTTACCTCAGTATGTGTCTATCTACCCAGTTAGACTATCAGATCCGTAAATGTCAGGAAACATGGTTTTACTTATCTATGTATGTTCTATATTGTTTTTCCCAATGCCTTTGTAACTTTTAACAATAGCTGTAGTGTTTACAACTCATGTATTTCTAATAAGGTAAATTCACAATTTTTAAGTTCTGTGTCTCAAACTGAAAATTAGCTTTATTAAAAATCAAATAGAACAGAGAATCTCTAGGTCATTAGACAAATTCACACGTGAATTAGCTTGACTTCATATGGTACATGGTAAGTTCTCTCAATGCTTCTCCTTTACTCACTGTCGAACTCACTCAAATTGACTGGTTTTTGTATTTGTTTTTATTCCCCTTCCTCTCTCTTACTCTTCTATTTCTCCCACTGCAATTGTCTCTTTCCTTCTTTTTATTCTTCCTTACCCTTATTTTTCTCTGCTTCTCTCTTTTTAAAATTTAATCACACCTATCTCTATTTTTATGGCATTTTAATTGTAATTTTTAAATTTTTGTCCTGTTCTTCCTTCAAAAGGATCAAAATTATATGTGTGTGTATTCTTTCTTAAATAATTATCAAAATCTATAATCTTAACTTGTTTTTAATTTACATGAGACCTCATTTATTTTTATAGTAAAATAGAAACACCTAGTTAATAAAGATCCCCAGTCCTACTAAGTAAATACTTAAGACTAGTTAGAATGTAATTAGTTTATACTATTAAGTGAAAAAAACATGGTGCTACATTTATACATTATACAAAAAGGGGAAATATGAATATAATATCCATACTGCTTGTATTTGCTAAAAATAACACTAAACACTTAAAATTACCTATAAGGGAAGGTAAGGAATAGGGTCAAGGGAACAGAAATGAAAACACAACTTTTCTGAATATAAATAATTAGTTTTGACTTTGGAATTGTATCATTGTTTTACATATTCAAAAGTAAATGGAAAATAAAAAAGCAATCCCTAAACAACGAAAACAAAGTGAAACAAACCTAACTGTATATTAATTTGGTGACACATACAAAGAAATATTTCAGAACACCGTATTTGTATCCTAGAATATATTATTAATGTCAAAGATGATTGCAAAGAAATTTAAATTTCATAAAGTAGACTTACTGTTAGCAGTAATTCTGGTATTATTTTGAAGCTATTTTTATATGTTATATAATAAAGCAAATAGTTTTATGATATTGTTCTTAGGAATAAGGATTTCTGGTATAAAAGGAAGTTACAAATGTAGAATCGGAGTTTAAATAAAAATCCTGTAATGTTAACTTCAGTTGGAAAAACAATTAATGATGTCTTTTCCCAGAAATATATATAATTCCTTGTACTCTTCTAAAAAGTCCTAAATCAATGACAACATAATAGACATTATAAGCTTGACAAGCAACCCCAACACCAAACTGTGGTCTCTAAAAACCATTCCTGACTAAAAGAAATGTCTAATTAATTTATCTTAAGTTTAATTTAGTCAATTCTAAATGTTTAGTGTTAGCTTTAACAAATATCTGAATTCATTCCCCAAAAGAGCTCTGGGGCAAAAAAAAAAAAAAAAAAAAAAAAAAGTATAAAATGTGCCTCCTGCCTAAAAGTAAGAAATCTAACAAAGATTAATGAGGTTGGGTCAAAAGTGTATAATACCAGCATGAAGAAGTTCCCACTGGCCAAAGACAGAATAATATGATCATTAAAATCCAGGAGTTAATAACAACATTTGAAAAAAAGAGAGGACAGCCACAAACAAAAAATCGTATTACTTATCACTGGAAATCATAAGTGCACCAACTCCTTAAAAAGTGGGAATTAAAATGAAAGAATTGAGCATTAGTTCTACCTTCCCTGTAATAAACCACATAGGGCAACCAAACAGCCCCTAGTCAATAGGAAAGGTTCTTTTTTATGGAAGAATTCCCGGGGGGGGGGGGAGGTGCGGGAACAACAGAATTGAAAAATCACCATCTTGCAAAATCATCAATTGAGTAAAACCATTAGATGAAGGAATGATGGGGAATTTTATAGTGGAAGAATCAGATTACTATTTAACCCCCTGAACAATCTTAGCATCCTTAAGAGTAAGTCAACTAGACAATATGTGCCTCCTGATATGTCACAACCTATGAAGTATTTTGCCAAAAATATTTGTATCTGAATTCAGCCCTAACTTCCAGTTTAGAGAAACAGAGGAGACAGAAGAATAAATTAAATGACGCAATAAGAAAGCAAAATCTAGTATGAACTTCTCCAGGCCAAATGACCAGTTTCTTCCTTTGGGGGGGGGGGGGGCAGAGAAGAGGGGGAGGAAGACTCCTCCAGTTTATAAGAGATATAACCACTCCCAAGATAAAATGTTTTAAAAAATGATAGTGAACATTACTGTCTATCCAAGATGGTATGAGGAACTCTTTTGCAGAGATAAGCAAACACTCTGTTTTGAGTGACAATGCGCTCTTCCTCCTCCTTTGTTAATCTATAGATATCCTTTTGCAAAGAAGCAATAGTCTCTTGTTGTTCCATTCGTTTTTTCTTATAATGCTGACATTTTGCCTGTAAGAAATTTTTCAAAAAACATAATTATGGTATGTACATCTAGGACATGGTGTGCTAACAATATTGTACCAAAGCCATCTTCACAGTTTCTATTGAGATGCTTCATTCAAGAACTTCAAGACCTGTTTTTAAATGGGTGCAAGCTCCAAGAACATTAATAAGTCATAAACACAAAAAATATAACAAGTAAAATAGGAAAAATATAGTTTATAATTAATCACATGCATTCAAGTTTTTAATAAGGAACTCAATAAAACTGATATAATTTCATGTAAATAGGTTTAGAGGAAAATAATAATCAGGAAGGGACCAATATTAAGGATGTCAAAAAGAAACAAGATTTAGAAACAAATTGAGGGTTTCAGAGGAGAGGGGGTTTGGGGAATGGGGTAACCATATAATGGGTATTAAGGAGGGCACATGTAGTGATAAGCACTGAGTGTTATAGGCAACTAATGAATCGTTGAACACTACATCAAAAATCAATGCTGTACTATATGCTGGCTAATTGACCATAATAATAAAAAAAAAGAAGTGTAACATAAAAAAAAAAAAGAAACAGGATTTAAAATTCAGATTCTTAAGTGATCAGTGATAATTCAGGATTTCAGATGGTTTGATCAACTTAGGCAATCATGCAATATGGAAGACAGTAAACTCAGAATAACTCCCTAACCAGGATTTATTATTAAGAAATAATATATACCCCAAGATTTATACAAAGGAATATAAATCTTGGACACTCACTTGTCTTCAATGAAATATCACTGGCCTGGTTTTCCTTTATTCCCTAGCTTCAATCCTTCAATGTTCCTTGAAAGCTCATTATCAATAGCACTATCGTTATTAATACACTTTTTATTACGTTCCGTGAGAAACCCCATCCCCATCTAATCTGCCTATAACTAAGACATACCATTTTCAGAAGAGAATGCCTTGTCTAAGCACATGTTCACCTGCCCATAGTGTCAAGTTTATTGAGACTTAGATAACCTCAAGGGAGAAGGGGACCCAGCTTCTCATATCATAACTCCCAGTAACCAGTGATCATCTGCTTCAGCCCCAACCTGGAAGACAGGTATTTGCTGTAGAGCCAAGTGATGTGGTTCCCTATTCCACCTGTATCTGTCCATTAGCCATAAAACCAGAATAATTCAGTTTTGCAAGGTTGCAAGTGTAAGAGCAATATACAAGAATCAACTCTATTTCTCCTAAGTTATTCTGTGAAGCCAACATTACCCCGATATCAAGCCAGACAACACAAGAGAACCACAAACCAATATCCCTTATAAACACTAATGCAAATAACCCCCAACAAAATACTAGCAAACCAAATTCAGCAGCATATTAAAAGGACTGTACACCAGGACCAAGTGAGATTTATTCCTGGAATGCAAGAATGACTCAACATATGAAAAATTAGGGGTGCCTGGGTGGCTTAGATGGTTAAGCATTTGCCTTTGGCTCAGATCATTATCTCCAGGTCCTGGGATCGAGCCCCACATTGGGCTCCCAGCTCAGCAGGGAGTCTGCTTCTCCCTCTCCCTCTCCCCCTGCTCAATCTCTCTCTCCCTCTCTCTCTCAAATGAATAAAAAAAAATCTTTAAAAAAATATGAAAATTCAATATAACACATCACATCAACAGAATGGAGAAAAAAAAATACGATCATCTCAATTGATTCAGAAAAAGCATTTGACAAAGTTCAATACCTTTCATGATAAAAACAATCAACAAACTAGGAATAAAAAGAAACAATCTAAACGTAATAAAACCATTTATGAAAAACCCACAGTGAACCTCATACTCAACAGTGAAAGACTGAAAACTTTTCCTCTAAGATCAGAAACAAGGTAAAGATGCCTGCATTTGCCACACAGTACTGGAGTCCTAGTCAGAGTAATCAGCCAAGAAAGAGAAATAAAAGGCATCCATTTTGGAAAGAAGTAAAATTATGTTTGCAGATGATATGATCTTATGTGCAGAAAACCTAAAGTGTCCACACACACACACACACACACACACACACACCGTTAGAATAAATGAACTCAGCAAAGTAGCAGGATATGAAGTCAACACAGAAAAATCAATTGCATTGATTTTAGTGCATTGCACTAACAATGAACAATCCAAAAGTGAAATTAAAAAAACAATTCCAGGGGCGCCTGGGTGGCTCAGCCGTTAAGCATCTGCCTTCAGCTCAGCTCATGATCCCAGGGTCCTGGGATCGAGCCCCACATCAGGCTCTCTGCTAGGCGGGAAGCCTGTTTCTCCCTCTCATACTCTCTTTGCTTGTGTTCCCTTTCTTGCTGTCTCTGTCAAATAAATAAATAAAATCTTTAAAACAAACAAACAAAAAAACACAATTCCAGGGACGCCTGAGTGGCTCAGTCAGTTAGGTGTCTAACTCTTGATTTCAGCTCAGGTCATGATCTCAAGGTTCTGGGATTGAACCCCATGTTGGGCTTCACGCTCAGTGGGGAGTCTGCTTGAGATTCTCTCTCTCCCTCTGTCACTACTTACCTCATTCTCTCTCTCAAAATAAATAAATCTTAAAAAAATGAAAACAATTTCATTTACAATAGCATCAAAAAGAATAAAATAGAAATAAACCAAGAAGTCAAAAGATTTATACTCTGAAAACTACAAAAGGCTGCTGAAGGAAAGTAAAGAAGACACAAATGAATGGAAAGACATTCTGTGTTCACAGACTGGAAGACTTAATATTGTTAAGAGGTCAATACTACCTGAAGTGACCTACAGATTCTATGCGACCCATATCAAAATCCCAATGACATTTTTTTTGCAGAAACAGAAAAATCGGTCCTAAAGTTCATATGGACTCTCAAGCACAACCAAAACAAGCTTGAAAAGGAACAAAGTTAAAGCTCTCACACTTCCTGACTTCAAGGCTTAACTACAAAACTACAGTAATCAAAACAGCATGATACTGGCATAAAGACAGATGTATATACTAATGGAGTAGAACAGAGAGCCCAAAAATAATCCTGTGGATATATGATCACATTATTTTCATCAAGGGTACCAAGATCATTCAATGGGAAAAGAATAGGCTTTGTTCAACAAATAATGTTGGGAAAACCAGATCTCTGCATGCAAAAGAATTAAGTTGGACCCTTATCTAACACCATATACAAAAAAATTAAAACAGATCAAAGATCTAAATATATGAAATAAAACTTTAAAACTCTTAGAAGAAAACATAGGAAAAAAGCTTCATGACACTGGATTTGGCAATCATTTCTTGAAAAGGACACAAAAAGCACAAGCAAGAGAAAAAAAAATAGATAAATTGGACTTCATCCAAATTTAAAACATTTGTGCATCAAAGGACACTATCAACAGAGTTAAATGACAACCCACAGTATGAGAAAATACTTTCAAATAATATATATGATAAGGAGTCAGTATCCAGAATAAGTACAACAACAAAATCTAATTAAAAAACAAGGAAAGGACTTGAATAGACATTTCTCTAAAGAACATACAAAATGACCAATAACCACCTGAAAAGAACACTCAATGTCACTGACCATTAGGAAGACACAAATCGAAACCAGAATGAGATACCTCTTCACACCCGTTAGGATGGTTACTATTGAAAACACAACAAAATTAAAAATCACAAGTGTGGGTAAGGATGTGGAGAAACTGAAACTTTAGTGCACTGCTAGTAGAAATGTAAAATTGTGCAGCAAATCCTGAGAATATACTGCATTTCCTCAAAAAATTAACCATAAAATTACCATATGACCAAAAAATTCCACTTCTGGTTATATACCCAAAAGAATTAAAAGCAGGGACTTGAATAGCTATTTGTATACCCATGTTCATAGCAGTATGATTCACAATAGCCAAAGGTGAAAACAATCCAAGTGTCATCGGTGGATGAATGGATAACCAAAATGTGGTATATATACACAAAAGAATGTTATCTGGCTTTAAAAAGAAAGGAAATTCCAACACATGTTACAACATGGATAAATTTTGACATTTTGCTAAAATGAAATAAATCAGTCACAAAAGGACAAATATTGTATGATTCCACTTATATGAGGTATCTATAGTAGTCAAATAACAAGACAGAAAGTAGAATGATGGTTGCCAAGAGTTGCAGGGAGCAAAGAATGAAGAGTTACTATTTAATGAGGATGGAGCTTCAGTTTGGGAAGATGAAAAAAGTTCTGTAGATGGATGGTGAGGACAGATGCACGACAACATGAATGTACGTAATACCACCAAAGCGTATACTTTTAAATGGTAAAGTTTATGTATAATTTACAACAACAAAAAAGGGGGAAAAATCAATTTCTCTGTATATACTAGCAATGAACAGTAAGAAATTAAACACAAAACTGGAGCATCTGGCTGGCTCAGTTGGAAGAGCATGTGACTCTTGATCTAGGGGTTGTGAGTTTGAGCCCCACACTGGGTGTAGAGATAAATAAAATCTTTAGGGTGCCTGGGTGGCTCAGTTGGTTTAATGTCTGCCCTCGGCTCAGATCATGATCCCAGGGTCCTGGGATAGAGCCCCACACTGGGCTCCATGCTCAGCGGGGAGCCTGCTTCTCCCTCTCCCTCTGCCACTCCCCCTGCTTGTGCTCTCTCACTCTCCCTCTCTCTCTCGAATAAATATTTGAAAAAAAATCTTAAAAAAAAAAGAAATTAAATAGAAATTACAATCATTTACAATACCATTAAAATATTGAATACTTAGAGATAAATCTGATAAAGCATGTGAAAGACCAGTGTACCCCAAATTACAAAACACTAATAGGGGGCACCTGGGTGGCTCAGTCTGTTAAGCGCCCAACTCTTGATCTCAGCCCAGGTCTTGATCTCAGGGTCCTGAGTTCAAGCCCTGCATAGGGCTTAAAAAACAACAATAACAAAACAAAACAAAACAAAAAACCATTGCTGAGAGAAATTAGCACCTCTACAGCTCCTGATGGCTGCTTTCTCACATCAGTACGTTGATGTGTTAAATGGTCTTGGGTTTCCACATACCCCGTATCTGAAAGGTAAAAATCAAATGCATATAGAAATATTTCCAAAATCGCCCTCCTTTTAGAGAGACTTTATAATTTTATAATGTTCCATTGATGAGGAAAACTACCTAACAAAGCCAACCTAAAAACAAAATATCCTAATGGTTGAGGATTTCGTTGACTGATAAGTAATAAAAACAGATTTGGCTATCTTCTCTGGAGTTACGATCAACACCAGCAGCTCTAGCACTGTGTACCCCAAGCTGGCAGCCTAAATAAGGACAGAACACCAAACTGCCTCTGTCTTCACACCAGAACTCCCTATGGTCTCTGGGTGATTCTGACCCCCTGGACTTTATATTAACTCATCTGATCCTTCTAATGCTACCAGCATAAACTGAACGGACATCTAGACCCAACCTGATGCGTACTGGTTCCTTTTAGGCAGCCTAAATCCCTGTGTGCCGTAGGTAAATACAGCGTTGTGCCAACAAAACCACTTTAACGATCTGATGTCCATAAAGATATAATATTTGTAAGGATCTGTAATAACTCAGACAACTAAACATTGATTATCACTAAAAAGATTTTTCTTCTAATTATAACAAAATCCCATGTTTTAAAATAAGTTTCTTAAGATTAGGAAATGAAGCATTCAGTGTTACAATTTGTTATTTATATAAAAAGAAAAGTAACCAAACGACTTATAATCACGAAGGATATTCCATAAAAATGTTATCTAAATTTAATTCAACAACTCAAATATTTGAGCATTGACTATTAATAATAAAACAGCCTCTCTTAGCCTAAACAAATCAGACAAAAATATTTGCCTTCATGGAGCTTACATTCTAACACAGTGAGATATATAAGCAAAACAAAGTATATAGTATGTTAGCATGTTGGATGACAGTAAGAACTATAGATAAAATTTAAATCGGGGAAGGCAGTATGATGTGTGGGGGATGGAACTGGTAACCGTAAATAAAGTACTCAAGAAAGGAATCCCTGAGAGATGGTGACACCCAAGAAAGGAGAGAACAAGTCATACAGCTAACTGGGAAAAAGTATGCAGGGCAAAGGAAAAAGAAAGAACAAAATGTACAAAGGCCCTGAGGTGAGAATGTTCGAGGAAAATGTTCAAGAAAGAGCAAGAACATGGGGGGCTGGGTGACTTAGTTGGTTAACTGTCTGACTATTGATTTCAGCTCAGGTCATAATCTCAAGGTTGTGAGATCAAGCCCTGCCTCGGGCTCCGTGCTGAGCTTGGAGCCTGCTTAAGATTCTCTCTTTCCTTCTCCCTCGGCCCCTCCCCCACCTGCTCATGCTCTCCGGCATGTGCGCTCTCTCCCTCTCCCTCGTTAAAGAAAACAAAAACAAAAAAACAAAAACGTCAGTGTGACTGTAGTAGAATAAGCAAGAAGTAAACTGGATGAAATTAGAAGGTAACAGGAAGCCAAATCATGTAGGACCCTAGACGCCATAGTAAGACTTTTTGATTTTCCTCTAAAGAGGGAAGGAAAGCCATTTGAGGTTTCTGAGCAACTATGTTGAAAGCATACCGAAAAAGGCAAGGGTGGAAACAGGGAGACCAACAGACAGGCAGGACAGAAATGAAGGTGACTTGGACCGGAGTGAAGACTAAAAGAAAAAGTTTTGGGAAGAAATTCAGGAACTCCATTTTACATGTAAAGTTCAAGATGCCTATTAGACATTCAGTTGCGGTATCAAGTAGGCTACAAGGTATCAGTCTGGAATTAAGGGAAGATGAGTGGGCTACAGATTTAAAATTATGAATGAATTTATGTTATGCATTAGACTGAATATCACCAAGGGAGTCAGAATATATAGGAAAGAGAAAAGTCTAAGGAATAAATACTGAGGAATCCCAGCACTAATTGGATAGGAAGACAAGAAGAACCAGCAAAGGAATAAAAGAATGAGCAGTGGAGTTAGAGGAAAACCAGAGGAGAGGATATTCTGGAAACCAAAGAAAGAATTTTAAGAAGGCAACAGTGATATCAATAAGATAAAGATGACTGAATAACAAAGAAGTCACCTGTGACCTTAATGAGCTGTTTTAGTACTATCATCTATGAAAACACATAATCAATACCTGTAAAGCTTTCTGCTCCTTTTGAAGATCTTTTATTTTATTCTGTTGCTGGCAAACCCTATTTAGGGATTCATCCTCCAATTCACCAATTTTGGACTTCACACTCTCCATAATTTGTTCCAAGTCATTAGCTCGTTGTTCATGATCGGCTGCTCGGCTTTGTTCTAACTGAAGTTCATTTCTAATAACAGACATGCAATTGCTTCCCTTAGTAATGAAAGCAAATCACATCAACAAACATGCCCATCTAACAACATAATGAATTTCTAAAATTTCTTTGCATTCTTAAAATTTCCATCATATAACACAAACCAATAGGAGAAATATAGGGCACCATCACATACCTAAGCTAAGCTATTACTAAAAGATTTACCTATTAAAAATATTTTTTAGGGGCGCCTGGGTGGCGCAGTCGTTAAGCGTCTGCCTTCAGCTCAGGGCGTGATCCCAGCGTTATGGGATCGAGCCCCACATCTGGCTCCTCCGCTAGGAGCCTGCTTCTTCCTCTCCCACTCCCCCTGCTTGTGTTCCCTCTCTCGCTGTCTCTCTCTCTTCAAATAAATAAAAAATAAAATCTTAAAAAATTTTTTTAAACTTAATATTTAATCAAAATAGAAAAATTTTTTTAAATTTTTTAAAATTTTTTAAAATTAAGATTAAAAATCAAAGATTCTTTTCAAGGCAATTATTTTTAGAATGCATATCACTTGTACATAAACTATTCAAAAGAGAATTCTTTCTATTTTCTTACTTAAGCTGCTGATTAGTTTCTATGAGCTCCTGGATCACGTTCTGTTGACGTGTTGTTTCTTCCACCAATGTTTTCAAATTCTGCCTCATCCTTTGTGATGACTGTCTATCAAAAACGATGAGATCTACATTTTGGGGATATAATACAGATAGTAAAAATAAAGGCAAAAAAATTTTAAGGTAAAAAGTTTTTAAAGGAAAAAGAAAGTTTTTACCACAATGAGAAAGAATAGGATCTAGCAAGAATAGGATCTGACTACCTTTAAGATCAGTTCTTTTGACTAGAGATAAAGGTTTTAAGCCATGCATCATCAACAGGACATTTATGCTTTCCCATTCTGCTTCTTCCTGCTGTAATTATAAGAAGTGAGAAAAGGATCAACTTTAACATATAAAGTGAAGAAACACACTCTTGAAATAATTTCCTTGTTTTCAGAATAATGGAACTTTTTCTCCTAAGTTTTTCAATATGAATTTTTATGCACATACAATGATTAAAATTAAAACAAATTTCTAACAAAATTAGCAGACCAAAAAAAATGCAAATAAGTACAAATAATTACATTATATAATTCCATACTCATACATATGGTCTTAATGGATAAATTAAAACAAAAACACCAACCAAAAACACCTTGTAATTTCATGAACCAAACAGACCTTAGTTTTTTTTGTTTAACTGAATCATACCAGGCCCTACTCAAAAGAAACAGTTGCGGGGTGCCTGGGTGGCTCAGTCAGTTTAGCATTTGACTTCAGGTCAGGTCATGGTCTCAGAATCATGGCTCAAGCCCCGCATCTGGCTCTGCCCTCATGGTGGAGTCTGCTTCTCTCTCTCCCTGTGACCCTACTCCTGCGCATGTGCGCAGTCTCGTTCTCTTTCTCAAATAAATAAAATCTTAAAAAAAAAAAAAAAGTCTGACCAAGGTTTAAAAAAAAAAAAAAACAGCTGCATATTAGGTCATATTAACTGAACAGTAAATTAAATGCAAGTCACTCAGAAACAAGTATCATTTAATGAGTAGGGTCACACGCACAAAAAAATCAAAACATCTGAATGGTCAAGGCCAATAACACAGATAGTCCCTTGTATAATGGATAAGGTCTAAGTGTAAAAAGGAGTCTGTCCATCTAGGTAAATGATTCTAGTAGAATCACTCTGAAAGATACTTCCAAGTTCTGAATCCCTGATTCTAAATACATACTTACACCATAAACCTGAGAAGGTAACCCTAACTCTCTAGATGAAGTAAATAAAAACATAATAATGGGAAGAAAAATGTAAATACAATATTGTACATACAATATAGATAAGAAAAAGATGATTTTTTTAAATTATACATTTAAATCCATAATAGTTTATAAGTCTTTTAATGATCAATTTGAAATCACTGTGTGAAGTGACTTACTTTTTAAGTTATTAAAGTATATTTGAAAAGGTAATTTGAGTGAATTTTCAATCAATGTTTAAGTGCTTGAAAAATAAAATTCATACAATAGTTTTCATTAGTGGTATAGTATTAAATATTTTAACAGCTTTAAGATTAATAATTAAGGCAATAGACAAAGTACATATAAAAGTATTACTCTCCATATCCAAATGCCCCTAAACATTAAAGAACCTCTCAAGACAAAGAAAGAACAAATTACCCTTAGGACTATGATAACACTATTACTAACAGCACCAAATCTTTCCTTTTAACTGCTTTCTTCACCTTCTTTATCCTTTTCACACTTCTCCTCCTTCCTACACTCTTTTCCCTTATATATGTTGGAGGTCTTATGGTCACAAATATTCATGACTCAGAATTAAAATTACTGAAGATATCTGGTTTAGGAGCCAAATGTGTGGGCATCTCAGTGGATGTCTACTATGACTCATAAAAATCAAGTACTCTGTAAATAATGCCACACACTTTGAATGATCAAATGATATACTGTTCTCTGATACCTCTTGTAAGAGAAAGAATAATGTAACTGTTTGAAAATTCTGAAAACAGCTAATAATGGTATTTTCTAAAGGATGTGCTATACAACACTAATGAAATGTTCATGAGACTAATGTTAAATAAATAGGAAATACTGTATGCTAAAGCCTCTTGATGTATTAATAGTATTGTGAAGTCTCAGAATAATGAAATCGTTAATCTTTAACGCAACATTTCCAAAATTATTTTACTAAAGAATCCCTTTAAGATTTTTCACATATGTAGATGTAGTATTCTTTGGCACATACTTCAAGAAACACTGGCTTCAAATATTTTAAGTTTACCTGTTTTTCAGTCATGAGTGTGTTTGATGATTTACTGGACTCCTAGGCTTTAGGGGCTGCTGGAGATATAGTATCTTTTGTAAAATCAGAAGAAGTAGATTGGCAAGAAAAAATATTCACGTTGCCTAAATGAAAAAAGAAAAAGTGCAATAGGTGTTAAAGCACATTATATTTAAAAGAACCTATAACTCTTTTTTTAATTATGTTAGTCACCATACAGTACATCCCTAGTTTTTGATGTAAAGTTCCATGATTCATTACTTGCGTATAACACCCAGTGCGCCATGCAATACGTGCCCTCCTTAATACCCATCACCAGCCTATCCCATTCCTCCACCCCCCTCCCCTCTGAAGCCCTCAGTTTGTTTCTCAGAGTCCATAGTCTCTCATGGTTCATTCCCCCTTCTGTTTACCCCCCCTTTCTTCTCCTACCGATCTTCCTACTTCTTATGTTCCATAAATGAGTGAAACCATATGATAATTAACTCTTAAGCAATTTAAGCCATTCTTGTGTCAAAACTTGTATGATTCCTTAGAAAGCTGATTTTAAGAATGATCAGAATAAACCCTATCTTATAATGTTCTCCTCTAGAAACAAAACATTATGAGTTTTACACACACACACACACACACACACACAGAACTATTTGTTTTAACTAGATAATGTACAAAGCACATGCTGCTAATAAATAAACCATTCTCTTTTGGAAGTTGTTTCCTGAAAAACTAAAAAAATTGTACCTGACCCAAAGTTACAGGCCAATCTAACAATTCACTGGACTAAATCCAAGGGTAAATGCAGTGCCACTTTCTTAGGTAGTCTTTATTTCTAAGTAGATCAGAAGCAAGCAACAAAGGATTCTGTGTGACTGGCAGACACAAAAGTTTATATTCAGTCTATCATACCATCACTTCTTGTTATCCAAGACTCTATCAGCCTATAGGAAAAATTTCTTGGATTGTTTGACATGTAGGTATAATTCCTCCTCTGAAGAGGCACAATCACACACATTCATTAGCATCATGAAATTTAAGATCTTAAGCGGACTTTGGATATCGTTTAATCCAAAATCTCTACATGTTCATAGCTGGCAGAGAAGCATACGGGAGAGTTGTACCAGTACAACAGGTACTGTAACCATCTGAGACCCAGAGAGGTGAAATGATCTTCTCAGGATTAGTAAGAAAAGTAGGCTTTCTGGCTGCCAAGTCAGTACTTCTTCCAAAGCATCCTTCTACTCTTTAATGCTGCTTCAGATTGCGAAATCCAACTAAACAATTTACCAGTCACCCTTAAGTCTGGTCTACTGGTGTTGCCTTTCCACTTTACTTTCAGATAAACCTAATAACATGTTACAAATTCTCAGATTCTGCCACTTTCATGCTTGATATCATACTCTCTTCCTTTTAAGTTTTGGTCTTTTTCAACAACTCAATCACCCACAACGTTAATCCCTCCTGCTTTTACAAATCTTTCAGCTAGTTTTAACTTTTCATTAGAGAAATTTTCAGAAATACACAAAAATAGAGAAAGAGTATAATAAATCCATGAATGAAAGCCAAAAGTCTTCCATTCTTATTTTTTTTCCACACACTTATTTCAGTATATACCTCTAACAAATACAAATTCTTTTTAAACACAATTTCAATACCATTATCACACCAAAAAAAATAATAATTTCTTACTATCACTTAATACCTAGCCCAGGTTCAATTTTCCCCAAAATGTCTTAAAAATGTCTTTTTATTTTTTTTTCCAAATCAGGATCCAAACAATGTCCACATGTGGTACTCTAAAGTTTCTTTTAATCTATAGCAGTCCCATCCCCCCTTTCTTTGTAAAAAAAAAAAAAAAAAGGCCATCTGTCTTGCAGAACTCGCCCTATTTCAGTTTTGGATTACTGTACTCTTGTCTTCTAACCTATTTCTCCATTCCCTATATTTCTTGTAAACTGGTTACATCTAGAAGCTTTATCAGATTCAGGTTCAGTATTTTCTGGCAAGAATACTTTAGAGGTGGTGCTATGTTCATCCTAGTGTATCACCATCAAGAGTCGGCCAGAATTTTAAAGTGGGAAGAATACATTCTTTGTAGACCAGACATATGTAGACCACCACATAAAGGCAGTAGATATCAATGTAAGATACTCCCCAAGAGTGGAGCCACATATTCTGACTATCTCCCTAACTACCACACTGGACCTCTTTCAAATGGTCAAAATGTCATCTCTCCAGATTCAAGGCCTGGCATTCTTACCCTATTCTTCACTTAGTTAACTCATACTTGACCTTCAGATCCTGGCTCAGATTTCTTTCTTCAGGAAAAGCTCCCCTAATCCCATGACCAGATCAGGTCCTCTTGGTATATGTTCTTGTAGCACTATAAAGAGTAAAGTATAGAGGTTTAGCATTCAGAGTCAGATGGCCTAAGTGACTACTAGCTTAACTATTTATTAAACTATATGACATTGACAAACTCATTAACTTCTTTGAGCATTGATTTTGTCATCTGTAAAAGAGAGAACACTGTAATACTTACACCTCATGGGTTAAATTAAGTCAGACAACACTTGGAAAGTACTTAGAATGAGATACCTGGCAATAGAAACTTATAGATAAGTGGCAGTTGTTATATAAAAAGTATGCTAAATAAAATGGATCTTACCTAATCATACCATCATATATTAGCTTAGATGTTTTCTACAAATTACTCAGAAAATTATCTCATACATCTGTTTTACATAAATATGTCTAGGTAAGATTAAATTCCATGAGAAAAGTAGTCCACTTTTGGTAACGGTGGAGTAGACAGCTCTGTCTCCAAAGGCAACGAAGAAAGCTGAATAAAGTACATTAAATCCAGGGTGCCTGGCTGGCTCATATGGTAGAGCATGCAGCTCTTTATCTCAGGGTCATGAGTTTGAGCCCCATGTTGGGGGTAGAGGTTACTTAAAATAAAAAAAAAATAAAAAATAAAAGACATTAAATTCTTTTTCTTACAAGCATTAAAGAACTAACACAATAACGAGGAATTATCAGGCCAAAAATCGAGAAGATGAGAACCCACTTTTTCCCTAAAGGCATTTGGCAATCCAGAGATAGAGCTGTGAAAATCCCACACCCCCTTTCCCCCCCACTTAAAATTGTTACCTGTAAGGACTACAATGCTCAGGATAAGGGTTAACTAGAAGTAAACTATCTGTCCCATGAACTGAAACCTGGTTTCCTCTCCTCTGAGTCATTCCAATATCTCAAGAAAGTCCCAAATTAAAAGTGCTTTCATGGGGCACCTGGTGACTCAGTTGGTTAAGCATCTGCCTTCGGCTCAGGTCGTGATCTCAGGGTCCCTGGATCAAACCCCACTTTGGGCTCCCTGCTCAGTGGGGAGTCTGCTTCTCCCTCTCTCTGCCCCTCCCCCACCCTGCTCATGCTTGCTCTCTAATAAGTAAAATCTTAAAAAAAAAAAAAAAAAAAAAAGTGCTTCCATGTGCCTGGCAGAAGCAAATGATATCTTCTCTGGAAAAAGGCGTTAAATTATCCCCACCAAAAAATGTTTCAAATACAACATCCAGCAAACAGTCAAAGATAACCAAGGAATACAGGAAACATAAGAGACATAAAGAGACAGAAACAACAGTCAAAAGAAACCAACCAAGAAAGAAGGACTTCTTTCTTTTTTTTAAGATTTTATTTATTTATTTGACAGAGACAGCCAGCGAGAGAGGGAACACAAGCAGGGGGAGTGGGAGAGGAAGAAGCAGGCTCATAGCAGAGGAGCCCGATGTGGGGCTCGATGTGGGGCTTGATCCCAGAACACTGGGATCACGCCCTGAGCCGAAGGCAGACGCTTAACCACTGTGCCACCCAGGCGCCCCAGAAAGAAGGACTTCTGATACTGTATTATTAGCAGAGACAATAAAACAATTATGTTAACAATGTTCAAAGAAATAAAAATCAAAGCTTGAAACTTTTGGCAGAGAACTGTAAACTGTAAACAAAACAGACTTGAAAAAGAATAAACTAAAAATTTAGGACAAAAAATTACAATTGCTGAAAGTAAGATCTCAAATCACAGGCTTAATAGAAAGCAGAAAAGAAAATTAAATGAACAAATGAAGGGAAGGTAAAACAGACTCCATCTTTTTAGTTCTCTATGCTACATTCAGGAAAACACAGCACACATTCTACTTCAAATGAAGAGGATACATGCATAATTGGCCTCCAAGAAATAGAGAAAAAAATGGAGAAGGAGGATGTGAAGATATAATGGCTAAGAAGTTTTGAGAGCCAATAAAAGACATAAATCCACCAATTCTAGAAGCCCAGCAAACTGCAAACAAAATAGAGAAAAAAAAAAAAAATCACACCTAGGCACATCATATTAAAGTACAGAGAAACAAAGACAGAAAACCTTAAAAGCAATTACAGAAAAAAGGATTATCTTCAAAGGAGAGACAGCTGAATGCCAGCTAAATTCTTAGCAGTAATAATGGAAACTGATAGTATACTAATATATTCGATGTGCTGAAAGAAATTAATTGCCAATCTAAAATTTTAAATCTAGTGAAAATATCCACTAATAATAAGGGCATAAGACTATTTTCAAACAAACAAAACAAATCTGACAGATCTATAAAAAATTCTAAAGGAGATGCTTCATGCAAAAGATTCTTGATAAAAAGGCAAAAATGCAGAAAGGAATAAAGAGCAAAGAAATGAGTACTGTAAAGAAACACTGACTACATAAAATACGGTCTTGTGAAAATTTAAAAATATAGCTAAGGGGCACATGGGTGGCTCAGTCGGTTAAGCATCTGCCTTCAGCTCAGGTCATGATCCCAGGCTCCTGGGATGGAGCCCACATGAGACTCCCTGCTTGGTGGGGAATCTGCTTCTCTCTCTCCCTCTGTCCCTCCTCCCTGCTCATGCCCTCTCTCTCTCTCTAATAAAGAAAATCTTTAAAAAATAAATAAATAAAAAATAAAAATAAAATATAGCTAAAATGCACAATAACAAAATGTGTTAGCTGGCAGTACAGTAAATAAAGTAACAGTGTTCTAATTTTGTTTATAATTCAGAAGGAAGATAAAGGTATCTCTTAATATCAGTATTTTGCAAATTAAAGATGCTTAAGAATTTCTGGAATAGCCACCGAAGAACAGAACTCAAGTGCATAATTTCCTAAGTAACAAAGAAAAAAAGGAACCATGATGATGAATAAAAATAAATCTAAAAGGAGAGAAACAAACAGAACAAATGGAACAAAAGAAATATAGATTTTAACTCACATCAGTAATTATATTAAATGTAAATAAATGCTCCAGTTAAAGGAGAAAGACTTTTAAGCTGGATCAAAAACAAAAGTCAAACTATATGTTTTTGAAGGAAAAAGACAATGAAAATATTAAAAAGCCATGTAAAATATAAACATACAAAATGGTAAAAGTAAAAGAATAAAGAAGGACTGATGGCATAGTAACAGCAAATTTTTTAAATCTCTGAATCCCTATATTAAAACAAAAGCAAATAGGTAACAGAAAAAAAACAGTATTTGTATCAAAACATAGTGACAAATTATTCCCCACAAACATCAAAATATGGGGGGGGGGGGACAAATCACTAAGGCTGCAAAAACTGCAAGGTGTCAGCATCTGTGTAAGAAAATTTTAAAAAGTAACAGGCAGTATTTAACAGTCATAAAAACAGGAGGATTTCCAAATCATTAGTATTCACTAATATTCACTATTGCACTAATATGAAAGCAAGCGAATCTGGAAGGGGTTTTGCCCTTGTGCCATGAGAAGGACTGCAACTGCTAGAGTCCTATGAACACTCAAAACTGACACGCAAGAACTCCATGACAGGGCCCACAGTTAGACGAAACTTCTGGGAATGGAACCAAAATTGAGCAAGACAGGGACAAGAGAGAGGAAGGGAAAGTTGAGACCAAAGTAGGTTAGGTAACAGACCCAGGAAATCTCAGAAAACTAACTGCCATATTTTTTAACACTACACAAAAGCAACAGAAGAGGGAAGTCTGAGAAATCAGAAAGGCATTCCTGAATTCTGTCCCATTGTAAAAGTTCAGGAGGAGAGGATCCTGGGAAGACTGCAGAGTAAGGAGCACCAGGAATTTGTCTCTCCACCTAGACAACAATTGCACTGGCAGGTTCTGTCTCAAGTAACTATTTTAGAACTTGGTCGAGTCTACTGAGGTTTGCAAATTCCAGGGAAAACTAGAATGACAATTTGTGGTTAATTACAATTTTAGCTCCTAGCACAGTAACAAATACTCATTCCCCACCCCCATTTCTCCCCCATGGCAGCTGTACACAGGCTACCAGGAGCAGCTTGCCCCCAATTTGTGTAGGGTGAGCAAAAAGAACACTTGGCTCCAAATATCAGGGTTCTGTGATCTGATCAGTGATTACTGCTTCTAACCTCAGAGAAGCCAAGAAGCTAAAGTGACTTTCAGGAAATTTAAAGGGCCATTGTCCTATTCTTCTTCCCTTCATTGTTCTGTCTTGCCCCTTTTGGAAGACAGACATTAAAGACTACACATACATTTAAAAGTAAATGCACACTTGGGAAATTAGAAAGTCCCAGCACATGATGAGGGAAAGGTGCAGGCTGAAAAAAAACCTGAGACTTTAAGTTTACACCTTAGGTTGATCCTTGGCACAGAGACAGCCTGCAACAATCAAAAACAAGAAAACTCAGCAAACCCTGGTGAAGGAGAAGAATCTGATTATTAGATTCAAACATCCAGTTTCCAACAAAAAAGTAACAAACATGCAAAGCATCAGGAAAGTATGGCCCATTCAAAGGAAAAAAAAAAAAAAATCAACAGAAACTATCCATGGGGAGGAAAGGAAAAAAAAAAAAAAAAAAAAGACTTGAGGCCAGATCAACTAGATAAAAACTTTAAAACAATCATCTTAAAGAACTGAAGGAAGGTGTGAAAACAATTTTTTAACAAAATGGAAATATTGCTAAAGAGATGAAAACCTAAAAAGGAATCAAAAAGGACACCTGGATAGCTCAGTCAGTTGAGCATCCAACTCTTGGTTTTGGCTCAGGTCATGATCTCATGGGTCATGGGTTCGAGCCCCATGTGGAGCTCCCCACTCAGTGGGGAGGCTGCTCGATTCTCTCCCTCTGCCCCTCCCCCCACTCTCACACACATTCTCTCTAAAATAAATAAATATCTTTTTAAAAAATAGGGGAAGGAAGGGAAAAATAAAATAAGATAAAAACAGAGAGGGAGGCAAACCATAAGAGATTCTTAATTACAGGAAACAAACTGAGGGTTCCTGGAGGTGAGGTTGGTAGGGGGATGGGGTAACTGGGTGATGCCCATGAAGGAGGGCACTTGATGTAATGAGCACAACTTGATGTAATGTAACTAATGAACCATTAAATTCTCCCCTAAAACTAATAATACACTATATGTTAACGAAACTGAATTTAAATTAAAAAAAAACTTTTTTTTAAAAGAAAAAAAAAATTTTTAAAGAAAAAGAATTATTAGTTTGTGTTTTGGGGCACACATGTATAAACATGTAATCATGTGACATCAACAACTGAAAGGGGTGGGGATGGAACTGTAAGGAGCAGAGTTTTTGCATGTTATTTAAATTAAGCTGTTATAGGGGTGCCTGGGTGGCTCAGTCGGTTAAGCGTCTGCCTTCAACTCAACGGAGCCCCACATCGGGCTCCCTTCTCAGCAGGAGCCTGCTCCTTCCTCTCCTCCCCTCTTGTGTTCTCTCTCACTATTTCTGTCACTATCTGTCTCTCTCTCCAAATAAATAAATAAAATCTTTAAAAAAAAATAAAATAGGGGTGCCTGGGTGGCTCAGTCGTTAAGTGTCTCCCCTCGGCTCAGGGTGTGATCCCACGGTCCTGGGATTGAGCCCCGCATCAGGCTCCCTGCTCCACTGGGAGCTTGCTTCTTCCTCTCCCACTCCCCCTGCTTGTGTTCCCTCTCTCGCTGTCTCTGTCAGATAAATAAAATCTTTAAAAATAAATAAATAAATAAATAAAAAATAAAATAAAAAATAAACTGTTATAAATTCCAATTAAAGTGTTATAATTTGAAGATGTTAAATGTAATCCTCATAATAACAAAGACAGTGATAGAATATATACAAAAAGAAATAAGAAAGGAATTTAAACATTTCACTCAGTAACAACAAAACAAAAAAAGGCCAGTAATACAGAAAATGAGGAACAGAAAAGCTGTAAGACAATATAAAAAATAGCAAAATGATAGAAATAAGTCCCTACTTATCATCAATTACCTTAAATGTAAATGGATTAAACTCTTGACAGATTGGCCAAATGGATAAAAATATGATCCAACTATATGCTATCTAAAACAGAGTCACTTTAGATCCAAAGACACGGAGTTTGAAAGTCAAAGGATGGTAAAAGATATTCCATGCAAATAAGAGCCAAAAGAGAGCAAGGGTGGCTATATTAACATCAGACAAAACAGACTTCAAATCAAAAAATATTACAAAGGACATTACATATTAATAAAAGGTTCAACACAGCAAGAAGAATTAATAATTATAAAAATGTATACACTTAATAACAGACCATCAAGGCACATTCAGCAAAAATTTACAGAATTGAAGGAAGAAATCATTCTGTAATAATAGTTGAAGACTTTAATACCCCACTCTCAATAAAAGAACAACCAGACAAAAGATAAGTAATGAAACAGGAACTGAACATAATAAACCAGATCTAACAGATTTATAAAGAACACTCTACCCAACAAAAACACAATACACAGCCTTCTCAAGTGTACATGAGACATTCTCCAGGACAGACCATATGTTAGGCCACAAATTAAGTCACAACAGATTTTAAAAGATAGATCACACAAAGTACATTCTCAGACCACAACAGGATAAAGTTAGAAATCAATAACAGAAGGAAAATGGAGAACTCGAAAATTTGTGATAATTAAACAATACACTCAACCAAACAATGGATCAAAGAAGAAATCACAAGGGAAATTAGAAAATACTTAGAGGGGCACGTGGGTGGCTCAGTCTGTTAAGTGTCTGCCTTCAGCTCAGGTCATGATCCCAGGGTCCTGGGATGGAGCCCTGTATCCAGTTCTGTGCGCAGCATGAAGTCTGTTTGTCCCTCTACCTCAGCCCCTCCCCACCTCCTGCTCGCTGTTTCTCAAACAAATAAAATCTTTAAAAAAACAAAAAACAAAAAAACCAAACACCTGGATTTGAAGACCACCAGGGCTTAACTCTAGGAACTTTAAAAATCAGCAGGCTTAACTCCAGGAGAGCCAGAGGGTGACAAGAAACCTAATCCCTGCCCTTAAAAGAGCCAACATTCTAAATAACTCAGAGACGCAGCACAGAAACAGCAGCTTCTGGGGGCATTCATGAAAAAGGTTTATTGACTAATCTGAGACTATGTACTGGAGGGGCCAAATATTTCTCTGGCAACAAAAGCAATGGCAGGCACCGTTTTTCCTTGCCTCCTGCAGCCTAGATAGCAAGATGCTTCTGGGAGCCAGTTCTAACACTCTCCATCTACCTCGCTATCACTGAGTGCCATGCCCCCACATTCTCCTGCAGACCACCCCACCCAACCTGCCCACCTTGGCAGCCATCCCTCCAAAACAGCTCCTGCCCTGCCACACATGGACGGCAACTCTGCCAACACTGTACCACTCCAAAGTAACTCCTGCCCTTGGGAGGAGAGGAAATAACCCCCCACCAGCATGCTCATAGTTCTTGCAGCTGATCCTCTAAGCTGGTTGTGCAGAGAGCAAGTCCTGCCCTTCACTGTGCCTGCAGGTATGGCAGATACTAATTGTAGACAGCTAGCTAGGCTGAGTGATGACCCCACCTACCAGCGAATACACGGGCAACAGGTGGCCTTCTCAACCTTGCAGGGAGCAAACTGCCCAGTACACCCATATCAGGCAAATCAAGTCACTGCAGTCAGTCAGGCTGGAAGCCAGCCCCAGCCACCAGCACACCCACAACAACAGCAGCTCAGCAACAGAAGAAGGGTGCACTAAGCCTACAAAGGGGACACCCTTGGAGTGCCTGGTTCTGGTGACCAGGGAGGACTGCACTATTGGCACCATAAGATCTCTTCTACACAAGGCCACTACTTTCAAGACCAGGAGTTGACCTACCTAATACTTAGAAACAAATATAGAGAGACAAAATGAGGAAACAGAGAAATATCTCCCAAATGAAAAAACAAGACAAAATCATGGTAAAAAAGATAAATGAAAGAGAGATAAGCAATATGCCTGATAAAAACTTCAAAGGTAATAGTCATTAAGATAATTACTAGACCTGAGAAAAAGAGTGAATGAACTCAGTGAGAATGTCAACAGAAACACTAAATATAAAATATATTCATAAATATTTTATAAAATATATACATATATAAATAAAATAACCAGTAAGAGCTGAAAAATTCAATAACAGAAATGAAAAATACACTAGAGGTAATCAGTAGCAGATTAAAAGACACAGAAGAACAGATTAGCAATCTGGAAGACAGAGTAATGCAAAGCAACCAAACTGAAGAGCAAAAAGAAAAAAGAATAATAAAAAATGAGAACAGAGAAAGGGAATTCTGCAACATAATCAAGCATAATAACATTCACATAATAGAGATTCCAGAAGGAGAAGAGAGAGAGAAGGGGGCAAAAAACTTACTTGAAGAAATAATAGCTGAAAACTTCCCCAATTTGGGGAAGGAAACAGACACCCTGTTCCAGGAAGGGCAGAAAGGCCCTAATGAAGTTAACCCAAGGAGTTCCACCATCAAACACATAATAGGTCAAATAGCAAAAAATGATAGAGAATTTTAAAAACACCGAAAAGAAATAGTTACACACAAGGGAAACCCCATAAGGCTATCGGCTAATTTTTCAGCAAAAACATTACAGGTGCCAACATTCACTTGCTTACACCAGCCCCATCTCCCCATACCACACTTCAGTGGACCCACCCTTCCCAGTCATGCTTGCCTCAGTCCCAGTCTTACAGGCCTCCTCCCAAGAACACCAGCACAAACCTCGCCAGCACCACATCTCCAAATCCATGGGTTTTGTAGGACCTCAGCTGCAGCAGCAGCAGCAATGGCAGGACTCATTTCACAAACAGACTACAATACACTTTGTTAAAACACCCCACTCGGCAGGGGACCAAACACTTCCCACAACAAGCCAAGAGAACCTCTGTAGATAACTGGACTGAAGGAAAAAGCAACCAGGACCCAACAGGAGAGCAAAATCAACACACACAGGAGACACTCCCTAAAGCACTGGGTCCTAGAGAACAGAGGACACTGCACTGCAGGGAACTACAGGGCCTCTTCTTCAAAAGACTATTACCATCAAAAGCAAGAGACACAGCTGACTCCTAATATGTCCCAAATGAAAGAACAGGACCAAACACGAACAAAAGACCCAAGTGAAATGGATATAAGTAATATGCCTGATAGAGAATTTAAAGTAATGAAGATACTCACTGCACTTGAGAAAAGAGTGGAGGACATTAGTGAGGACCTTAACAAAAAGATGAAAAAAACAACCAATCAGAGATGAAGAACGCAACAAATCAAATTAGAAATACACTAGATGGAATAGGCTAGAGAAAGCAGAGGAACAAATTAATGACCTGGAAGACCGAGTAAGGGAACTAACCAAGCTGAGCAAATAGAGGAAAACAAAATATGCAAATTGAGAATACACTCAGGGAACTCAGTGAGTCCATCAAGCATAATAACATTTGCATTATAGGAATCCCAAAAGAAGACCGAGAAAAGGGGGCAGAAATTTATTTGAAAAAACAATAGCTGAAAATTTCCCTAATCTGAGGAAGAAAACGATATCTAAATCCAGAAGGCACTGAGATGCCCAAAAAAATTCAACCCAAGGAGGTCCACATCAAAACACATAGTAATTAAAATGGCAAAGAGTAGTGATAAAAAAAAATTTTAAAGCAACAAAAGAAAAGAAGACACTTACATATAAGACTATCAGCAAATTTTTCAGCAGAAGCTGTGCAGGCCAGAAGAGAGTGCATGATAGAGTCAAAGTGCTAGAAGGGAAAAATCTGCAGCCAAGAATACTCTATCAAGCAAGGCTATCATTCACAAAAGAATGAGAAATAAAGACTTTCTCAAACAAAAAAACTAAAGGAATTCATGACCATTAAACCAGCCCTACAAGAAATATTAAATGGGACTCTGAGTGGAAAGGACCATAAATGAGAATATGAAAAGTAAACAATACAAAAGCAGTAAAAAGTATTTCTGTAAAAATCACTCAAGGGATTCATAAAATAGAAGGATGTAAAATATAACACCATATACCTAAAATGTGGAGAGGACAAAAGTAAAGAATGGGTTCAAACTTAAGTGACCACAAACCCAACACAGACTGCTAGATGCAGAAGATGTTACATACAAACATAACAGTAACCACAAATCAGAAACCAGTAATAAATATGCAAAGGATAAAGAGAAAGAAAGCCAAGTATATCACTAAAGAAAGTCAACAAACTGTGAAAGAGAACAAGAGATCAGAGAAAAACTACAAAAACAACCACAAAACAAGTAACAAAATGGCAATAAATACATACCTACCAATAAATATTTTGAATGCAAATGGACTAAATGCTCAAATCAAAACACAAATGGTGACAGAGTGGATTTAAAAAAAAAAAAAAACAGTACCTATCTGTATGCCGCCTATAAAAGACTCATTTCAGATGTAAAGACACCTGCAGATTGAGAATGAGGGCATGGGGAAACACTTATCATTCAAATGGATGTCAAAAGAAAGCTGGGGTAACTATACTTGTACTGGACAAAATAGATTTTAACATATTTTTTTAAAGATTTTATTTATTTATTTGAGAGAAAGAGCATGAGTGGAGTAAGGGGCAGAGGGAGAAGCAGACTACCAGCCGAGCAGAAAGCCCAATGCAGGGCTCCATCCTGGGACTCTGGGATCATGACCTGAGCTGAAGGAAGACACTTAACTGACTGAGCCACACAGGCGCCCCTGGACAAAATAGACTTTAAAACAAAAACTGTAACAAGACACAAAGGACTATAATAAAGGGGACAATACAATAACAGGATATAACAATTGTAACTATTAATGCATCTAACATGGGAGCACCCAAATACATAAGACAGTTAATAACAAACATAAAGGAAGTAATTGATAGTAATACAATAATAGTAGGGGACTTCAACACCCCACTTATATCAGTGGACAGATCATTCAAACAGAAAATCTATAAGGAAACAGTGCCTTTGAATGACACACTGGACTAGATGAATCTAACAGATATGTTAAGAACATCCCATCCACAAACAGCTGATTACACATTCTTTTCAAGTGCACATGGAACATGATGCAGAACAGATCACATATTAAGCCACAAAACAAGTCTCAACAAATTCAAAAAGATCAAAGTCATATTATGTATCTTCTCTGACCACAACACTAAAAAACTAGAAATCAACTACAAGAAAAAGTCTGGAAAGAGCACAAATACATGGAGGTTAAATAACATGCTACTAAACAATGAATGGGTCAACCAAGAAATCAGAGAAGAAATAAAAATTACATGGAAACAAATGAAAAATGAAAACACAATGGTCCAAAATCTTTGGGAGGCAGCAAAACCATCTCTTCTAAGACAGTTTATAGCAATACAGGCCGATCTCAAGAAGCAAGAAAAATCTCAAACAACCTACATTTACACCTAAAGGAGCTAGAAAAAAAACACTCCCAACAAACAAACAAAAAAACTCCCAACAAAATGAAGTCCAGAACCAGACAGCTTCATAGGGAACTCTACCGAACATTTTAAGAAGAGTTAATACCTATTCTTCTCAAACTTTTCCAAAAAATAGAAGAGGAAAGTAAACTTCCAAATTCATTCTATGAGGCCAGCATTACCCTGATACCAAAACCAGATAAAGACACTACAAAAAAAGAGAGCTACAGGCCAATACCTCCGATGAACATAGATGCAAAAATCCTCAACACAATATTAGCAAACAGAATCTAACAACACATTAAAAAAATCATTCAGCAAAATCAAGTGGGATTTATTCCTGGGATGTAAGTGTGGTTCAATATTCACAAATCAGTGTGATACATCGCATCAACAAGAGAAAGGATAAAAAACATATGTCATTTCAATGGATGAATAAAAGCACTTAACAAAGTACAACATCCATTCATGACAAAAATCTCCAACAACGTAGGTTAGAGGAAAACTACCTCAACATAATAAAGGCTATATATGAAAAATCCATAACTAACATCATACTCAATGGGGGCAAAACTGAGAGCTTTTCCTGTAAGGTCAGGAAGAAGACAAGAATGTCCACTCTCACCACTTTTATTCAACATAGTACTGAAAGTCCTAGCCACAGCAATCAGACAACAAAAAGAAATTAAAAGCATCCAAAATGGTAAGGAAGAATGGTAAGGAAAAAACTTTTACTATTTGCAGATGACATGATACTATCTACAGAAAACTCTAAAGACTCCCCCAGAAAACTACTAGAACTGATAAATGAATTCAGTAGTCACAGGATACAAAATCACTATAGAGAAATCTGTTGTATTTCTATACACTAATAATGAAGCAGCAGAAAGAGAAATTAAGAAAATAATCCCAGGGCACCTGGGTGACTCTGTAGGTTAAGGATCCAACTCTTGATTTCACCTCAAGTCATGATCTCAGGGTGCATCCAGCTCTGCTTGTCTGGGAGTCCACTTGGGATTCTCTCTCCCTCTCCTTCTGCCCCACCATGTGCTCTCTCTCACTCGCACGCATGCTCTCTTTCTCTCTCAAATAAATAAATCTTTATGAAGAAACAATCCCATTTACAATTGCACCAAAAATAATAAAATATCTAAACTTAACCAGGAGGTAAAAGACCTGTACTCTGAAAACTGTAAAAACACTGATGAAAGAAATTTAAAAAACAGAGAAATGGAAAGACATTCCACGCTCATGGATTAGAAGAACAAATATTGTTAAAATGTCTATGCTACCTAAAGCAATCTACACATTTAACACAATCCCTATCAAAACACCAACAGCATTTTTCACAGAGCTGGAACAATCTTGAAATTTGTAAGGAACCACAAAAGAACTTAAATAGCCAAAGCGATCTTGAAAAAGAATAAAACTGGAGGTATCACAATTCTATATTTCAAATTATATTATGAAACTGTAGTAAACAAAACAGTATGGTACTGGCACAAAAACAGACACATAGATCAACAGAACAGAATAGAAAACCCAGAAACAGCGGTACCTAGCTGACTCAGTTGGGAGAGCATGTGACTCTTGATCTCGGGGTCGTGAGTTCAAGCCTGATTTAGGGTGTAGAGATTACTTTAAAAAAAACAAAAATAAAAATAAGAAGAAAACCCAGAAATAAGCCCACAATTATATGGTCGCTTAATCTTCAAGAAAGGATACAAGAATATGCAAAGGGAAAGACAGTCTCTTCAATAAATGGTGTTGGGAAAACTGGACAGCTACGTGTAAAAGAATGAAACTGGACTTTCTTACACCATACACAAAAATAAACTCAAAATGTTTAAAGACCAAAATGTAGACCTGAAACCATAAGAATCCTAGAAGAGAGCACAGGCAGTAATTTCTCTGACATTGATGGTAGCAATATCTTTCTAGATAGGTCTCCTGAGGCAAGGGAAATAAAAGCAAATATAAACTATTGGGACTACATCAAAATAAAAAGCTTCTGCACAGCAAAGGAAACAACCAACCAAACTAAAAGGCAACTTACAGAATTGGAGAAGATATTTGCAAATGACCTATCTGATAAAGGGTTAGTATCCAAAACATATGAAGAACTTATACAACCGTATACCAAAAAGTAATCCAATTAAAAATGGGCAGAGGACATAGCAGACATTTCTCGAACAATGACATACAGATGGCCAACAGGCACATGAAAACATGCTCAATATCACTCATCATCAGGAAAATGCAAACCAAAACCACAATGAAATATTATCTCATACCTCTCAGAATGGCTAAAATCAAAACCTCAAACAAGTACTGGCAAGGATGTACTGGGCGCTACTGGTGGGAATGCAAACTGGTACAGCCAATGTGTGAGACGGTATGGAGGTTCCACAAAAAATTAAAAATAGAACTACCCTATGATCCAGTAATCATGCTACTGGGTATTTACCAAAAAATATGAAAACACTAATTCAAAGGAATACATGCACCGTTATGTTTATCGCATATTACATATCCATAGCATATTACATATCCAATAGCATATTACAATACCCAAACTACAGAAGCAGCCCAAGTGTTCACTGACAGATGAATGGAAAAAAAAGATGCAATATATATATCCAATTAAATATTATCCGGCTATAAAACAACATGGGTATAGTGGTATAATGGGTACCCATGGGTAGTGGGTATAATGCTAAGTGAAATAAGTCACTCAGAAATACAAATACCATATGATTTCACTCATGTAGAATTTAAGAAACAAAATAGAGCAAAGGAAAAAGAGACAAACCAAAAAAAACAGACTCTTAACTACAGAGAACAAACAGATGGTTCACAGATGGGAGGTGGGGGGGCCAGGTGAAATAAGTGAAGGGGATTAAAAGTTCACTTATCTTAATAAGCACTGAGTAATATGTAGAACTGCTAAATCACTGTATTGTACACCTGAAACTAAGATAACACTGTATGTTAACTACCCTGGAATTAAAACAAAACAAAACAAAACCCACAATGTGAAACCACAATACACCGATTTAAATGGCTAAGACTATACTGTTTACGAGAACATGAAGGAACTGGAACTCACATACACTGCTTGATGGTCATGTGAAATAGGACAACCACTTTGAAAAACACTTTGGCAGTTTTTAAAAGGTTAACGATACACCTAAGACCCAGCCATTCCATTCGTAGGTATTTACCCAAGAGAAATGAAAGCATATGACCACACATAAACTTGTACATAAAAGTTCTTAAAAGATTTATTTGAATAGCCAGGAACTAGAAACAACTCAATATCCATCAAAGGTGAATGGATACACAAACTAGTATATGCATACAATGGAATACGTCTCAGCAATAAACAGGAATAAAACTTCAAAAAAAAAAAAAAAGAGTAAACTATTGATATAGGCAAAAACACATATGAATCAGAAAACACTTACGCTGAGTAAAAGAAGCCAAAGATTTACATACTGTATGACTCCATTTATATAGAATTCTAGAAAACAAAAACTAACCTAATCTAAGTAGATCAGTGGTGGCTAGGGGAATGAGAGGCTGGAAAGATGGACCACAAAGGGGAACAAGGGAATTTTTGGGGTGATGGGTATATGCACAATCTTGATTATGTGATGGTTTCACAGGTGTATATGTATGTCAAAACTTATCAAATAGTACACTTTAAATATGTGCAGCTTATTGTATATCACGTATATCTCAATAAAGCTGTTTAAAAAATAAAGCTTTCCTGAAATGAAAAAATATATACATTTGAAATTACATATGGAAAGAGCATGTCACATACTTGAGAACACTGACCCATCCTAATAAAATAACTAGACTTCAAAGAAAAAATTCTTTGGTCATCTAGAAAAAAAGAACAATGACTTAAAAGGGGAAGAAAAATTAGATTATCATCTGGCTTTGATACCAATGTTTTATACGAGAAGAAAAAGAGTAATATATTTAAGAAACTCAAGGAAAAGAAATGTGAACCAAAGATTTTATATCAGCAAAACTGACTTTCAAGTACAAGAACACAAACTTTTATCCACGTACAAGAACTCAGGGAATATTCCTTCCTGAGGAACCTAATAAAGGAGCGTCAGGTAATCAAAATGATGTCTTTAACATCAACACAGGGGCACCTGGGCAGTTCAGTCCATTAAGCATCTGCCTCCGGCTCAGGTCATGATCCCGGGGTCCTGGGATCCAGAGCCATCTCAGGTGCCCTGCTCAGCGGGAGAGTTTGCTTTTCCTTCTCCCTCTGCCCCTCCCCCTGTTCTTGCTCGCATGCGTGTGCACGCGCTCTCTCTCTCAAATAATAAATAAAATCTTTAGAAAAAACATCAACATAAACACTAGTGGAGAGCATTAAATATACTTGTAGAACTAAGAATAAATGAAGGCTAAAAGAAGAAAAGCAGAATATGTAATAACTGCAGGCTCTGACAATGCAGATATAGTACCACTATTTTTAAAAAGAGGGAAGAATGGGAAGAACGTAAACAAAAAACACAGAGTTTAATGTTTTCAGTGATCATATTAGTGATGATATCAATAATATAACTCTGATACTGTCGTGTATGTAATATGAGATAAAGGAGTAATCATTAATTCTCGAGATTATCATCTCCTATGTTCTCAAGAACCAGTAACCTCAGTATGGAAAAATGGGATTATAGGGGCACCTGGGTGGCTCAGTCAGTTAAACATCTGCCTTCGACTGAGGTCATGATCCCATGGTCCTGGGATCGAGCCCCGCAATGGACTCCTTGCTCAGTGGGGAGCCTGCTCCTACTTCCCCCGTTCCCCCTGCTTGTGCTCTCTCTGCCAAACAATAAAAAAATCTTTAAAAAAAAAAAGAAAGAAAAAGAAAAATGGGGTTATAAATACAATGGAGAAATTAAATAAAAGCTCTATAGTCTCAATTTGTACTGGAAGTATTTATATGAACTCATGAGATACTTAATCTTTAATGTGTGTGTGTCTCTATTTAAATAGACAAATGCAGGTATTCTAGCTCTGTCTACTGAAAAGCCTCAAACAATGACTATGGATCCCTAGCATACAGATTATGACCTTGAAATGCAGTTTCCCTCTGAAAAAAACCAGAGTTTCTTGAAGAAATGGATGATTTGACATTTGGGACAGAACATTCAAACTATCCAATAACAAGCAATCAGACTAGTAAGGGTCAAATCAAAAGAACAGGCTTAAATAGGCTCCCCCCAGAGCAAAGACGAGACAACATGAGCTTCAATAATGATAATGATTACAATAAACTAAAACCCAGCAAATACATTTAAGTTCATGACCTTATACTGACATTAGAGTTTTTTAAAAGAACAGTCTTCAGGAGATAAGGAACCAATTTATTATCTTGAAAATCGGTAAATAAATGGAAAGAATCAAGCATTTATGCTGCCTTTCCTAAAGGAATTGGACAGCTGTGTATCCAAATGATTGATAAGGGACTAGTATGCCAACTAATAAGAAAAAAAAAAACAGGACAGAATTAAAATACCAGTATTTTGCAACCTTAAATGAACAGATACAGGCACAAAGTATCAAAAGTTGCTAAGATCACAAAGAAACATGGGCACCTCCAATGGTCTTGCCAAACACCACTTAGAGAATTGCCAAAGAAACTGAATCTGAGTCTGATCCAGTCCTGGATCCAGCTACCAATGTGCAGGAATTACCCAGGGCAGAACATATTGAACTGTACATGAATTTATCATCAGCAAAATCCAGACCGTTGGATATATAGGTCAAACCCAGATTCTGCATCAGATAAATTATAAGGGAAAGAAAGGAAGAGAGAGAAAACCTACAGATTTTTTTTTAAAGATTTATTTATATTTGAGAGAGAGTCTCAAGCAGACTCCAGGCTGAATATGGAGCTGAATGCAGGGCTCAATCTCATGACCCTAAGATCATGACCTGAGCCGAAACCAAGAGTCAGATGCTCAACTGACTGCGCCACCCAGGCGCCCTGAAAACCCAAAGTTATTTTAAAAGAGTTTTTAAGGGGCACCAGGGTGGCTCAGCTGGTTAAGGGCCTGACTCTTGGTTCCAGCTCAGGTCAGTCATGAGATGGAGCTCTGTATAAGGCCCCACTCTCAGTAGGGCATCTGCTTGAAATTCTCCTTTTCCCTCCCTCTCTGCCCCTCTTCTCACTCGTTCTCTTTCTCTCAAATAAATAAAATCTTTTTAAAAAGTTCTTAAAAATTTTTTCAATCAGCAAGGCTACACTATAGTGTCTAGAAATATACATTTATGAAAAAAACTCAAACACAAGAAAGCAATTACTACATAAGTCAGAAGAATGGCTACTAACGGGAGTACAGAAGTAATTGTGATTGACACGGAGGGGCTCTGGCATGGTGAGCACAGTTCTACACCCTGATCTGAGTGGTATCATCTTATTTTAATGATTTATTAAGTTACACATTTGGTACATGTGTTCTTTTCTGTTTGACTTCAAAATAAAAATTCATTTTACAATAAAAAGATTTTACTAAATAACAATAAAAACAAAAGTAACAAAAACACTAATCAAAAGAAAGCTGGTATAGCTCTGTAGCCAGGCTGCCTGGATTTGAATTGTGGATTCTGCCAAATAGCCAGGAAAATCCTAATGACTCTGTGCCTTGATCTCATTACCATAAAATGAGGATAGTAAAAGTACGTAGCTCAAAGGGTTGTTATGGAAATTAGAAGTTAATATAAAAAGAAAATAGAACAGTGTCTGGCTCAGAGCAGGACAGAGTTGGTGATTAGAGTTGGTGACCAGCTATGTGAATTAGGGTAGTTACTTAACTTCTCTGGGCTTCAGTTTCCTCACCTGAGTTTAAAATATCTACCTATTAGGATTATCAGGAGATCAAAAGGATATATATGTATCTATTACAGTATTCAACAAATAATAGGTCTTTTCCATGGTCTCTCAACATTCAGAGAGTTACCTGTCACGTTAGACATACCTCAGTCATAGCACATTCCTCTTGCACTTTTCACCTGGTCATTCAAGTTGATCTCAATGAAATGATCACCCAGTGAGTCTCACGTCCGAAACTGGATCTTCATCTAGATTTCAAAAAGATAAAGAAACCAAAATCTTAAAATGTTCAACTTCCTAGTAAGAATGGTTTTGTGTTATTCCCAGAGCAGACATCTATGGTACTGGTAACCACTCAACCAAAGTGGGAACAACTGAAGTAACCGCTGATGGACTCGACACTCATCACCATGTGTCTTCACCCTTCTCTTCTTTCCCTGCTTTGTTGAAACATTTAGCTGGCAGTCTAAATCTATCATAACCTATTATCAATTCTGACTTCTGGCTACAAAGATAGAATATTCTCATTTGCAAGGGTACTAAAATGAAGCACTCTCAGACTAATACCACTAAACACAAAAGGCAAAGGCAGGAAGAAAAACTATCTCAATTCCACCTGTGATCAAGCCCTCCTTTATTGAGGTCCACGCTGTGAAATTAGTGCGCTGATAGTAGGCACCAGGCTTTTCCCCCACTATAAGCTGGGGCAGGACACAGATCTGGAACTTTAAGTCACAGGTAGAGACCAAATGTTTTCCAACGCCAAAGAAAATGCTATAGCTTTAATCAGTGCCATAACACACCTGAAGTGAGACTCTGGGAATAGGGGTTGCAGGATACAAGTTGGTTTGTACATGGTATGAAAAGCCAAATGCAGAGAAGCAAAGCATGTTGTATCTTCTGGCACTGTCCAGGTTTCCAAGAGTGCTCTGGTAACTTACTCTTCATAAGTCTGAGGCCCAGTTAACAAGCATCATCCAATAAAATGTAATTATTTTTCAGCACTTTCTTGGGGAAACGCTGGAAATAACAAACCATGGCCTGTAAGGATTCTCAACTGAGACACATCAAAATCTGTAATTAGCTATCTCAAAAGCACGTATTTCACATTACTGCAATAAATGGAACATGCAATGCTTTCAAAGTCTCTCCTGCCAATGAAATACAAAAGCTCTACTCCAAAAACATGCCAGCATGCTGCTCAATTTTCTTAAGAAGTAAGGAAATAGGAGTTAGGATTGGATGTTATCTCCACCCAATCACTTTGCCCCAGGAGAGGATACACAAAGGGCCAGAACACGCCACTCCCCCTTTGAGGCAGAAGCCACAGACAAAAAAACCCCAGTCACACTACATCAAAAACTAATGATGTACTATACGGTGGCAAACTAAATGTAATAAAACAAAACAAAAACACCAGTCAGCCACCTCTTCCTCAAGGCGTGGCGGGGGAGGCAGGAGTCTACTTGGCAATACAAAAACTAAAACACTCATGCAGAGGATTGGAACCAAAGTAGGTAATGCCTGCACAATGCTTAATATTATGATGCTTAGAAAATAAGTGGCAGTAGAAACCCTTTCCGTGTGGTCTCTAAGCGCCAGATCTCAGCCTTCTGACATTTCCACCTCACTGATGTTCCTCACAGAGTCAGTCTAGGCTCCGCAGAAAGTCGTCAGCAGGCCTCCGAATCCGGAACGCGCCGGAGGAACCGTTGGAAGGGCTACTCGCCTTCTCCCTCGCGTATCCACCCCCCTTTTGCTCCGGGTCTTCTCCAGCCAAGCAACCTTCTCAGACACCCTGCCGCTGAAAAGCGAAGAGGGTCAGCTCTGTCGACCTTCGCACACGGAGGAATCGCCCGGAACTTCGCCGCAAGCCAGTCCGCGCCGGGTGTTCTAAGCCTTACACTCACGGCCTCACTGAACCTTCTGAACCCCCACCTACCCAGAATTACCAGCCGCATGCCACTGAAGAAGACACGCGGGCGCTGAGACTACAGGAGCAGATGGCAAAGGCCGGGGAGCCAGGTCTCGAACCTGGTTGGTCCGGGGCCGCAACCCTTACTCTGGGAGTTTTAACTGGCGCGCTCTCTGGGCGCCCCGACAAGTCGGTCTGACCATTCGCCCGGACCAGGTCAGGCCGGTCCCGGGGATGCTTCCCGAAGGGGAAACCCCAGGGCCACTCACCTTCCTCAGCCGCGGCCTCCCCCCAGCAGCGCGCCCCGCCCGGCCCCGCTCAGCCCCCTCTGGCTCCGCCTCTGCGACCGTTACCGCGCCGTGGGAGGCCGGCCTAGCGAGCTGGAGCGCGGCGAGACCGCCCACCTCGGCTCCGCCCCCGAACGCGGAGGCTGTTTTCTCCTGCCGCCGCGGGGGCGGGGCGGAGGGGCCTAGGTCGGCCCCGCGTCCGGTTGGCTCCGCTGCTGGGGGCGGGACTTATAGTAACGCCGACGAGAAGGAGCCGCGTTTGCGGTCTGCGCCTGCGCACTGCCATTGCACCGTCAACAAGCTCTGGCCTAGCAGGTGCTGTTAGCAGCCACCTGGAAACTCATTTACTGGGAAGACCGCAGAGATATCTATTTGAGGCCGTTGGTGGAAATGAGGCCCCGGCAATGTAGCCACCGCACACTGCCCTCCACACAATATACTCAAGCTGTGACTTTGAGCCCTTCTAGTCCTGTAGTCAGCCTGTTCTCTAGGTTCCAGACCTTGCTGAGCACAGCAGCACCTAGCATTTGGAGGACCCCAGTATGTTTGTTGTTGACATTCTACCCTTCCGTTCAGCATTTTCAAATCCCCACGAAGGGTCAGGCCCTACATGAGGCTCCAGAAATGCAGAGGTGGCTGACTGGAGATGCTCAAAGTCTAGTTAGGGAGATGACTATACATTCTGAAATTAAGATACAGTGTGATAGGCATAATCAGAGAAGTTTGCGCAGGGCGCAGAAGGGAAAGAGAAGAATTACCTAAATGGGCCACTTTAGTCTTCCTAGACCTGTGGGACTCAACCCTGGCTGCATATTAGAATCACTTGGGGAGCTGTGAAAACTTCGTGCTCAAGCCCCAGACCACTTAAATCAGAATCTCCAGTGTGGGACCCAGGTGTTAATAGTTTGTCAGTAGTGTCTCTCCCCCTTCCCCCTCCCCAGGTGATTCCAACGTGCAGCCAAGCTCACGAACTGCAAACTTAGAGGAATACTTGAATGATTCTAAATGGTAGGAGTTCCCCAGCAATACAGGGAGGAAAGATATTTAGAGAAAACTTCATGTGCAAATTAACTTCAAAGCATATTATTATAATGCCTAGATCACAAGTGCTCAGTAAACCTTATTGTTATTTTTTGTCATTAAACCTGGGCCCCTTTGGTACAGCTCATATCTGTCCTCCCCTAAAACCTAACGCCCAAAGCCTTTACAAATACAATGGAACTTACTGAGGGCTTCCTGACCAAACTGAGTAATATGTTGCATCCCTGGAGAGGCAGAATACGAAGGCCTTAGGAGCTGTGCTAAGGACCTGGGACTTTATCCAGGGTGTGATGGGAAACCATAGACAAGTTTTCAAAAGAAGTAATAAAATGGAAAGGTTTTTGTTTGGGTGTCTTCAAGCCTAATTTTCATGCATCTTGATAACACAGATAAAAACCGTAAAAATAGCTCTACCATGTACAAATATGATCACTGCTTTTTTTTCCCCACAAAAGAAAATCACCTCAATATTTTATTTCTCAGCTTAATAAATTCAGAACCTACAAACAGGGTCCCTGCCCACCACTTTCAAAATCTCATGGGGAGTTAAGTGATCCAAAATTCCTAGCAGAAAATACAACTTCCACACACCTGAAGGGAAGACCTGAAGTCTCATTGGCCCACTCTTGTCGCTGCATCTTATAGCCACATGGTGTCGCTGTTTGACGACCTGTATTTTCCAGGTCCGTGGTTGTGCAGGTCCTGTAAGGGCCAACAACGATCTCCAACAGAGGGCATGATGTGTCTCACAAGAAGTCTCAGGGTCACAGCTTTTCAGATACAATACTTCCAGGCCCATATTAGGCCTTCTTCCCAGGCAGCTGGGGTTACTGTGAGTTTGATCTCTGAGTCTGCCCCATGCAAATATGTTCTCAACCCTGCCCTCAAACCCTTTCCTTACCTGGTTATTCACATTAGCAATAGTTGATAGACAGATTTTCATTTTCAACCCTCAAAACACAGAGTCCAACTGCTTGCCTTTTCCAAGACGATAGGGTGACTTGCCCACTCTTCTGACTGTAGCTGCACTGAGCCAGGAAGTCAAATATCACACATCAGCTGGAATCATTTTGGCTGCAGATAATAGAAAAACTGACTCAAACTCTCTTCTTAAGCAATAAGTAAACTTATTATCTCACACAACAGAAAGTCTACAGGCAAAACAGACTTTAAGGTTGGTGAACTCAATGGTTCAACAACTTATCAAGGACCCAATCTTTTAGTCTCTCCGCTCTGCTGTAAACATGGTAGGTTTCAAATTCATACTAAAGTGATTTTCCAGATGTCTACCAGGAGCAATCAGGACCATATACTTTCTTTTCCATCTAAAATCCTTCCTTCTGGTTTTTTTTTTTTTGGTTTTTTTTTTTTTTTTTTTTGGCCAATTAGGTCACACAGGCATATACTCCACCTCCCAATCAGTAACTGCCTAGCAAATGTGAAGAGGACTTAAGCTTGGATTCCAGAAGGGAAAAGGGGTTACCATAATTGGAATTGGCAATGGGGTGGGTGCTCCTTGAGTCACATAAGTTGCAAGGGGGAGGTATGGCTACTTGAGTAAAACTGGAGTCCTGTAAGGGCCAGGAGGACCATGGATGTTAGATGTAGGATTACCGGTATCCTTTACAGTCTTCAAAGCACAAGAAGGCTGATTACCCTCTATTTCCTAACAAGGGAACCTCCTCCTCCTCACTCCTGGATTTTGTGTGTATCAAGTGGAGGGGAGGAAGTTCTACAGTACTGTCCTCCAAAGAAGGTCCCTTCTTATGGACCATCAAGGCCTTTTTGGCACCTCTCTTTGCTAGAGAAGTAAAAAGACCTCACACAAGTTCAGTCTTTGACTCAGCATCCTGCTGCATTGATCCCGAGTTTTCTTTTCTTTTCTAATTTTATTTTTAAGTAATCTCTACACCAAACATGGGGCTTGAACTCACAACCCCAAGATCAAGAGTTACATGCTCTACTGACTGAGCCAGCCAGGCACCCTGATCTTGAGTTTTCTATGGGTCTTCAATGACCCACCAGGATGCTAATGGTTCTAAACACTCTTTTAACATTCATTTACAAAAATGTATTAAGAGACTGTTATGTACCATCAAACTAGATGCTGTGTTTACAGTGGTGAGTAAACCAGGTGAGATTCCTGCCCTCATGGTACTTATGAAAAAAACCCACAAATACGCATTAACTATGATAAGTGCTATGAAGAGAAGGAAGAGAACAGGGGTATGTGGAGGAGGCTCTCTCAGGAAGTGACATTTAAGCTGAGATCCAAAGCCTGTCTTCATTTCAGCTTACTGCTCTCCTCTGTGCTTTGTCTTCCCAGTATAAATTATAGCCTTCATTAGCATTAAAACAGATCTTTTCATATCTAAACTTCTAAACTGATTCTCAAATTTTCTCCTAGGCATAGACTATTAAGTTTCTCCCCATAACAAGGAGTATACCAAATTTGAATGGCATTTGGTGATGAATTCTTGAAGATTCTTCAAGATTTAGAATCCTTAATTAATCCTTAATTACACTAATACATTTGTTTCTGCCTCCCCTATGAGAATGTGAACTCTGGGGACATGGATCGTATCTACTTTTTCCAGGACCTAGCACTGTCCCTGGCACATAGTAGGTGCTCAATACAGTGTGGAGTGGCACTGCTGAATTTGAGTCAGACTTAGGCGCATTCACCTCCAGTAGCCATTTTCCAGTATGAAAGACCACAAGCAAATAGGTCAAACAGATTAATAACATGAGGTACTTGGCTCAGTCGGTTAAGCATCTGCCTTCAGCTCAGGTCATGATCCCAGAGTCCTGGGATCAAGCCCCACATGGAGCTCCCCTGCTCGGTGGGGAGTCTGCTCCTCCCCCCTGCTCATGCTCTCTCTCTCTCTCTCAAATAAATAAATCTTTAAAAAAGATTAATAACAAATGCTCAAGAATCAATGCAGATTAACAATAGTTATATTAATTAAACCTGTATAATGTGTCAAGTTCTGGGCTACACACTTCTTTTTAACTTCTTGACTCTTCACAACAACCTTAACATAAGTACTGTTATTACCTTCATTCTACAATGATCAAATTAGAAAATAGACATTTAAAAAAAAATGGGCTCCTGGGTGGCTCAGTTGGTTAAGCATCTGCCTTTGGTTCAGGTCGTGATCTCAGGGTCCTGGGATCGAGCCCCACCTCGGCTCTCTGCTCAGCAGGGAGTCTGCTTCTCCCTTTCTCTCTGTGTTCACTCTCTCTCTCTCCCAAAAATAAATAAAAATTCTGGGGAAAAAAAAAAAAAAGACTTGCTAAGTTTACACAGCCAGTATGTGGCAGAGCCAGGATCTGAAACCCGCATTCAGGCTCCAAAGCCTATTTCATTAAGCACTTGACCATACCACTTCTCTTGACGGGCATCTGCTCCACCATAAGATTGGTATATGCATTTATTCCAATTTGCAGTTATTTCATCTGTCTGTGTATTAGTCATTTACTAATGCATAACAAATTATCCCTAAAACTAGAAGCTTAAAACAAACATTTAATATCTTCACATGTCTGTAGATCAGGAATACAGGACTGGCTCAGCTGGATGGTCTGGACAGAATCTTCCATGAGGTTGCAGTCAACCTGTTAGCCACGGTTAGTCATTTCAAAGTTCAACTGGGGCTGACGGATTCACTTCCAAACTCACTCATGTGGTTATTGGCAGGGCTCAGTTTGTTCCTTAGCAAGCAGTCCTATCCACAGGCTACCTGAGTATCCTCCACAACATACAGCCTCCCACAGAGGGAGTGATCCGAGAGAGTGTGTGAGCACCTAAGAAAGAAGAAGTCTTTTTTTATAACCTCATCCAGGAGGTGACATATCATCACTTCCGCTATATGCTATTAATGATATAGACCAACTACGGTAAAAAGTAAGAGAGGACTACACAAGGATGTAAATACCAGGAAGTGGGGATCCTTGGGAACCATTTTGGAGGCAACTTACTACAATCTGTTGCTCATTTTTTGTGAGTGCCTCCTCCACTAGAATGTAAACTTCATTAGTGGGGAAAACCGTCAGTGCTGCTCATTGTTATAGTCTCCCCTCAGTGCTTGCCACAGAACAGACTGTCAATAAATACTGAATAAATGTAATGATGACGATGATAGGAACTCCGAAGAATGAGCTCCCTAATGAAACATGAGAGACTATGGACTATGAGAAACAAACTGAGGGCCTCAGAGGGGAGGGGGGTGGGGGAATGGGATAGACTGGTGATGGGTAGTAAGGAGGGCACGTATTGCATGGTGCACTGGGTGTTATACGCAACTAATGAATCATCGAGCCTTACATTGGAAACCGGGGATGTACTGTATGGTGACTAACATAATATAATAAAAAATCATTATAAACAAAACAAAAAAAAAAAAGAAAGAGCTCCCTAGAACAATCCTGTCTTACTCTCACACAGATTTCCAGTTGCCATTCGTGGTAGCATAAATAAATAAATAATAAACAAATAAATATTTAAGATTTTATTTTTAAGTAATCTGTACACCCAACATGAGGCTCATACTCACAGCCCTGAGATCAAGACTTGAACGCTCCACCGACTGAGCCAGCCAGGCACAGCTCAAATAACTTTTTAAAAGCAAGACCTTATCATGTCCAAGTACATTTATTCATAATTTCTTTTTTCTTTTTCTGCTAAAGAAGCCCATAATTTTTATTTCATTGCCAGTTCTCCAGGAAGTGAAATCTCAAAAGAGATGAAGAAAATTTTTGAGCTGAACCCAAAGCTATGAGGCGGGGTTTAGAGAGGAGGTTACCTAATGGCGAATGCCTCCTCAGCACAATCAGGAGCACCAGCAGAGCCAGGAGCAAGTTGGGGGAACTGAGTCCTAGATTCTTGCATCGGATAGGACCCCGGAAGCATGTTAAAGTGGTTCCATGTCAGTGACTCTCCCTTGCTCCCAGATATAATTATCTCAAAACAAAGTTTTTAAAAAATCACCAATAGACCAGGGCGTCTGGGTGGCAGTCAGTTAAGCAGCTGGTTCTTGATTTTGGCTCAGGTCATGATCTCTGGGTCCTGGGATACAGCCCCAGTGGGGCTCCACGCTCAGCAGAGAGTCTAATTGAGGATTCTCTCCCTTCCTCTCCCTCTGCCACTCCCCCCACTCATACTCTATTTCTCTAAAATAAATAAATCTCTTTTTTAAAAAAATCACCAAAGACCTACACTAAAAGAAGTTCTAAGTATGTACTTTACAAAGAAGAAAAGTGATCAAAGAAGACAAGTCTGAGATGCAAGGATTGTTGAGAAAAAATTATAAACATGTAGATAAATCTAAGCAAACATTGTACAGTTCAGTATAATGATCATGAAGGCCAATGTGTGGGCTGAGAAAAAGGACAGACTCAAATGAAACTTGATTACAAGGTGGAAGGGAACAGCCATCGGGGTTAGAGTATTCCAAGGTCCTTGCATTGCCTAGAAGGAGGAGTGGGATGTTTAGGCTCTGTTAAATGTGCGATGTAAAATTTTAAGGGTAGCCACTCTAAGAACGGGAATAGAGTCAATGGCTTTCAAACCAGTAGACAGAAAAAAATGGAATATGAAAACAAAAATTCAGGCTACTTTTAAGAATGAGAGAAAGGAAAACAAAAAGCAGAGCAAAGGTGGGACAAATAGAAAGCAAAAGGTAAAACAGTAGAGACAAGCTAAATACACTAGTAATAATAAACTGACAGTATATAATTCAAAGTGGGATAGTGCAAAACATCTTTCTTCATTATTATTTTTTAAATAAATTTATATTCCCTCCACTCACTTCTTCCCCCCTCCACCCAACCTCTGGTGACCACCAATCTGTTCTCTGTGAGTTTGTTTTTGGTCTTGTTTTTAGATTCCACCTATAAAAGACCTATTTGTCATTCTCTGACTTATTTCAACTTAGCACAGTGTCCTTGAGGTCCATCCATGTTGTCACAAATGGCAGAATTTCCTTCTTTTTTATGGCTGAGTCATAGTGTGTGTGTGTGATAAATACTCAGAAGTGGAATTGCTGAATCATATAGTAGTTCAGTTTTTAATTTTTTTTTAGAGGGGCAGGGAGGGGTAGAGGGAAAGAGAGAATCTTAAACAGGCTCCACACCCAGCGCAGAGCCCAACATGGGGCTCGATCTCACTGCCCTGAGATCATAATCTGAGCTGAAACCGACTGAGCCACCCAAGCACTCCTATTTTTAATATTTTTGAGGAACCTCCACACTGTTTACCATAGTAGCTGCACCAAATTACATTTCTACCAACAGTGCACAAGGGCTCCCTTTTCTCCACATCCTTGCCAACACTTGTTATTTCTTATTGATAACAGCCATTCTAACGGGTATGAGCTATTCGTGTATATAACTAGAGAAAATGGACTCAGAAGGAAACACCAAATTCATGTTCATATCGGCCTTGGGGGAAGAGAAGCAAGTAATGGTGTTGGACTTGCAAATGCAATAGGGTTTTTATATGCAATGTTTTCTTCCACTGAAATTTTTCAATGAGCCAATATTTAATGATGGTCAGTCAGTTCTAGGTAGCAGGAATATGGGTATTAATTTCTACACTTTTTAAATTTCTCTAAATAAACATGATTTATGTTTCATTTTATGATACAAATTTTTTCCAAGTCTTAACCAACTGGAACATGTGTCTGCACTGCCTTCCTTTGGCTCTTCGCTGTAATTAAGGGTGTATCTACAGACCCCACTCTCCACATGACTCAACCTACATTCTCCTGAAACTGTCAAGCTTCTCTTGTTTGAAGTTCTACAAAATCACCTTGTTTCACTGCTTCTCCACTTTCCATGTTTGTGCAGGTAGAGCCACAGCGCCCTTGGGCTGAGGGAAAGATGTCTAAGCAGCAGCAGGCGACTGTGGGTACTGGTACTGGTTCCAACACACAATCCTCTGAGGCCAGAACTCTGGGTCGTGGGCTTCTTTCTAAAGCACTGGTGCCTCTTCCTTTAAACGTATCACCGGTACTCAGGCTAGACCAATACTGGAAGGGCATGTGGAAAATTTTAAGTCTTGTAGGTATCAGACTATGTAACTTTTCCTTTTTATTTTGATCTCCACTCACACTGTTTAAAAAGTAAGTTCGAAAAGTCAGTCAATACATTAACAATTCCCTTTTCAAAAGGAGGCCCAATGAAGGCATGGAGAATGGTGAACGAAAACATTTTTAGTTGCTCTCTTAAACTATGTCACTGATGGCCTGACTGGTTCAGTCAGTAGAGCATGTGACTCTTGACCTCAGGGTTGTAAGATTGAGCCCCACGTTGGGTGAAAGATGACTTAAAAATAAAATCTTAAAAAAGCAGTCAATTGATCAATCAATCACTGATGTCAATGGGCAAATTGATGAGAGGCAGTTTAAGAGGTAAGAACAGCTTCTAGGTACTTCCTGGGAAACAAGGAAATCATCTGAGAATGAGAATGAAGTCAAAAGCGTGGGGCACCTGGCTGGCTCCGCCAGGAGAACATGTAACTCTTGATCTCATGGTTGTGAGTTTGAGCCCCATGTTGGGCATAGAGATTACTTTGAGGAAGAAAAAAAAAGTAAAGTCAAAAGCAGGATCAGCTTGACTGAATACATTTTATACTCAAGTTCATTACCTTTCGCAGTATTTTCTTCAGACTTTCTTTCCACAACAGTTCTGTCTAGTAACGAGTGACTATTGCTACCATCCATCAGTGTCCTGGGTCCCGGGAACGAGCAGGTGGAAAATGTAGCCCAAACTGGTATGTTCCTCCGTCCCAGGTATCCCAGAAATTATGCCCAAAGAGAACAGAGTGACATGGAAGAAGCCAGCCGAGGAATCAGATTACACTGCCTATTCGTGGTGCAGATCTGAGGGCCTCATGCACGTACTCTGCGGCCTGTGGGCAGAGCCGCTTCCCAGGCCTCGATGAAATGGCCCAGATTTTTCTTCAAGCACAATTAACACTTTTGTAGTAACAGGCCCTGCTAACATGAACTTTTTGAATCCCACAGGCCTGGCTCCACATGCTGGCCCTGCAACTTCGGAAGGGCTTTGGGTCTCTCTGCAATAAAAGTACGGGGCTGTTGTGAAAAATACAGGCAACAATTTATAAGAACATAGCAAGCACCCAATAAATTACACCTTATTGGTCTTGTAAAGGATGTCCAGATTCCTAAAGTTTTACAAGGAAATATGATCCTTCATTAAACAGTATCACTAAGCTGCTCCCCAACTGGGGTTTCCTGCTCCTAGCCCAACAACTCAGGATTATTTCTTAGAAGAACTAAGGACTAGGAAAAAATAATTAGGGACAGGTCTTCAGCTAGCCTTGTCCCATTGCTGGAAATTTCAACTCTGGCGCCTTTTACCTTTCCCCCCTATCTCATTCTTTCAACAATTATTTATTGAAAACTCTCTACTCAAGACACTGGTTTAGAAGAAAATACAAATATGAAAAGTCTGTCTTCGAAGAGCTTTCAATACAGCTGGCAAACAAGAAATCAGAGCTCACTAAGCAGAATCCTTGTAACAGAATTTGCTTAAGAATTCAGTCATTATGGGGCGCCTGGGTGGCACAGCGGTTATCGTCTGCCTTCGGCTCAGGGCGTGATCCCGGCGTTATGGGATCGAGCCCCACATCAGGCTCCTCCGCTATGAGCCTGCTTCTTCCTCTCCCACTCCCCCTGCTTGTGTTCCCTCTCTCGCTGGCTGTCTCTCTCTCTGTCGAATAAATAAATAAAATCTTTAAAAAAAAAAAGAATTCAGTCATTATTACTCTGCAGACTGATTAACCTAATCGATTGGCCCTCTCTCTCTCAATCCCCTTCTCTCACACACTTGCTCAGCATCCACTCTCCCAACCCCAAAGACGAAACAATCCTTTACATTAACCTCAAGCCGGGGGAAGAAGTTGCACAACGGGGCCTGGATGCCCTCATGCCCCCAAATCTTCTGGGCCCTCAGAGTCCCTCCAGCACCCTTTCAAATGTCTGTATATTGTCACTGGGCACACTCTCCACAGGGACCACTCACTGCCCTCCTCAGATGGCCCACCCAACAACCCTCTTCCTCTCTGCTGGTGACACTGAAAATCGAAACCACCCGAAACTTAACCCAGGCCTGCTCTACATTCATTCTTTAAACAACTATTTATCAGAGCCCACCATGAGCCTGCACCGTGCAGATGTGGGAGCTATTAGAGTGAGAGGCAAGCAGCCATAGCCCCTGCCTTCAAGAACCCCAGTCCACTATTAAGTTGCACATTAAACAAAAATCACACAAATAACTGCACACCCTGACAAGGACTAAGGAGAATTCCAAGCGCTGCAAGTCTTCAGGGCCAGGATAGTTTTCCTTAAAAAATGATATTTGAAGAGCAAGCTCAACAACAAAGTGCAGGATAACTAAGGGAGGAGGCAGGGAGGCGTGCCCAGCAGAGGGAAGAGCATCTGCAGAAACCCCGAGGGGGGGGGGGTGGGTAGAAAAACTTGCATCATTTAAGAATCCACACGGGGCCTTAAGAAGTTCGGGTCTTTACAGAAGTAACCAGAACCCATAACGAGATTTCAAAGGGCGAATCATAATCACATTTACCTGTCCGGTGGCTTCAGAGCAGCCACGGTCTGATTTTGCCACCAGGTTACCCCAGCGTGCGGCCCCGCGCCTGCTACCAGCGGGTCTCACCAGCCCGGCTGGCGGGGCGGCGGGACGCGGTGCGGGACTTGAGGCTTGGGGTTGAGGGAGGGCGTCTGCAGACCGCGCAGAGCGCTCCGCAGAGGCCGCGGGCGGGGGCTGCGTGTGCGGTGCCCGGGGGCGGGTGGCGGCCTGCACCGGGGGCACCTCAGGGGACTTGAAGCGCCACAGAGTCGGCGCGCTCGCAACTGGCGGCGGCTGAGCTCTCGGCTTCCGAGGAGGAGGCGCCCGGTCCTCCGCGAAGGGAGCAAGGCCACGCGGCCTACGTGGCGAAGCCGGAACACGCGCTCTGCGTGGCCCAGAGCCTCCCGCGGTGCACGGCGGCCAGGTGAGCCCCGCGGCCCAGGTGGGGCGGCCCCGGGCCGGGCCCCAGAAGCCCCTGCGCGCAGCCCGGGCGTCCCCGCTGCAGCGCGGCGGCGGCGGCGGCCATCTCCGGGCGGCGGCGGCGGCGGCGGGCGCTGCGAGCGGTGGGCGGTGTCCACGCGGACCGTGAGACGGGGTCGGTGAGGCGCCGGGCCGCGCCGGGGGTGTTCCGGGCATCTTCTGTCCGCCGGACCGAGGGCAGAGGCAGGCACCGGGGGGCGGGGGCAGGCTGCGGGTCGCCCCTCCTGGCCAGGCCCTGCGACCTTAAGATAATATCCCTCCAGCCCGTTTTCTCGTGGACGCCTGAGCAGACTGTATTTTGCAGAGCCTAGATCATAAGGTGCTGTAACTTGGCTTCTTTACCTAAGAATGCAACACGCGCAGCTACCCGTGGCTTTGCGTGGTTTTCTGCGTCCTTCGTATTGGCCGCACTGGACTGCGTTCGTGTGTCCAAGTTGACCGCAGCATGCATCCCCGGGGCCTGGCCCGGGCTGGACGTGCAGTTGGTTGAGTGACGGGACTGTGATTTACTTGGTGGACTGCCTCCCTGCTGCTGAACGTGGTTTTCAGTTTGTAGCTAATACAGAAAGCAGTTCGTTGCGCACTGTTACGTCTGGTGTGTTGAGCGCGATTATTTGTTTAGAGTGGATCTCTCGTAAGGCTTGTGGTTTACGTTGTAAAAATGCTCCTCGGAAAAGTTACCGGTTCTTGTACCTCTGGTAGCATCTGAGACACCTGGCTCCTGGAGCTTCCTGACCAACTTTGCAAGAGGTCCCAGTGCTTCACATGGGTCTGGACGTACAGTGTTAACACCTGTTTGTTCAAGAGTGACATTGTGGCTGGCCTTACCTAGAGCTTTTGCTGAAAAGGGAACTATGAATATCTTAGTAGTTTTTAAAACGGACTTAGGTTTAGCTTGGACAGACCATTACAGCCCCCAGTGCGGTTAAACCCAAGTTCAGGCAAAATTCAAGCTGGGTTAGATGAACAGTGGAAACGTCCTAATGGTTAAGTCTTACTCTAAACATGACCGTTGAAATTGCTAGGGAAGAGATTTTGTTTTAAAATTATTTATTTGAGAGAGAGAGAGAGAGAATGAGTGGGAGGAGGGGAGGAGGTAGAAGCCGACTCCCCACAGAGCAGGGAGCTTGACGGACGGACTCGATCCCAGGACCCTGGGATCATGACCTGAGCGGAAGGCAGACTGTTCACCGGACTGAGCCACCCAGGCACCCTCTAGGGAAGAAATTTTAAAAGATTATGCTGATGCCTAGATACTCAGAAAGCTTTCTTCAAAGACATGTAAAAATTTCAAGTGAGTGACATCATCCTCATCAGTGAAAATAAATGGAGTTTGTTTTTCCATTCTTTTCATTTACACTTTTATTTTTTAATTTATTTTATTTTAATTTATTTTCTTTTATTATTTTTTAAGTAGGTTCCATGCCCAGCATGGAGCCCAAAGTAGGGCTTGGATTCACCACTCTGAGATCAAAGCCTGAGCTGAGATCAAGAGTTGGATGCTTAACCCCTGAGCCACCCAGACGCCCCTTCATTTACACTTTTAAAATTTTGTGCTAAAATAGAGGGAATTTTCTTTGTAATGATCATTTTTCAGTTTGGTCGCATGATCCTGAAAATTAAGTATATGTAAAGAGTTTAAGAATGACAGTGCATTAATTCCTTTCCCTAGGGTTTTAAACCAGAGTCTTCTGTGGCCTTCGCACCCAATCGGTAGGGGCGGATCCTTTCTCTGTGGGCCCGTTCTGTCCTTTACTGCTTCCCTTTACAAGGACACTCCCATGGCTCTGTCATAATCATCTTTTGGTCTCTCTAGGGCCCCTCTCTGAGCTTAGTGTCCAGCTCAGTTCCCGGCACGTAAGTGCCTGAAAACTATTAGCATGGTGAAAGAATTTAGAGTATGACGTGCTTATTAAGTCCAATTTGTAACTTAGAGACGTGTGACAGATATTTCTCCTTTTTCCAATGAGTAAGGTAGATATTGGGGACAAGGACAGTTGTGATCATCTTTTGGTTATAGATATAGTCACATTCCAAGAAACACTACCAGCAGGGCACCTCGGTCTTTCCTTTTTTTAAAAAACAACTTTGTTGAGGTGTAATTCACATACCATACAATTCACCCATTTAAAGTGTACAATTCAATGCCTCTGTATATTACAATGTTATTTTTTTTAGGTTGTGGTAAAAAACATATGACATAAAATTTGCCATTTTAACCGTCTTCAAAGTACAGTTCAGTGGGATTAAGTACATCCACAATTTTGTGCAGCCATCACTATTTCCAAAACTATTCAGCACTTTAGATAGATACTCCATAAATAAATAAACGTAAGAATGAATGTCTATAGTTTAGGGAAAATTTTCAAGAAATAAATGTGGTCTTGATTTCTCACTTCCCTTCTAATTTGTTGTGTGTCTTTTATACTTCTATATGAAAAGTTATTATAATTAAGATGGTACCATGCCTTATCGTAGTGTGATAATATTGAAGTTCCTTATAATGGGAAACTGAGCAGTTCTTTCAAGTTTGAATGCTGAGTTACTGAACTTTCTACGGTCTCTTAAAGTTATAAAGCAAAATGTGAATGATAGCCCTAAGCCCTCTCTGATTTGCAAAGGATGGCTCATCCGAGTTTATATTATGCTATTTGGCTTCCTCTATTGCTGTGTATTCTCTTTGCTTTTGTAAGGATACCCTCCACTTTCCTAGGAGATATCCTAGGGCTTCTTAAGATGAGAAAAATGCACAGATTTGTAAGGTGCCCCCAAACAAAGGGATTTATTTTAGGTACAAAGTGTTTGAATCTTTAATTTTTATTCTAAAATTTTTATGTTTTCCTGGCCTGCTGGATGCTTTTATCAGTGTTAATCTCTTCTTTAACATCTTTTTAAAAACAGTTTTTGGCTTCTGGCTGTTTCCAGCTAAAGAAGTTTGGCAATCTCCCATTTTTAACAAGGGGCGAGCACCCTTGGGCATCTATAGGGAGAAGGCTAGGCCAGAGTAGATCTGGGGAGCAAAAAATAGTTGGTTATTTTTCAGTGGGTTTGGGAGAGATACAGCTGTTAATCCCAAATCTCCAAACGTGGAGGGTTTCCTATGCATGTGTGAATATATGTGTGCTTCTGATCTTAGTAAAATTTAATTAGTATTACACCCCAGTTAATTCTGAGGTAATTGCATGGGAGTACTGGGCTCTAGTTCTGGCTCAGGCCCTACTACTGACCTGAACAAACCACATAACTTTTGTGGATTTATTATTGGCACGAGTAAATTAAGGGGGCCTGAGTAAGTGGGTAAATTCAGTTTGCTGTTGGAAAGCAATCTAGCATATCCTTGGCTGCTTCCTGCAAACTAGTCATTTCTTTGAAGGTATCTAAAAATTTTTTAAATTAATTATTTATTTTTTAAATTAAGTAAGCTCTTAATGGGGGATTGAACTCATGACCCCAAGATCAACAGTCTCGTGCTCTACCAACTGAGCCAGTCTGGTGCCCCTAAAATATTTTTTAAATTATATATCCCACCGTAATACATAGCCTTCTAAAATTTAATATGAAGATTACATTTTAAATTGGTTACCACCCTGTAACATTGATGCTTCCTGAAGATGTGAGGATGCGTGTTGTTTATCCTGGAGTTTTATGTATTCCCTGACCCACTGCCTCATACCCTTGGGGCTTCTTATACCTCAATTTGAGAAGCACGGGACCCAGAGGACCTCTAGGTCTCTTGCAGCTCTGATATGGTATCATATTTGAAATAAACTAGAGTCTATTCTCTAGTTTTAGGAAATTATAAATTTATAACAGGGAAAAATATGATCTGCCAATTTGCATGACAATTTCTTTTCCTGAAAACTGGAGATTGCAATTCTATTGTATGTAAAAGCTGTCTCATCAGAAACAGCATGCAATTTGAGAAATGGATTGCAAACTTAGAAAAAAAAACCCTTTGCAGATGTTATCTTTGTTGCTCTCAATCTTTCTTTGCTGCAATTCTGCTTTTTTCTTTCCTGCCTGCTTATTGGATTAAAGACTGTTTTGCCAACCATGGCATCTGGAGATGACAGTCCTGTCTTTGAAGATGATGAAAGGTAAATGTCCTGCATGGCAATGAAACTAGCTTTTGAAACTTTGAAGATTGTTCTTATCACTCAAGAGTTATTTGTCCAGGCTACTTTGTTAAGGACACAGTTTGTAAACTTGCAGAATGCATGGTTTTGTTTTTCTGTGATTTAGAGCAAGGGTAGTAAACACCTGGCGTGGAGGTGGACACAATGGGACACATCTTTTCCCATAGGGCCTGGGTGTAAGGTCTCCAAATCTGTGTTAGCGAAAAGTTCTCGGCAATCACTTCAAGATGATATAAAATCCACTTACCATTTCTGATTTAGAGTATACAAGGACATTAGAGTGAATAAAGAATAAGATGTAGTTAAGAGAGCAGGCTCAAAGCATATTCTATGTAGGTATTACATAATATATAGCATTCACACAGGGCACAGATATGATAAATATTATGTATTTTATATAAATATCAAAAGTATGTATTTAAGTTGTGCCAGACAAAACATTATGACAAAACAGAATCCTTGATTTTTTAAATAAGATTACTATAGTAAAGACAAGAATTACCATTTTCCATACATTTTTATCTCTTTTATTATAGGACATTTCTTCTATGACTTCTCCTCAGTATAATAAATTAGAACCTTTTTTGTTAAAATGAATCCTAACTGGTTTAAGTATGAAAGGTCTTGGGAGTTCTTGTTTTGGAGTGAATGGATCTGAAAAATAAATACCAGAATTAAATACTGTGCTTTTTAAATGGGATTGTAGGGAAGAAGTAGAGACATTTTACTGACCTTTCCAAACATTATTCTGTAGCCCAGCTTAGAATACTCTCCTGGATAAACTGATAGGTTCTTAATCCTATTAATATTAAGGTGACTTTGGAATTATCTGACTATATACCCATATATAGTAGTTTCATCTTAAAGGAAGAGCGCGTAAGAGGGAGAGGATTTATATGTGCTGTGAGTAGAAATTCTTAGGTACTGTCGCTTTAATATCTTGTAACTTGGGGTTTAAAAAATCTGATATTTTCATCTTGGAAATATTAATTGGTTATTTTCTTACTGTTTTGGGCCTATTGTCATTGCTTTATTTTATTCCCTTAGCCCTCCTTATAGCCTGGAAAAAATGACAGATCTGGTAGCCGTTTGGGATGTTGCTTTAAGTGACGGAGTCCATAAGATTGAATTTGAACATGGGACCACATCAGGCAAACGAGTGGTATATGTAGATGGGAAGGTAGGAAAAAATAAGTTACTTTTTTGAATGTGGTCTACATAGAAGCTTGATTTTGTTAACATAGATTCTTGATATGTAAATTCAAGGCTTTTCTCTCACATTGATTATCTTTATATTTGGGCCTGGATCATGTTGTTGGCCAGAGCAAACTAATACTCGTTATAGAATCCATAGACTATAACATTTAAACGTCAAGTGCTTTTATTTCCTAAAATATTTGAATCATGAAGTAATAAAATTACATCTAAATAGCACTGCTATTTACTCACTTTAATTATAGCGTTTCTAAAGCTAAATATTGCATTTTCTTCCATTTGTGTGTTTTTGACTTTTATATTTTATTGCTTAGGAAGAGATAAGAAAAGAATGGATGTTCAAACTAGTGGGCAAAGAAACCTTCAGCGTTGGAGCTGCAAAGACAAAAGCAACCATTAATATAGATGCCGTCAGTGGATTTGCATATGAATATACTCTGGAAATTAATGGGAAAAGTCTCAAGAAGTATATGGAGAGCAGGTCAAAAACCACCAATACTTGGGTATTACATTTGGATGGTGAGGACTTCAGAGTTGTGTTGGGTGAGTGCCATTTCTGCAGAAGTTACTGGCTTTTTATGATGGTTGTTACTTAGTTCCCCTAACCATCCAGACCCTTTATGGGAGCTGTGAGTAGAGAGTGTGTGTGTGTGTAGGTGTATTTCTGATGTGTCCTATGTGAACAAAATATTCATTCAAATGACTGATTTATATGAGAGCCGGATTTTGTAGTGATGGATTTGAGGATTGTAAACAGGTTTTAAAAAAGAAATAATGATGTAGACATTTGTTATTTTTTTACTATTGATATTTCTCTTTAAAACGATGTCTAGGGACCGTTGGAAATTTAAGATTGATCAGTAACAAAGGAATTTTTCTGTAGGTAGCAAGAGGTTTAGTACCACAGCACATCAAAATTGTCGAAGTCCAGATAAAGTAGATTAAAAAATAAAAACTAATAAGCCATTGATCTTTAAGCTAACTTCTTTTGTTACGGATTGCTGTCTATGTTGTTTCCACTGGGCCTATAAAACTGAAGAGGCAGGTACTTACCAGTTACTTTCTTTTCTGTCTTCTGGTACTCCCAGTATTTCCTGCTTCTCATATCATTAAATTAAGACCATTTGGATTATCTATTAATTCATTGATTCACTCATTTAGGTACGCTACTAAATACCAGTTAGCGTACCAGGCACTGAGGATACGTAGATGAAGAGATGTTGTCCACCATGCCTTTAAGGAGTCTACTGTCTAGTCAAATGCTAGCATGGACCTTTTTAAAAAAATTTTTTTTAAGAATGAAAATGTTGGGGTGCCTGGGTGGCTCAGTTGGTTAAGCCTCTGACTCTCGATTTCAGCTAAGGTCATGACCTCGCCACCGTGGGATCAAGCCCCACATTGGGCTCTGCACACTCAGTGCGGAGTCTGCTTCAGATTCTCTCTCCCACTGTCTCCGGCTCACTCTCCTCTCTCTCTCTCAAATAAATAAATTAATAAAATCTTTAAAAAAAAATGTTTGGGGTGCTGGCTGGCTCAGTTGTTGGAGCAAGTGACTCTTAATCTCAGGGTCATGAGATCAAGCCCCATGCTGGGTGTAGAAATCACTTAAATAAACTTTTTAAAAAATGAAAAATGTTTATCAAGGAATAAAATGTACATAGTTGGGGGTGGAGGAAACCCAGAAACTCCCGTGTAGCTTATTTATTGAAGAAACTGGATCAGTTTGTTTTGAAGGGTTTCCTGTGGTCTGGATTTTATTGATTGCACTTCCGTGATGTTTCTTTTTCTTTTTTAATATATATAATTTTAAAGATTTTATTTTTAAGTAATCTTTATACCCAAAGTGGGGTTTGAACTTACATCCCTGAGATCAAGGGTCGCATGGTCTATCAACTGAGCCAGCCAGGCGCTCCCTCTTCTCTGTTTCTAATGTTTCCTGTACATTGGTCGTTGACTAAAGAATTGGTCAAATTTAGGTTTGATTGTTTTTTCCTGGCAAGACTACTTTATAGTTTTGTTATATCAAGAAACACATGGTGTTTGTCAATTTTTTTGATGTTGGCAACCATCAATACCTAATGTTTGCATCCAGTGATTTCTTAGCAGTTGCCAAATGGTGATATTCTAGAATATTTCTAAAATGACAGACTTCCTGTCATCCACTATTTGGTTGCACAGAGGTAAAATTTGTATAAGAAATGCAGAATAACACTTGTTTTCATTTTACTAGTATTCAAAATACTGAATTGGCTCCTTATTTTCCTCTAAAGGTAATTGTTTAGGTTGGGTTTTTTTTTTAATCATTAACTCATGGATTTAAACAATTTGATGTGTGTTGCAGCATACTGAAGTTATTATTCTTATTGACCTTCAAATTGTCCCAATTTTGGCCAATGGTGTGCTCTTTAGATTCGCTCCTGAGTCCTTTTGACACATCCTTGGTAGACTTTGAAAGCTTCCTTGCTATCTGGTATGACAAGATGTCCTAGGCTTACTTTGAACATTTTTTTTTTTTTAAGATTTTATTTATTTATTTGACAGAGATAGAGACAGCCAGCGAGAGAGGGAACACAAGCAGGGGGAGTGGGAGAGGAAGAAGCAGGCTCATAGCAGAGGAGCCTGATGTGGGGCTCGATCCCATAATGCCGGGATCACGCCCTGAGCCGAAGGCAGACGCTTAACCACTGTGCCACCCAGGCGCCCCAACTTTGAACATTTTTTACTCAGACCTGGAATCACCCTTTTTCTCCAAGAAGCCCTGGTTTCTCTTAGAGGAAAATGGTATTTCAAGAGCATGATCTGGGCATACGTTAAAGATGTTCATTCATTATTTCTAGAGAAGCTGCAGGCAGGCAGAGAGAAGAGGCTGCAAGGTGCACGCACTCCAGGACCGCCTATGACTCACCGCATCCACGTCTGAGCCATAATGATTTAAACTTTATCACGTAGGTTCTTTTGTTGACATACATGCTTGAACAGGTGCTATACTCATATGATTCAGAAATTAAAATGATACAAAAAAAAGATACACGGAGAAATCTGCTTCCACCCCTATTCCTATCTACCCTGTTCCCCTGATAAATATAAGCTCTTTTTAATAGTGAATCCTAATAGAGACACTGGAAGTGTTTCTTTATTCAGATTCAAGCCAATACAAAAATTTAATACTACCTCATTTCATAAAAACATTTATTGACTTACTCATATATTCTGGGGATCCTCTTATAACCGTACATAAAGAGCTTTCTCATAATTTTTTTATAGCTGCAGAGTCAATCTCAATGGTAAATAAAATAGCTCATTTAACTCGCTCCTGACAGTTGAGCACTTAGGCTATTTCTAATCTGTTGCTGTTGGAAGCAGGGTTGGATGAATAGCTTTGTTCATACGCCTCTTGGAATATAACTGACATATCTCCTTAGCATAACATCCCAGAAGTGGGAAAATAGGACTTCTGGGGCCAACATAACCGCGCTTGTCATGTGAGTGGATTGTACACCATTGCCCCTCCTGGTGCTTTTACCATTTTGTGCTCCCAGTACCCATTTCCCCACAGGTTCTCCAGCTAAGCATGTTGTCAGATCTTAAATTTCTTAAAATATTCTGCTGCGCGAAAAATGGTATTTCAGTGTTGTTTTTATTTGCCTTTTTCAAAATTAAGTGAGGTCGAGCGTCTTTTCATGTTTGAGGCCCTTTTGTTCTCTTCTGGTAATGCATCTTCATGTCCTTTGACCCACTTTCTGTTGGGTTGTTGGTCTTTTTCTCCTCGATTGCTCAGAGTCTTTATGTTGGTAAGATTAGACTTTTGTCAGTGCTGTGAGCTTCGCTTATTTTTTTTCCAGTTTGCCATTTATTGTATGACTTTGCTTATGTGTGTATGTGTTTTTTTAAATGATGCAGAAATATTCTTCGCTTTTATGTAGTCAAATTTATTCCATTTTGCTTTTATAGCTTCTGGGTTAGCAGGTTTCTTCAGAGGCACATTAATAATAGCTTTACAGAGGGGCACCTGGGTGGCACAGCGGCTGAGCGTCTGCCTTCGGCTCAGGGCGTGATCCCGGCGTTATGGGATCGGGCCCCACATCGGGCTCCTCTGCTGGGAGCCTGCTTCTTCCTCTCCCACTCCCCCTGCTTGTGTTCCCTCTCTCGCTGGCTGTCTCTATCTCTGTCGAATAAATAAATAAAATCTTAAAAAAAAAATAGTAGCTTTACAGAAAATCCGAGTACTGCACGTGTTCAGCAGGCATACTAGATAGAATTCTAGTCTTCACCACCGTCGTGGCTTCCTTGAGCACTGTACGCTCTGCTCGGGGGCTGGGACAAGCTAGGTTTCCCTACAGTGGCGGCTGCTGATGCTCGCACCCAGGCTGCCACTAGGGCAACCACTGGCCACATCTCCTGGGCCCCTCGGCTCTCTCTCCCTTTAGCCCAGCTCAGAGGCCTCTCTCCGCTCTCTGAGGCTGCCGCCTCAAGGTGTGGGGAGAAAAGAGTCCCTATTAGACTATGTTCCTGAGGTAGATGGCCTGTTAGAAGCAAGCCCCTGACTGGCACCTCAGCCTTGACCTGCAGGCAAGGTTTTGACCCCTGGGCCTCTCACATGCACACAGGTCCCGGTTCAGGCTTCATTATAACACCCACAGCTCATCTTCTGGCTGCGTGATGAGTGCAGTCTTCTCTTCCGCCACCTGCCAGGACACTAATATTCACAAGTGGGTCTGGGGATCCTACCCCAAAATGCACACGTGTTTGCGCACACGTGCACACACGTACACGCCTCCCGAAGTGAGCCCTGACACCCTGACTAATGCCCTGGTGGCTCATGGCAGCATTTTCTCCATAGTGTCAGCGCGGCCCACTAGGTGTGCCTGTGTTTTTTCTTATCCAATAATTTTCCCCCAAAATGAAAGCATTGCAAAAATGAATAGAGATTATTGGGCTATCCAGTAGGAAATTTTTTTTTTAAAGATTTTATTTATTTATTTGACAGAGATAGAGACAGCCAGCGAGAGAGGGAACACAAGCAGGGGGAATGGGAGAGGAAGAAGCAGGCTCATAGTGGAGGAGCCTGATGTGGGGCTCGATCCCAGAACGCCGGGATCGCGCCCTGAGCCGAAGGCAGACGCTTAACCGCTGTGCCACGCAGGCGCCCCTCCAGTAGGAAATTTAAGATTAAATTTCTAAGCCTGAATGCTGTCCATCCTACGTGAACCCTGTCACAGCCTTTCTTGGTGGCCTCTTTGTGCCGTCATCCAACTGGCTCCGTGTGAAAGGCAGCGGGGATCGTCTGGTCACTGATGACAGTCTGTGTGGCGAGGCCCCTCCTCACACTCGTTTCTGTGCATCCTCAATACTGAAGTTTGTGTTGCAGTGTGTATTTTGTTCAACAGGGCTTCATCCATTTGTACTGGGGTCGTGATCGTCTCTTAAGAGATTGTTTTGTTTCATTTTTATTTTGTCTGTGAACGAAGAGTAAACATAATTTCTTCAAATTTAGAATTGGAAAGCCGTGAAAAGTTAATGGAGTTTTAGAAATCCAGTATATCAAAATTTTCTTAAAATAATAAGGAATTAACTTTATCTTTGAGTCATAGATTATAATTTTTTTTTGGTTTGTTATTTTTACAGAAAAAGACACTATGGATGTATGGTGCAATGGTAAAAGAATGGAGACAGCAGTAAGTTGACCCTTTGATTACTCCTAGCTTGGTGGGTAAGGGTTGCCACTGAAACATTGCGGCGTTTCCTAATGGTGGAGATTGATAATTAACCAAGGTCCTCTCGGTGAAGAACGAGAAGGAGATGAAGTTCTCCTGACTCCACATTCTGAAGACCTTTCTGGGACAGTGCCTGGGGCAGGGAGGGCTTGGAAACGCCCTGTGCTGAGAGCTGGCCCCAGCCTCACACGCTGCATTTCCTCTCCTGGACCAGGCTCTGTCCTGAAAGGAATCCACACACCCAAACTGCCCCACGGAGGCTGGCATCCTCCCGTGTTTGTCCAAGTTAAGGCTGGGCTTTGGTCTGCAGCTCCTCGAACCTGCATGCCCAGGAATCACCTGGGGTCTTGTGACAGTGCGAATTCTAACATGCCCCCGGTGGTGCCAATGCTGCGTGCCAGCCCATGGGTCACACTCTGATTGGGAAGGCTTGACACCATACCCTCAAAACAGATAGTACTTTTCTAAAAGTGACGTTTTTGAAAAAGAAGCATGCACACAATGTCAGATGACACGAAGGCAGATAGGAAAGGCCCTGTCACAAACCCCAGAAGACAAGTGGAATTTGTAGACCAGCAGTGCCAAGAGGCTACCCCACTCATTGTGGCCAGGCATGATGACATCCCCATCTAACCCCAGAGGGCCGGCCTTTGCTGTCAGCCGCTTGCATTGTCACGGCTGTGCGCGGGATGACCACTGGAGCGATGTCAGCGAGAATGGAATAGTGGTGTGCGTAGCGTGGGGAGCAAGCGGAAGCAGAGGAGACCATCGTGGGAAGCATGGAGTGTGGGACTAGGAGCTGCAGTCCCTGGGTGGAAATTCCCTGGGGCTGGGGGGTCTGGTGGCAAGCGGGGGGTACTATCCCTGGTCCCCGCCTTTCACGCTGACTTCCGACAGGAACACAGGGCTAGACATGACGAGACCCACTCTGCTCTAGTCGTGTGTTGGCTAGTTGCCCACGGTGGGTGCTGCCCTGGTCTCCTTCGTCTGTTGGAGGTACAGGAAGGTGAGCGGAGCTCAGAGGGCAGGAGGTCTGGGGTGAGTTCATTCGGCAGCCTGTCTGGGACCTCCCTGCTGGGTCTCGTGGCCATCTGCTTCTGAGGAAGCGCTCTGCCAGAAATGAAACGTTCCGGAGATAGAGCTTCTGTCTCTCTTAATCGTGGCATGAATTCTTGAAGGGTTATCTGACCAGGGCGCTCAGGATCCGTCGCCGGATCTTGAGCCTCTCACTGTCCGGGATAGATCTACAGTTAGACTCTTCTTTTATGCCGAGAGGTTTGGAGGGCTCTTCAGTGTTTTATGGCCCCTGTGGAATAGCTTCAGTTATCCTTAGCATGGATCAGGCCCCTACTGGACCTTCCTGTCCTTTCCTTCCTACCCTGGAATTCTCTAGATGCCAAGAATCGGCAGTTTTGAATCCTGTTCCCTCCCTCCCTCACGGAATTCTCCAGTGCAAATGTCAAGAGAATGTTGTGGTGTGGTATTGAGGATGTGGCTGTAAATAAGAAGTGGAGAGTAGTGCTCATCCACAATGTCTCTGTTCCTCAGTAATTAGCAGGGAACCCCAAGTGTTTGGACAATAACTCTTTACAACCCAGTTGCCTCCTCATTATAACTACAACCTAATTTGCAGAGTCGTTTCTGCAGCTCCTTCCCCAGTATGGGCACACCTGCTCTTGCCGCCCGTGAGCTACAGTTTATTTTCTCCTTCTTCTTTCCATCTAAAAGCATTATGACCAAGATTATGTATCTGGCAAATCGTGCACCCGCAAGGTCGTGCCGGTGGTGTCAGTACACCTCCAGTAAAGAGCCCCTGGCCACATTCTCCCCACAGCTCAGAAAAAGCTCTCCCTGGTGCGTCCCGTGCTTTCTTAGGCTGGCCGTTAGCCGTGGGGCCTCGCTCCGTCTGCTCTGGCTGCCAGGAAGCTCAGAGCCACGTTTTAAGTCTGATGGTGGCTTCTTTGCTTTCCGGCGTACTCCACTTTCATCCTCCAAGCCTCCTGTTCTTTCTTCTCTGTACTGCGGCCCCTATCTTTTTAGGACCGATCTAGATCAGTCCTGTTCAGAAAAATATAATATGAGCCACAGGTAGGAGTTTCATGTGTAACTTTTCTTTTTTGTCATGTGTAACTTTTCTAGTAGCCACATTTTAGAAGTTTTAAGGTGAAGTTCATTTTAATATCTTTGATTTAAATCAGTATATCCAAAATATAATTCAACATCAGTATAAAAAAGTTGTAGAGTTGTTTTACATTCCCTGTTTCATTCTAAGTCTTCCACACCGCGTGTGTATTTTGCACTGAAACAGCACATGGCATTTCGGACTCAGCACATTTCAAGGGCTCGATTGTCACCCGCAGCTGGTAGCTGCTGTGGCGGACAGAGCAGGGCGAGATTGCGTAGTGCTTGGTTTTATGTTATCTGTGTATTTTACTTAAGTCGCCTTATGTTCTGAGGAATCGGGTGCTCAGAGTGGGTAAGAACAATTCTGTCCCTTCCTGACTGGGGCCTCCCGCAGTTATTTCACCACTCCGTGCCTTGATCCCCTCGTCCGTACAGTGAGGGTAGTAACAGTGTCAGGGTTACGGCGAAGGTGCAATGAAGTTATGTGTGCAAACTGTGCTTGATATAGAGTAAGTGACTCGGTGTGAAACAAGTGCTTGCTATCATGCTTCTCATTTTTACTTTTAAAAATAGCCAGTGTTGTTACATAGCGCATGTTATAGATACACAGCCACGAGATATAAGGGGTTTTTTCCCTCCGAAACTTAAGAATGTTCAAGGTAGTAAGCAGGTACAAATAAGAAACATTCAGTTCACAGCAGAGATGTGAAAGCATCTAGTGATACAGGCTTCTAACGAATTTTCCTAAGTTTAACCTTTAGCTAATAGGTACCTTATTATGCCGCCCTTTTTAGATGGTGTTAGTGCTCTAGGCAAAGATAAATGTTTCTGGAACACTAATTCCTCCTTCTTTTGTTGGCCTAGGGTGAGTTTGTAGACGACGGGACTGAAACTCACTTCAGTGTTGGAAACCATGACTGTTACATAAAGGCAGTCAGTAGTGGGAAGCGGAAAGAAGGGATTATCCATAGTCTCATTGTGGATAATAGAGAAATTCCAGAGATTCTTGAATGACTTCATGATAGTGAACTTTAATCTTAAGAAGTAAAGATCAAGACTTTTAAATTACTGTGGTAATTAAATATGCTTAATATGTACTTTTCAGTACACTTAGCCTGCAGGTGTTTATTTTTTAGTTACTTGAAACTGTAGTATTCCAAAGGTCAAAAAAAATTATGTACAATCATAAGCATTGCAATTTATTTTGTAAATAATGTAAAATGTTTTAAAGCCAAATGGAAAATAAGATGTGGACCAAAATCACTCATGTTTTACAAGAGGAACTTTTACTATAATAAACACTATAAAATAAAATTGGTGCTGCTTGATTTGTGTTTCTAAAAATGGATATCTTCATTTAAAATTTTTTTTTTATTTTTAGAGAGAGAACACACATGAACCAGGGGAGGGGCAGAGGGAGAGAGAGAATCTCAAGCAGAGTCCGTGCTGAGCATGGAGCCTCATGTGAGGCTTGATCTCATGACCCCGAGATCATGACCTGACCCGAAATCAAGAGTCGGACACTTAACCAAATGAGCCACCCAGGCGCCCGTCTTCATATATTTTTAACTTATGCAGGTAGAGTGTTAATTTAAAGTATTGGTACATAATGATATGATTAGTTTAACTGGAGAAAATGAGAAACATTTTCTGTCTGGAAACCTTAAGAAATGCCAAATAGTGTCATATCAGAATTTAATTAAAAACGGGTTTCTGAAAATGTAGTCATTTTGTTTCATCGGCAGTGAGGACAACAAACAAAGGAAGAAGCAAACTTCTTGACAGCAGCCTGCCTCAGGCACATCCTCAGGCCGCGCTGGAACCTTCCGAGTGGCGCCTGGTGTGGGTGGTAGCAGCGGCGTGAGGCAGGCCCGGCCCCGCACACTCACCCGGAGAGCCGGCCTCGTCAGCACAGCGAGCGCCCGAGATTGTGCACTCGGTACTCTGCTCTGACCGTCTACGGGGAAGGCTGTAGCTTATGAGTAGGGCCTTTTTTCAGGGTGTCTTATGTCCGTTACCACAAGCTGGTCCTCTGAGAGGAAGGGGTCTCCATTTCCTAGACTTGCTCTGTCCAATACAGGAGCCATTACTGATGTGGCTATTTAAGTTAAATTAATTAAATACAGTTCAAAAATTCCTCTATCACGCTAGCCACATTTCAGGTGCTCAGTAGTCACCTGGGGCTGGGGGCAACCACATTAGACAGTGCAGATACAGACATTTCTGTCATCCTGCCACATCCCATTGGACAGCGCGGCCTGCATATGCTGTCTCAAGTTTACTGAGCTCCTCGCTACTGGCACAGACAGGATTCAAATCCAGGTTTCTTCTGACTCTGAAACCCGTGCCCTTTACTACTAATCTTCCTGCCACTAACATATTTCTAAGAGATTTGGGGCAGAACAGAGGCACAACCAGGTTCAAGCGCCAGGAAAGAGGAACCGAGAGGAGAACAGGAGAATAGAGATGGAAGGTGGCTCAAACAGGCCTGGGCCCGGCAACGTGCTGGGTGGCAGAGCGAGCATATTAAAATGAGACTGTGACGCCGTGCTTCCTCTAACATTTTTTTCCAAGTCTTCCCAATTGGCGGGTCAGCGTACTGCCTTGACCAGAAATTCCCCCTGCTCTCCTTCCTCCACCCCAGCTCTGCTTCACTGTTACTGGAAAACCAGGAGATGAACTAAGACGGACTCTTCTGAGGCTTCGTAAACTCACATTTGGGTTGTTTCCAGGTGTTTGGGTTTCTTTTCTCTTGAATAATGGGCTTCTTTTAATGGCCACATTTTATCTGGAACCAAAAAAAAAAAACAAAAAACCAGTTTTAGACCACGCCCAAAAGCAAAGCAAATGTGTGTAGGCTCTTCGTTTTGAACTCTAGTGATTAGAGGTCAAACCTGTGCTCTTCGGGTGTATCACAGCCCACATCACACACTTGAGGATATGGTTTGATTCGGTCTTTGTGGAAACCAAACCTGGGGGTGTAGTTTTGCTTCTGACTTGGTGCACCCGTGTTTCATTTTGTTAGCGCCAAGCAGCATGGTGATGGAGGAGGAGTGCAGCCTGGATTCGAAGTTTGGCACAGGGTCAGCTCTTGAGGCTCAGGCTCCTCACCTTAAAAAATGAGCCTATTTGTTTTGTTATTTTGGTTGTTGAATGAGATACTTGAGGTGTGCAAAAAAAAAAAAAAAAATAGAAATATAACAGACAGTTGGATTATTATTTAACTGGGCATACCATTCACCCAGTTTAATAATGAAAGCATTACAAGACTGAAGTGCCATACGCCCTCCCTATCCCCAGGCCCCTGCCTTGCCCGAGTAATCACTGTCATGATTTGGGTGTTTATCATCCCCATGCAAGTCTACACTCTTCTACCATATAGGCGTGTATCTCCAAACAATACACAGTATTATTTAAAATGTTAAATATTCTGGGGCGCCTGGGTGGCACAGCGGTTAAGCGTCTGCCTTCGGCTCAGGGCGTGATCCCGGCGTTATGGGATCGAGCCCCACATCAGGCTCCTCCGCTATGAGCCTGCTTCTTCCTCTCCCACTCCCCCTGCTTGTGTTCCCTCTCTCGCTGGCTGTCTCTATCTCTGTCGAATAAATAAATAAAATCTTAAAAAAAAAAAAAAAGCTTTAAAATGTTAAATATTCTATATATCCTTCCCGCAACTTGCTTTTTTTCCCCACTCAACATGGTTTTTGAGATTTATCTAGGTTGGCATGTGTAACTCCAGTTCCTTTTAACTCTTGCTTTCAACCATACGACTTTAGCCATCCATTCACCTCAGTGGTTTTCAGAAGCTCGTTAATACCATCGGTGCTCTAATCTTTGTCTATGTCCTTTGAGGGTATGCATCAGAGTTTCTCTTGGGCCTTGCTGTTTAAAGCGTGTCCCTGGACTACCAGCAATGACATCACCTAGGAGCTTGTTAGGAATTAAGAATCTCTGGTCCTTCCCCAGGCCTACGGAATCAGAATCTCTGCTTTAACAAGGCCCTGTGGTGATTTATATGGACATCAAAGATTGAGAAGCACGGCCCTAAGGATACTCAGAAGTGGAATTGCCAAATCAAAGGGTCGGTGCATCATCAGTATTAGATATTTGCCAAATTGCTCTCAAAGGACCATTATAAATTTCGACCAGCAGTAGAAGTTCTTTTCCTCATGTTTTCAACACTTGAAGTAGTCAGGATGTAAAAATTTTGCCAATCCAATGGTTTTTTTTTTAAAAAATCATATCTCATTTTACTTTATTATTTTTAAGTTTTTATTTATTATTTAAGTAATCTCTACACCCAGTGTGGGGCTCAAACGCACAACCCCGAGATCAAGAGTTGCATACTCTTCTGAGTGAGGCAGCCGGGTGCCCTGAAAAAATGGTATCTCATTTTATTTTCTCTGATGACTAGTGAAGTTGATTGTCCTACATGCTTATTGGCCACTTTTCTTTTCCAAGAATTACCTTTTCTTTTGCCTGTTTTTCTTCTGAATTGACATTTTCTAATAGATTTGTAGTAGTTCTACTATATTCCAGAACTAATCTTTTGGCTGTAGCCTTTCCTTTCTAGCAGTACAAAACGTGCATGAGATCAACAAGTCTCCCAGTTACCCCTTTAAATTCACAGTATCTACTTCCTCTAACAAGCTTGGAGGTCAGGGACCACATACAGGACTTAGCATACCCCTCACTGACAGTAGACAGATTCACCTTACTGTGGCTCAAAGGTTTGGGCTGGAGCTATACATATGGCCATCATCGGTATTTGGGGGAGGTTTAAAGCAATGGGAATGGATGACATCAACTAGGGAGTTTGTAGACAAAAAAAAAGAAGGGGGCCTAAAATTAAACCCTGAAGAGCTACAGTATCCGAGACTGGCCAAGGGCAAGGAAGATCTTCATTAAGTAAGAAAATCCTGAAACTATAAAACGAAAGACAGAATGTTCCACTATGTAGAAATTTAAAAGTTGTAAAAAACACCATAGACAAAGCTAATAAACAATAAACTTGGAAAAAATTTGTAACGTAAAAGACAAGGGTCAAGATACATATAAAGAGCTCTTAGAAGTTGGTAAGAATCAGGCTAATTGGGGCGCCCGGGTGGCTCAGTCGTTAAGCATCTGCCTTCGGCTCAGGTCATGATCCCAGGGTCCTGGGATGAACCGGCATCAGGCTCCCTGCTCAGCGGGAAGCCTGCTTCTCCCTCCCCCACTCCCCCTGCTTGTGTTCCCTCTCTAGCTGTGTCTTTCTCTGTCAAATAAATAAAATCTTAAAAAAAAAAAAAAAAGAATCAGGCTAACTATAAAATGGAAAGGATATGAATGGGCCATAGAAAATGAAATCAAATAGCCAGCAAATATATTTTTTAAATGCTCAGATTAATTCGTAGTTAGGAAAATTATTTTAACAATGAAAACAGAAAAAAAAAAAAGAACAATGACATATTGCTGTCTGAGATGTAGAAGGGCACCCCTTTACACTTTGAGGGTTAAAATAAGTATTTTAACTTCTTAGGAAAAAAATCTGACATTCGTTAAATTTAAAAATTCCATTTACATAAAGTTCAAAAACAGGCAAAAATTAATATGTAGTTTTAGAAATCCACATAATACTCACTTTAGGAGGGAGTTAGTAACTAGGACCATGAGAGGAATTTCTGAGGTGAATAATTTTCTACTTGATGTGGGTGCTAGTTACAAAGATGGATTTACTTCCTGAAAATTAATAAAGTTATTTAACTATGTGATACTTACCTTTCTGCCTATATGTTCTATATGAATGTTAAATTTCAATAAAGATTTTAACGTGTACTTACAATAAAGATTTTTAAAACAGCGTGTGTACACACACACACATACCCTACACACCACACTCTTCTTTTGGGAACCTATCCCATAAAAACAAAGCCATCAGTAACAATATATAAGAATATATACATAAGGATGTTTATTGCAGCATTGTTCATAGTGGGGGAAAAAACCCTGGAAATTGTGAATGCCCATTTACAGAGAAATGACTGAATAAATTATAGTACACCAGAAACTAGTCCATCCATTCAGAATGAAGTGCAGAGATTTCCGTAACTTACTTTTGAGTAAAAGAAAAGCAAGTTGCAGAAAAGCAGGTATAAACATAGTGCAATTTTGTAAAAAAAAAAAAAAAAAAAAGAAAAGAAAAGAAAGAAAGAAAAGAGACACCCTATATAATGTGTATGTCTTTATATATTTTTTCAAGTGTTAGTAAAACAGAATGAGGAGCGTTTTGAGATGGTAGAAAATCCTAAGATATAGAAGGAAAATCCTAAGATGTAGAAAGTATTATAAAACATGAATAGTTAACTATGTCACATTGCTGCTTAAGTGAGGAGGATGAGAACTGGAAAGTGTCCATTAGAGTTGGCAACATCCAGGATGCTGGTGGCAAAATTAACACTCAGTCTGAATGAACTGAAGCAGAAGCCACATTAAAGTGGGTGGAGAGTTAGTAGGGTTAAGAGTAAAGTTGGAAAAGGTAATGCTGACAGTTCTCTTGCTAATGACAACTTAAAAAAAACAATCAAAATAGAGAACATATCTTCTTGAAGGCACCAGAGAGCTAAAAAGGCAGTGATGAATTTCTATGCCAAGATGTAGCAGAAGACAGAAACCCAAAATTGTGAGCCAGGCATTTGGAACCACTTAACCCTGGGAATGTTTACTGATTCCACAATAAGAGGTAAAGAAACTAAACAGCACTTTTGATAGCTTAGCAGGGCTAGGGAGATACAACTTGGGGTCCATGAATGCTAATGCTGGGGAACTCTAACAAAATTCCCACACTTTGGGCTGGGATTCCAAAGAGCATAACTTAAGAAATAATAATAAAGAGCTGGTTTGTTTTTGAAATTAGAGTTACCGTGAATGTGAGTATGCAGCATAAATAAATACACAAGCAAATGAGACGCAACAACATAAATTGGTGTCAGCAAAAATAATGAAGCAATGGAAACAGACCCACAGGGTCTGCAGTTTAAGAGTTCACTAAATGTAGAACTTAACTATGTTTAAAATGTTCAAAATAATAAAGACAACTCTGAGAATTTCAAAGGGAACAGAAAAAAAAAAAGAATTTAAAAAGAACCAAACAGAAACTGTAGAATTGAAAAATACACAATGAAATTTGTAACTCAAGATCAGAAAAATACGAAACTGGAAAACAGGTAAGAAGGAAAGATCTAGAAGAAAAATACAAAGAGATTATAGAGGAGAAAGTAATAAATATAGACTACACGGTTAAAGGTCAAATAAGTATAAATGGAGTTCCAAAAAGAGAATTACACAGAGACAGATTTGAAGATAATTTTCCAAATGATGAAAGGTAGCAAGGTATGGATTCAAGAAGTTCTGCAGACACCAAACAGGGAGAATACAAAAAACAGAAACAAAACAAAACAAAACACCCAGGCATATCATAGTAAAACTGCTAAAAACCAAAGACAAACAGAAAATCTTTAAAAGCAGTTAGTAGAAAAAATACACACTAAAATGTTACTGTTTCAGTAGAAAAAATTGATTTTTCAGTGGAAAAATCCCTTCAAAGTGCTAAAATAAGTTAACTACCAACCTAAATTTTTATACCCAGCAAAACTACCATTTATTATCTGGCAAACAAAAGTTTGATGAAATTAATCAAGAGTAAAAACTAAAAGAAATATGAAAGGGTTTTCTTTGGCCTAAGAAAAAAATGATCCCAGATGAAAACTTGAAAATGCAAGAAAAAGGATGAAAATCAATGATAATGGTAAAAACATAGGTACAGATCTCCCTTGACTTATGATGGGGTTATGTCCCAATAAACCCATTGTAATTTGAATATCTTAAGTCAAAAATGCATTAAAAACTGACTGAACATCATAGCTTAGCCTATCTTCAACATGCTCAGAACACTTACATTAGCCTACAGTGAGCAAAATCACCTAACCCAAAGCGTATTTTATAATAAAGTGTTGAATGTCTCATGTAATTTATTCAATACTGTACTGAAAGTAAAAACCATTGTATAGGTACAGAATGGTTATAAGTTTTTCAGTTGTTTACCCCCATGATGGCATGCCTGAAATGGAGTGATGGCTTGCTGCTACTGCCCAGCAGCACAAGAGTGTATCATACTACATGATCACCAGCCCAGGAAAAGTGCAAAATTAAAAATTCAAAGTACAGTTTCTACTGAATGAGTACTACTTTCACACTGTTGTAAAGCTGAAAAATCTTAAGTCAAACCATTGTTAAGTCAGGGACCATCTGTATAGCTAAATGAACAGTGGCTGTATAAACCAATGCTTTCCTGTGGGATTTAACAATGATATATAATTAAAATCCAACAACAATAGCATCTAGATTGGGAGAGAAGTAAGAAGAGTTACTTGCATTGTCTGGGAAGATGATAAAAGTACCAAGTAACATTAGACAAAGATTAAGTCTAGTATGCAAGTTGTAACCTAGTGTATCAATAAAAGAATGGTGAGAGACTGTGATTTCCAAATTAATAGAAAAAATATTTTAAAATTCCATTAAAGCTGGAAAGAAAATCATGGAAAAAGGAACACAAAAAAAGAAAAGCTAGAAAAAAATAAAACTACATAGTAAAATGGTTCACTTAACCCCAAATATATTGGCAATTACATTAAATGTAAATGTGAATGCTTAAATTAACAGATAAGAAGTGTTAAATGGATTTAAAAAGAAAAAACTACCTGCAATTTACAAGAGAAACATTTATAAGGTCTATAAAAGGTGTAAAGAAAAAATGTACCATGCAGCCGCTAACCAAATGAAAGCTGGCATAACTATATTAATATCAATTAAAGTAGACATCAAAGCAAAAAGCATTGCCAGAAACACAGAGAACACTTTAAAACAATTTCTTAAATGGTTCAATTCACCAGGGATATAAATCAACTCTAAATTTGTAAGCACCTAATAATATTGCCTCAAACTATTGAAACCGACATAACCAGAATAGGCAAATCCAAAATCATAGTGGGATATCTTAACTTATCTCTCATAGATACTAGGCAAAAACCCAATAAAGATATATAAACAACTCAACAGAACTGATCTAATGAACATATGTAGAACACTTTTGCAGTATATGGATTTTTTTCACATGTACACTGAACATTTATAATACTTGACCATATTGTGAGTCATAAAAACAAGCCGCACAAATTTGAAAGAATTGAAATCATACAGATGTTTTCTGAATGCCATGCAATCAATCTAAAAATCAACAATAAAATAGTAATGAGAAAATTCACATGTATTTGGAAATATATTTGTAAATAATCAGCAATTCGCACAGAAAGAAAGATGGAGATTAGAACATACTTTTTACTGAATGGTGATGAAAAGACGATTCATCTCAAAACTTAGGGGATGCAGATAAAGATTGTTATTATAAAAGCTAAAGTCAATTGACTAAGCAACCATCTTACAAATTGGAGAGGGGAAAGTAAGACCAAATAAAGTAGAAGGAAGGAAATAATAGGGATGAAAGGAATGTTGAAAACAAACATAACATTAGAGAATCAAAAAAGCCAAAAAGCAAATTCTTTGTAAAGACTGATATAATGGAAAAACCTCTAGCGAGACTAATGAAGAAAATAGAGAAGGCACTAACCACAAACAAGAATGAAAAGAGGACATCAATATAATAATGCAACATTAATAAACTCCTAACACATCAATTACTTTATAGAAATAAAACTTAAAATGTAGATGGACACATTCCTAGAAATTACAACTCTTTAAAATGGACACAATAAGATAAAAATCTGAATATTCCTCTACCTATTAATGAAATCCATACCTCAAAGAAAATATCAGGTCACTGTCAAAACTCTTTATCAGATTTTTAAGTAAGAAATAATGCCAATCTTACCTGTGTCATAAGGTCACAAAACCTTGGTAACAAAACCTAACACAGATCTTAAAAGAAATTCATGGGCCAATCCCACTGATAAAAATAGATGCAAAAATCCCAAATGAAATATTGGCAAATCATATCTTATAGTATATTTTAAAAAATACATCACAATCAAGTTGGGCTCATTCCAGGAATGTAAACCATGGTTTAAAATTTGAACATTAATTGATACAACTTACCAAATGAGGAAAAACCTTAGTAAAATGCAGAAGAATAATTTGATAAACTCAGAATCCTTTCATGATTGAAAAAAAAAATCCCTTGGGAGTTGAAGCATGCTTCTTTAATCTGGTAAAAGATCCAGATTCCAGAACATATACCATACTTAATATTGAAAAGTTTCCCTTTGAGATCAATAAAAGATTTAGTATTGCTTCTATTCAACATTTTATTGCAATTCCTAAATAGGGCAGAAGATCAAGAAAAAGAAACAAAATGTTGAAGGGAATGGAAAGGAAGAAATAAAACTGTATTTGTAGATCATGTGTGCAAAATCAAAATAAGTTCTATAAATAGGATTAATAGAATGTTAAGTATGTCTGCTAAATGCAAACATCAACTGTGTATCTATTTATTGCTCTGAAACGTGTTAAAGCTGTATTAAAATACAGGTTGCTGGATTCCATCTCTAGTGGTTCAGATTCAGTAGGTCTTGCAGAGGGGAGGGGAGGTCCTCAAGAATTTGTAGTTCTAAGCTGTTCCCAGGAGATGCTAATAATCCTACTTAGGGGACCATATTTGGAAAACCACTGCTATAGATTAGCAACAATGAAACTTAAAATCACCCAGAAATCTAACAAAAGCTATAGAAGACTCTACAGAGAAAACTAATCATTGTGCACATAAATTAAAGAGGATCTAAATGAAGTTTACTCCATTGTCATAGATTGGAAGAGTCAATAGTCTTAAAATGTGAATTTGTTTCAACCTAATCTATAATGCAATTTCATTCAGAATTTCCACAGGTTTCTTTTCGTGGATCTCAACAAGCAGATTCTGAAATGTGTATTGAGGCATCATTTGATAATTGTGAGGAAAGAGCATTAACACTTAAGACAGATTCCCTGAGTTTGAATGCTGGCTCTTACTTTCTGACTATGGACAAATTATTTAACCTTCTAAGCCTCAGTTTTCTCATCTGTAAAGTAGGGAAGGACACTTGCACCTGTACGTAAGGTTGTTATACAGATTAAATATATACAGTTTAGATGAATGCCTAGTACACGCTAAATGCTATGTATGAATATGATAAATTAACTTAAAAAATAAAAATAGGGAGGTGAAATCTACTGGATATCTTCTAGAGTCCAGAAGCAGGCTCCTGTAATATATGGACACCTGGCTTATGACAAGGGTGGATCTATAGAACAGTGGTCAAAGGATCCCAATAAAAGATACTATGACAACTTGGTGCCTAGGAAAAAACACTTCACACTATTTATAAAAAGCAATTCCAGGTACATTACAGATCTAAATGGAATAGGTTTGTTTTTTTCTTTTGAAGAGCTTTTAGAGAATAGTCCAGGAGAGCATCTTCATGACCTTAGGGTAGAGAAACATACCTTAAATACTACACAAGGGATATTAACCATAAAGGAAAATAATGATAAATTTTACATTAAAATTAAGATCTTGTGTTATGACAAGAAACATTAAGAGAATGTGAAAGTCACACACTGAGTGGAAACCATATTTTCAACATGTGACTGACACAAAGCTTGTACACAAAACACATAATTTCACGTAACAAAAAACAAAAAGCAATATTAAAAACAACACTGTCTTCAGAACAACAATAAAAAAAACGAACAGCAGGTATCCAAATAAATAAACGGACAAAGGACTTAAGCAGGCAATTCACAAAGGAAAAAAAGCAATTTAATCTCATTACTCTTCAGAGAATGCAAATTTTTTCACCCCCCACATCAGAATGGCTAGTTTTTAAAATGTTGGCTAACTGGGTACTGGTGAGAACATGGAGCGATAAGAATTAAGAATTGGAGGAAGGTAAGTTGGCACAACCACTTATTTTAGCATTCCTTAGTCAAAATAAAGGTATGCATAATCCTATGACCAATTAATTTTAATCTTAAGTATATACATCCAAAGAAATATATACATCTGTGAATCAGCAGATAAATTATACTCATCATAGCAGCATTATTTATTTATAATAGCCTCAAACTAGAAACCACATGTATGTGTTCTAACGGTAGAAAGGATATATAGATTATAGGGTATTCATTAAGATGGAATATTGTGTGGTGATGATAAAGAATGATGCCAACGCATGGCTGAACCTGAAAGACATAACGTTGAGCGAAAGAAGCCTGACCCAAGAAGTAGGTAGCGTAACTGTTAAGTCAGGAAAGGAGATGATTGCCATCAAACAGACAGTGATTTTGTTGGCAGAGAGGAGGAAGTCCTGACCAGGAAGGGGAACTGGTAGGGCTTCTGAAGTGTTGGCAATGTTCTTTCTTGACCTATGGGATGGTTTTCTGGATGTCTGCTCTAGAATATTTGCTAAGCCTATTTATATGCCTTATTTTATACACTTTATGTGCCATTTCTCACAATAAAAAAAAGTTGGGGATTTGAATGGGGAGAGTTTTCTGAGTGTTGAACCTGGGCTTTACCAAAAGTGGGAAGGAACCCTAAGTTCCAAAAAATCCATTAGTTATACATTTTAGAGCAGGAATAGTCCAGCAGGTGATGTCAGACATTTTTCCCATCATCAGACAAGGGAGATAAAACTGCCACAGTGAAAGAGGAGGAGGCTCCAGGATGGCATGACAAGTTTAGATCCTGTCTGGATCCCTGAGAAGTGCGGCGTTCTGGAGTGTAGGAAGGGGAAGAGGCAGATGCAAAGAAATAACTGTTGAGCCTGTTTGCCCAAGGATCCCGTTTTTCCTCCCCTCCAAGCCTTTGTAACATGCTGTACCTTCCTGCTTAATCTTACCTATCACCCCTTCACCTAGCTTCTATCTGTCTTTGAAGACTCAGCCCAGAGGCCCTCTGCTCCAAGAAACCCTAGCACTTGCCCCCTCCTTTTTAAAAGCTGCCCATTCAACAGTCAGGGTCACATGTCCATCTCTACTCTCCACCCCATGGACCTTTTACCTTCTGCAGACAAGTGACCTCTGCATTACAGGGTGCCTGACTGGTCTGGTGCTAATAGTCAGGGCTGTGGGCTGGACAAGGCAGAACTGAGAAGACACTGCAGGGACCTCCTCGGACAGAGCTCTGGAAGGTGCTTTCCTTCCCTGAGATTCCTCCCTTTAGTGGCTTTCAAGTGGGGGAAGCAGGGAAAGAAAGGAGTTTGCCTCTGAATTGGGACTCAGCCTATGGTCTCATTCAAAGTCTTAACCTAGCCTCTTCCCACCACACAGAAATGAGTATGGCAGTTATTATCAGTCCCATTTTACAAACTAGGAAGCTCAGACCCTGGGAAAAAAATACTTTACTCAAGGGTAAGAGAGGAAGATCTGGATTGCAAATATTGGTCTCTGCAGCCTAGGGTCTGCCTATAGACTTTTGAGGTTAATACTCAGGAATTACTTGTTCAACAAAGCCATCCTTTGTCTTCCCAGACCCAGGCAGACACAGAGGCTGCCCTCAAGTATGGAAATGCACAGGGTTTCCAAAACATTGGATAAACTTGGGACAGGACCAAAAGACAAGGAGCCAAGTGTTTTGGGCTAAGATTTATTGTTGACCAGAGCACTCAACAGCCAAGGTACTAGATAACCAGCCCCCATGCAACAAGCTCATCCTGCAGCCCAGGCTTCTAGGCTGCTATCCTCTGCCTTCTACCTCCTCTTCTCTGGTTCTGCCACAGCCCCTGAGAATCAGAAATATGCAATTCAGCAAGTATGTGGGGAGCATCCGTTAGGAGTGGTCAGCAGCTACAGGGGCTACTGTATCACAGTGTCCTGGTTATCTTTGAGGGGCTTATGGCAGAGAGGGTGGAGAGGAGTCCAAACCATCCTGGGCTCAGGCCCAGCACTGTCCAGGAGGGTTCATTTACCTTTCTTACTCTTCACATTCACATTCATTGATTTGGCATGTATTTTACCAAGGCTCCCTATGGGCTGAGTAAACTCCTCTAGAAACAGTGGTGTCCACTTCTAGCTGGCAATGTTCACCAGTCTCCAAACCCCTGACCAGCAAGACCTAGTGCATGTAAACATAGACTGCCACCAGACAAGGATCCTTGAACAAATCTATCCTTCCACGGTCCTATGCCTGGAATTTTAAGTCTGAACCAGCCCTGGGAATGGTCAGTTCAGAGGCCAATATCCATCCTTAGCTGACAGAACTAAGAAACTATGACTTGCTCTGAACATCTGCCCCGTGGAAGAGAATTACAAAGTGGCCATAGTCTGGCCGTGGCTTGGGTACTCAGTCACTGAAGGGGCAATCTCCCTAACGTCAGGGCACCTTGCAAAGATACGAAAACTTGATGAGCCTCATGCTCCTACCAAAATCCAAGAGGCCTCCCACACTGCCTGCTGGGGCCGGGAAGCAGAGAGAAGTCAGAGAGGAGACCATGAGCCTCAGCCTACTTCTCAGATTGATTTGTTTATTGACTTGACCATTTCTTAGAGTTCCAGTGCCAAGAGCTAAAGGCCTGTGCTAGCCATAAAGAAGCAGCCCACACATCCCAAGAGCAGCTGAAACCAGCTCACCCATTTATTTGACTGAGAACATTAAGGAGAACAACAAAATTAAACAATCTTTAATAAAATTCCTATAGAAAACTCAGTCACAGGGTAAATATTCGGTTCTCTTTTTCATGTCACTGAGGATTGAGAGCTCCCAAAAGTCTTTGGAGAAAAAGCAGTAGTTTTGCTGGATATTGCCAGTACTCAGAAAGAGCATCCATTTACACATTCAAACCAGTAGTTCTTATTGCACATATTAACATTATTTGCCATCTAGCACCCTAAATGTATGGTACCTCAACAAATAAATTAAAGAATTCCATGTGGCATGAAACCATTTCAATTTGAACTAATATCCTTGAAAAATCACATTATTACAAGTTTTAATAAATACAGTAAGAACAGCTGGCATTTTACTAAAATACTGAATTTTAGGTCTGGAGATGATTCCATAAATAGTTTCTTTTCATTTGTTTTCTGTCTTGGATGCATTTGCTCAAGTATTATGCTCTATGAAGTGAACTCTTTCATAGATACCATGTAAAAACTGAAATTACTATGTGCCTCATTACAGAAGCAACTGGAAGAACTGGATCTCATATAGTTAACTAAAAAAGTAACTTAGGAAACTTAGGAAAAAGCTCTTTTTGTAAAACTTTAAAACACAGATGGAAAAAAAACCAAAGAAATGTCTTTTTTTTTTTTTTTACAGAACTCCCACTAGAAATTTTATAAATATATATGCAGCATATATATTATATTTGCCTCACGAGCAGATTTTCACCAAGTCTGGTAGGAATGATGCTGTCATGGCAGATAAATATCAACAGAAGAGCTAATCTTTCCACAGATTTAAAGATTTCTTTTGAAAAATAATCATAATTTCAAATTATGTTATAATTTATAGTTGATATAATTTAAAAAGGGAAGAAAGATACCTTTCTTTTAAGAACAACTACCAGTCCCCATGTGTGGATAAGTTGGCTGAGTGATAACACTTGGTCACAATACAAAAAGAAGTATTTACACCTTTCTGGAAAAGTACCAAATACTTAAAAAAAAAGAAGAAGAAGAAGAAGAAGGAGAAGAAGAAGACAGAAAACAATCTCTAGTAGCATTCTTCGGCGTGCAAAGTCAGCAGGAAATGATTATCCATTATGTTGGGAGTTTTCATGATGAATCTTGGAAGCATTCAATAAAGCAGAGGGTGGTCATTGGGGATTGTTCAGATTAGGTTCTGTGGGATGCCTTGGTCTTAATTTAACTGAGTTCCAGGATTTCATTCCCTTTATAACATCTCTGGCAGGGTCGTGTTCAATTTAGTGCAAGTGCAAATTGAAAACTAAACAAAACCAACAAATACATTAGGAGCAAAGGCTGATCATTAAGATCTGTAGTCTTTCCGAACTGTGTGGGCCATCCAGTTTACTTTAGTAGTCCAGCTTTCCCTGAGTGCCTCATCAAATTTTTGCTTAAATTGCTTGAGTGCTTCTTCTTCACTCTTCCCTAAGGCAAGAGAGTCCTAAAAATGAAAGGGAAAAAAAAAATCTTATCTTATATATCCTCCACAGTGACATGCAAATGTCAAAATCTCAGCCATGCCTCCCCAGCCACCATCAAGCTGTGTGCCTCATGTTCTTATTTAAATGCCTTTTGTAGGATGAAGAATGACAAAAGGTAGGGTGATAATATAATATATATATATATAATATAATCTCTGCCAAAGGGTTTTTGAAGATGAAATTTAGGATTACTGCAAGACAATTACTCAAGCTGCTTGTCACTGCCATTCCTGGGTAAGAACAGAATAACAGGAAACGGCTTTATTTCATTCCCTTTGAACATTTAAATGAAATAGATAGGTATAGTTGAGCTTCATGCCTACAAAGTCCAATATACAAAGAAAAGGGGTTTGTACCTTAAGATACTGTATATCCTTGACTGATGTGAGCTCAGGAAGCCCTGCAGTCAACATCAGTGCAAAAAGAGTGATGAAGAGATTCCCGTGCCGTCGTAGAATCAGATATGCATCCTCACAACACTGGCGGAAGCTGCAGTTGATGCAACAAATCACAAGAACATGGTATTAGAGAGGAGAGCAAATTTCATGAAGGCAAACAAGAGAGACATATCTAGACTCCGTATGAGCTGGAAATTTTCTCCTGAAGGTTCATTTCTGATTTTTTAAAACTCTTTGAAAATTGTCCCAAGAATAAAATTTACATAGACTAAATCTAGCTGTCTAAAATCACACACACTAAATTGAAATTCTAATAAATGGCTTACTCTGTGCTTTTTAATTCTCTGAGACCCAAAAACTAGTTTAAAACACGTGGTAATTTATAATCCATGAGGATTTCTGAACATATTTGTAGATTCTAGATTTGTAGCCTAACTCCAGAGACTAGTTTCTTTGATCCCCCCCCAAGTCAGTATCAGTGCTTCTGCATTGCAATTCCATATCATCTTGCTTTCCCTCTCTCTCCTCTTAAAGATAGTTTTCAAAAGGACCATTCAATGCTATCTTCCTAATTTTGCCAAAAAGAAAAATGAACACCCAGAGGTATATTCTGCAGAAACTCAGGCAGAACTACAAATGATAACAGCAATCATTTGGCAAGCACATAAGTATGAGTTGGTCACATCATATAACTTAACTCTAATTACCGTAATAGCCCTAAATTTTTAAAATTTATTTATTTAGGGGCGCCTGGGTGGCACAGCGGTTAAGCGTCTGCCTTTGGCTCAGGGCATGATCCCAGCGTTATGGGATCGAGCCCCACATCAGGCTCCTCCGCTATGAGCCTGCTTCTCCCTCTCCCACTCCCCCTGCTTGTGTTCGCTCTCTCGCTGGCTGTCTCTATCTCTGTCAAATAAATAAATAAAATCTTTAAAAAAAATTTATTTATTTAAGAGAGAGAGACTGAGAGCGAGCTTGCGGAGGGACAGAGGGAGAGGAAGAGGAGCAGACTCCCCACTGAGCATGGAATCCTGACATGGGGCTCGATCCCACAAAACTAAGATCATGACCTGAGCCAAAATCAAGAGTCGGATGCTTAACTGACTGAGCCACCCAGGTGCTCCAGAAGAGCCCTAAAATTTAATTACTTTTGTCCCTATTTTATGATGAAGAAACAAAGACAAGAAGACAAGTAATGTGCTTGGATACCTACAAGTAGTAAGGACTAGATCAGAGATTACAAAGTTCTGAACGCTGGCTCCCTTAGAATGAGAGCAAAATGCCTGTCCCTCTCAGCATCTCATTATGAAATGTCTTAATAGTTTCAGAGAATTTTCTAGGACAGATAAATAGCGGTATACTATTGGAATAAAACACAGTAACTTACTTCAAATTTCTAGATTCCGTTTCTCCACTCTGAACCAGAACATGGATCTGACAGGCAAATTCCCCAAAAGCCCCCAGTTAGCACACTAAATATTTCCCTGATCTAAATATATCTCAGTTAAGAAATGCTAGTCCAGCTAGTCAGATGAGAGAATGTCAGGTATGTTTTATCCATGACATGAGGGCAATACTCACCGGCCAAACTTCTCTGTGTTTCCTGTTTTTCCTTGTTGAATCACATGAATGAAATCATAGGTAAGAATAAAAGGCACCCGTTCCCTTTTAATGCCAAATTTAGACTTGAAATTTCCAAGAATATGTCCAAAGTCAATGTGGAAGAGCTGGAAAACAAATGGAACTTAGCTTCTCTTGTTTCTCTGGTTCCAAAGAGAAAGGCAAGATCTCAGCAGTCCTAGGCCCCCAACACTACACTGATCCTCAACTGAGCCCCTTTCTCACTCTTTTTATTGACATATATAGTTGATACACAATAATATATTAGTTTCAGGTGTACAACATAGTGATTTGATAATTACATACATTACAAAATGTTCATGAGCCCTTCTCTCTTTTCAAAGACTATTGGGTCACTTGGGAAGAGTGTTTCTAACACTCATAGATCTTTTACACTTAATAATAACCCAGACCTGATATTAAACTGCATTTACCCAGTGGGAAAGACAAATCTTTAAAAAGTCAAAGTAAAAAAGAAGAAAAAGAGGGGCGCCTGGGTGGCGCAGTTGTTAAGCGTCTGCCTTTGGCTCAGGGCGTGATCCCGGCGTTCTGGGATCGAGCCCCACATCAGGCTCCTCTGCTGGGATCCTGCTTCTTCCTCTCCCACTCCCCCTGCTTGTGTTCCCTCTCTCGCTGGCTGTCTCTATCTCTGTCAAATAAATAAATAAAATCTTTAAAAAAAAAAAAAAAGTCAAATAGTTCTATGTATCAAACTATTTTGGTCAATATTTCTACATACGGAAACAAAAAAAAAAGTACAGTCTTGCCCCAGCAGCCCTCTCAACACCCTTAGTGCTACTATTTAGTGGTAACTTCTCCCCACTCTTTCATGGGTTTTTCCTCCATTTTTTAAAAATGGTATGTTTATACTTATTTTTTACCTCCTAGTTTTCAAATAAATTATGGAAGGTAAAGACTTAGTACTTTGTGCTGATGTAATGCTATACAACGAGGCACAGTATATCATAATTTCTGGTCAAATCAACACTCCGTGTTTACACTCTTCAGGCTATATAAATACATTTCAAAGCTAAGCCATGTGGCAACAGTAAACTATGACTACATTTCCTTTTTGCCCATCTTTTTCCTTGACAAAGCTTTTTTTGGCTTAGTGTTTCAGGAGCTTCTCATTAATTCTTCCCCAAATCTTTTTTTTTTTTTTTTTAAGATTTATTTATTCATTTGAGAGACAGAGAGAGTGAATCTGGCGTGGAGGGACGAAGGAGAAGGACAGTCCCAAGCAGACTCCCCACTGAGTGCAGGGCCTGAAGTGGGGCTCAATCCCATGACTCTGAGACCATGGCCTGAGATGAAACCAAGAGTCAGATGCTCAACCGACTGTACCACCCAAGTGCCCCTTTCCCCAAATCTTATATTGAAAGAATATGTCGTTTTAAATAAGTACAATAACTTTTCAAACATTAGACAGACAAGTGCTTATCACCTAACTTTAAGCAAACAAACCAATGAATATATGAAGCAGATGGTATGTGAAACGAGGGATGGGAAATAAAGGGAAAGCACAAAGACATAACTCTGAGAATCACTAAAGAATCTGCCTGAATTGCACAAGAGACTGGGCTGTATGTAAGTAATAGCATCACCGAGGCCCTTGGCAGACTCTGGGGAGCAGCTCACCTGGCCGGTTTTTTTGACCATGATGTTGTCACTATGTCTATCACCAATCCCAAGGACATAAGAAGCTACACAGTAGCCGGCACAGGACAAGGTAAACTCCTCAATGGCTCGGTCTAGGTCATCCCTGAAAGAGAGAGAGAGAAATAAATAAATAAATAAATAAATAAATAAATAAATAAATGCAGCAACAAAGGTTTTCCGTCTCCAAAAGTATGGGATGAGACCCAATTCACACTTCTGCTTCCTTTTTAATTGTGAGTAGAAAGGCAACACAGAGCTGCTAAAACCCTATGAGCAGAACATTCTGGAGCAGCCAAAAGAGGGAGGATGAACACTGCAGAAGAGGGCAGAAAGGAGTCAACAGGAAGACTCAAAGACATCAGATAACTGGACCTCAGCCATTCAAACTGATGTGTCCTGGGGACTGAGCTTCATTGGGGTTGGGAGTAAGTTCATATGCATAATAACAGAGGAGACCATCAGCTTTGCTAGCTGATACTGGGCTTTAGAACATTTTTTGGTCAGTTTTGACCTAACACTAGAATTCCATGTTTAAGAGTTAAGTTCCAATACTTAAAATCACTGACTTAAATTAGAAGTTAGTAATACAGACCCTTTAGAGACAAGGTCTTAAGATCGAAATATGAAAACTAATTCTCACATACAAGTCCTTCGGTGTTGACAATGATAAAATATATATCTGACTTTTAAGTCATTAGCCAAATATACTTACAGTGTTTTCCCCTCACTGTGAAATTCCTCAATTGTATATGATTAGGGCTTTCCCAACATAGTAACCATTAATAACACAATTCCCAGCCCTGTGGTTTTTTTTTTAATTTGGAGCAATCACAGTCTACAAACTCATTTACTTCTATTGTAAAAATCTACTGAAAACTTACTAAGTTCATACATTCATGTAATTACAGAAGTTGACACATTCAAAAAATTATTTTAAAAATTCATAAATTCTTAGACTGTAACTACTACAAGGCTCTGAAATTTGATCTAGATAAAGGAGAATTTAATGCTAACCATCTGTGAGACTTTAGGAAGGCCTATTTGTCATTCTGATCTAACCTGAAATAAAGCAATAAGTAACACTAACATTTCCTCTAGGACACTGATGATTCTACTTGAAAAAACAGTTATTTGTCTGGTTGTTTGTTTAGAAGAATGATAAACTAACCCAGAATTGTATTCTTTAAGCCAGTTCAGAAGGGCATCTTTGTTGAAGGCTGCTGCAGCAGCCACGTTGCTACTGTTCAGCTGAATGTCAGCAATTGTTTCAGAGGTGCTCACAACTTCAATGAGGCCAGAGCGGTCTCCTGTTGCTAAACAGCCATAAGGCAGCATCCTGAAAGGAGAAAAAAAATGGGCATAGTCACATGTATATGTTATCCATAAAATGAAACTTTAACAGAGTAAGTTTCTTCTTTGATTTTTAAGAAGTTTTATTACTATTGATACCCTCGCCATTTTTGTCCTATTGTCATATGGAAAAATACAAGTTCTATTTTCTGTTGAGGGGTAAATCTCTTGGCCAACAGATAATATAGTTTACTAGAACTTCAATGTACCAGCTAAATGTATAATCTGTTATCTAGTTATTCTGGTGAAATATTCTATCTGTTTGTGTAGATGGACAGAAGCATATCAGAAAAGAACAGTTTTTTATTTTTATTCGAAATTTTGGAGAAGGGAACCACCCTTTATGGAGCACCTAATAGATGCCACACAGCAGGCTAAGCACTTCACACATTACCTTGCTTAATGAATGGCAACTCCATCCTTGCAGTTGTTCAAGCCCACAATCTTAAGGTCACCTCTGACTCTTTCTCTCACAACCAGCATTTACCTGTCTTGAAAATGTGTACTTAAGACTTCTCTGCCTCCACTCTTCCTCTAGCTCCTACCCTAGACCAAGTCACCATCAACCCTTACTCAATTATTCAAGTTTCCTTATTAGCCTCCCTGCTTCCACATTTAAATGCAACAGCATTATAATCCATTTAAAAAGTATGCATAGCATGTCACTCCCCCCAATCAAAATCTCTGCAATGGCTTTCCACCTTAGCGTGAAAGCCAGTATGCCTGCCCTAGCTCACAAGGCCCTTCACCTTTCCTCGTATCCTTCCCTTGTTCACTTTATTCCTACTACACTGGCTTCCTTGCCTTCTTCAAACGTATCAGGCACAACATTACCTCATTCCATTTTCCTGCCTAGAACATCCTTCCCAAGACCTCTACATGATTTACTCCCTTATTTCTTTGAAGTCTTTACTGAAATGTTTCTGTCTCAGTGACAAATTCCTGATCATCCTATTTAAAATTACAGAACTATCTGTGACACAATACTTGCTATCTCTTCCTTGTTTCATTTTCCTCTATAACCTCAACACTATCCAGACATCTTGTACATTTTATTTATTTGTTTCTTTATTGTCTCTCTCTCTCCACCATTAGAATGGGAGTTCTACCAGGCAGGGATGTTTTGTTCCCTGCTGTATCCTCAGTGCCTGAGAATGCGCCTGGCACAAAGCACACACTCAGTAAATATTTCTGAATGAATTGACAATTTTAATAACAAAATCCCTGTAAGGTAAGTTCCCAGTTTTACAAATAAGAAACAAAGTAATTTGCAAAAGGTCATACATTTAACTAAGCTTAAGATCTAAGACTTAAAACTAGGTCTGTGTGGCTCTAAAATTATCTTTTAAACACAACAGTCTCTAGACTGTATATAACAGTCTCTAGATCTGTATATAACAGATCTCTAGGCTGCTCTTGTGTAAAATAATTTTTGCTAAATTGATAGGTAGCATTTTGCTCTGAATTTCATTTATACGATCCCTAATAAAAATAAATATTTTTCATGTCTCTTTTAGCCATTTTAAGATTTTCTTTTATGACTTACGTATTCACATACTTCCCCTATTAGGGTTTTAAAGTATTTTCCTTAGTGACTTATATGACTTCTTTATATATATATATATATATATATATATATGATCTATATATATTTTCTTCTTTTGGTTGTAAATATTTCTTCAGTTTTGTAAAAACTGTGTTATCCTTACAGCAACTCCAAACTAGAATGTTGATACCTTGGGAAGTTCAAATGAAAGATGACTACAGAAAATGCAATGGATGGGATTCCAGGACTCAATAAATATATGGGTACAGCTATGTGCCATGCATTGTGTTTGCTGCTGGTGATACAGAGAGGAAAAAAAAAAAAGCAGTCCTTGCTCTCACTGAGCAGACAAGGCACAAATCACAATGTGCATGTGATCTTTGTATGAATGAGAAATGCCATGAGAACATGTCAAGAGTTAAGAAAGATCTCTATGTGGAGAAAGGACAGCAGGGCTGGAGGAAAATATAAGGGAGAATACAAAAGCAAGGTGAGGACAAGAAACAGTGTTAGAAAGACTATGCAGGGCCCTACAGGTCATGTAAGGGCTTCTGTCATTCTCTTAGAGGCACTGAGAAAGCTTTGAAGGACTTTATGAAAGAGGGCGTGTGTGTGTGTGTACGTACGTGCATGCTGGGAAAATTTATGAATGTATTACTGTAACAACCCAATAAAAGAGTCAAATTTCATTAAATAATCCCTAAATTTCCATACAACCAAGAATTCAATTATTTTATGCCTCTTTTAGGCACTTTCCTAGTTCTAATAAGGCTGGGAAAACTGTCAAACTACATGTTGGCAGCCTGATATACCAATAGACTGCTTTACATCTGAGTAGTTTGTGGGTTTTTTTCCCTCCTTTTAAAAAGTTACCTTTCAATAAGAAAGGTAGCTTGGAGCATGGAAGCTTTCCCAACACCCCTGTCCTTCTCGTGACACAACACATGTGAGGTAAACAGTGCATAGTTAAACTGCACTTTGGCTCACTTTCCTGCTTCTCCTCCCACCTCACTTGCAGCCAAACTGGGCAAAAATCCAACAACTTCCTCTTCAAAAGCATGCAATGATAAAAGCATTCAATGTCTCGAGGATGAAACTCTCACAATGGGAAGGAAAAAACATCCTTGTCAGACAGACAGTTTGACAGAAGTCAAGCTGGGGACAAACTCCTGGAGCCCTGACCATCTTACATGGGCTCGATTTGCACTCAACTTCCACACTTCTTAAAAGGCTGAACAACAACTGGTAATATTTCCCTTCCTTTCTCACACTCTCTGACCCAAGGAGCAATTTGTTACCTTTCCATTAAACAAGAATTAAAATATAAATTCTACAGTGGAGGGGATGGCAGCCCCATAACCCTACTCTCAATGGGTATGTAGAAAATTTTCTCTGTCCTTGACTCTAACACATTGACCCAAATCGGAGTGGTACCGGGGTCCCTTGCTTCTAAGGGAGGAAAATATAATTCCTTTACCTAACGTTTGCATTGCTTCCATCTTCTTCCTTAATCCTTCCAAGATTATCGATACAGTGTTATTAAAGAACTGTTAATTAGCACTCTTAAAAGGGAAGTAAATCCCATTAATGTAATTCAGATGTAAAGTCACAATGAAGACAGCTGTCCAAAATTCAGGGGGTGGAAAAGGGCTGTCAAATCTACCAAAGGTCAGACAGATTTACATAAAGACGACCTATGAGACTCGACAGGAAAGGCTGAATACCTATTATTTGTTGACCGAATAAGGTGAGAGTGTTCTAACACACTGATGGCTTATAAATGTTCTAATTTAACATGAAAGATACCAAGAATATTTTTGAGACATGAGAGAAAAATGAAAATGAGAAATACACACTTTCATTCATGCTAACAGGGCACTGTTATAAGTAATAAAATATTCTGGTCAAAGTAATCAAGTATAGAAGGTACCTGAAGATTTAAGACTGAATTTAGAAGAGTGTGTGCTACGTGACCGAGCTTAACCTGAACAGCTGGCCAAAAGAAAAACAAACAATAGGAACACTGGAACACACATATTTATAGAAACAGTGAAAAAAAGTTTGGTGAGAAAAAGGTATTCATTTAGAAATGAACCCAAAAGAATTAAAGTTCTACATATTTTAAAAACATGGGGTCAGAGTACAAAAAGTCAGCAGAGATCTCACTGAACAGACAAGTTCCTTTTTCTTGTTAAGACACTTGTTGCTTCCCATAAGAGACACTAGGTTTATTTCTAGCACTCCCACATGTGGTTTCTTCCCTTTGCCTGAGGTCACAATGAACTTCATTTGAAGCTAAATGTGCTTTACATTTGAACAGAATGGGTAAAATAAAAAACCTAAGAGAAAAGAAAAGGATTGGGGTTTTTAATTAGGCTATTGGAACTGAGAGGCAAACCAAAGGGACCCCATGAAAGAAAAACTGTTTTGTTCCTTTTGCTTTTTTTCTGCTTCTATTCTTGTTAGGACCTGAACCTCTGCCCCACATATGCCTTAATGAATGTCCTCCTTGTAAGGGACAAAGTTAATGGTATCTTTGGAGTCTTCGAGCATAATAGGTAGTATCTAAACCACTGGCGCCAGGCATCTCAAAGCCAAGACCCTGGCTTCAAGGAATAAGTGACTTATGATGGACACGTGGATCTTGTCCTTATTCTAACTGGTTCCTGGATACCTGAGAGGACACAGGCCAGACCATCATCCTCAATAAAAACCCCCAGATCCCAAACAAAGATGGGACTCATGCTCCTTTCCTCTCTAAGTGTTTGGGACAGTCCATCTGTATCTGCTCTCCCTCTATCTTCAATAAACTCTGCTTTCACCTCCTGCTGGCTCCTGGTAAATTTCTTCCCTGTATGAAGCCAAGGACCCTCTTGGCTGGTCCTGAGGGATCCCCTCTTGGTCCCTGGACCTGGCTTGTAGGCATCAGAACTTTACTTTTTATTTACTTTATTTTTTATTTTTTTATTCATTTATTTATTTTTTTGAGAGAGAGAAAGAGAGAGCAGGACATGGCGGGCAGAGGGAGACAGAGAATCTTAAGGAGGCTCCATGTCCAGGGCGGAGCCCGACATTGGGCTTGATCTCACAACCCTGAGATCATAACTTGAGCCAAAATCAAGAGTCAGACGATTAGCCAACTGAGCCATCCACGCTCCCTGTAGGCACTGGAACTTTAAAAGAGAAAATTTTTAGCTCAGCCTTTCGTAACTGAACATGACTCTTCATGTGGTCTGAATCTGCTTTTAGCAAAGGAGACCACTTTGTAGCTTATGTGCTAACCTTGGAAAGAACCAATGAGTTACTAGCCTGAGCTTGAAAAGTCTCCTCTGTTTTTATGGGATAAATCAAGTAAAATCATTTTTGCAGGGGTTTACTTTATAAGAAGGGTGAACAGATAGTAAATATTTTAGGCATTGCAGACTACTCAATTCTGCAGTTACAGCATAAATGTAGCCAGACAGAATGTAAACAAATGGGCTGTGGCTGTATACCAATAAAACTTTATATACAAACAGAGGGGGTTCCTGGGGGGGGGTGGTAAACCAGATCCCTCTGGGTTTAAGTTCCTCAGGCAGAGTTCACAATCACCCATTCCTCTTATCTATGCAGTATTTCCTATGTGTATGTGCTTGGCTAAAAAACTTGCTACCTATTCCAAAATAATTCTACTTTTTATACAGCTGTAGAAAATTCCTAATTTAAAAGCAAAACTCTGTCACTTATGGTGTTCAAAGGGTCCTTTTTAAATGATAATCTCACTTCCTTATTTCAATTATATCTATAAGTCCCATAAAAGTAACAATACCAACAGCAAATTCCTCCTTCTACCTCAACAGCATGGAAGGATCTAAGACTAGAAAACTCCTTCTTTAAAGAAAAAACCCCAAATCAATGGAAAGTTACTATTTCGGGCATTACAACACTTTGATAAACAAAGGGTACTAGAGATGTCTTATCATGATTGCTTTCTTGCTTAGACTGGTAAAATGAAAAAATGACATCAAGTATACAGCTTGACAGACCTGGATTTGAATCTGGCTCCTTCACTTAATATTTTTGTAACCTTCGACAATTTGTTTAAAATCCCTTGAGCCTTAATTTTTTCATCTGTCTTAAAAAGAAGTAACACAATCTCCTACAGTTTTTTAAGTTACATGACATTACATATGTGAAGAACCTAATACAATGTCTAGCTCAGTCAATAAATAGCAAGTGTTTTAAGTTTAAAATATCCTAAAATATATTTAGTAATGAAGAAAACAATTCAAGTTTCAAAAATTAATCAGAAAACACTTATAATCTTACAGGGATAAAGTCAATCATAAGTAAAACTATTTACAGCAAACTTGTAGACTAACCTGCCATAGATACTAAAACACATAAAAAAATGACAAAGTCAAAAAGGTTTTATAAATAGTTATGGTTAATAAAGAAAGAAAAGGAGAACTCTGGGTCCCAGAAATATAGATTATTCATAGCACTGGCTGAGAAAGTTATTGACTTGGTTGACGTTTTAATGTCCTTGAAAAAAGAGATACAGTGTTCGGCCCGTAAGAGAGAGAATCTGGACCTGAGATCCTATACAAGGCTGGGGATCTGAGAGGGCTGTCAAGTGTATGAAAAGGGAACTAGAAAATGTCCGCTCACTGACCAGAAGATGTAGCATGAAAGTTTGCCATCTACCTTGGGCAATGGATGGGGGCAAAAAAAGTTTCATGAAAATGCAAATCTCAAGACATCCTACATTCTTATGAGATCCAAGTTTAAACTACCTACGTAATCTGAGAGCATGAAGGCAGAGTTAAAATAAAAACTGACTGACTGTAAACCTTGGGGAACAGCACAAATTAAACTCAAACTCATTCTGGGAGGATACTTTCACACTCTAGGGAGCAAAGGACACTCAGAGAAAACAATCCACACCAAAAAGAACTCAAAACCAAATTTTATCAACTACACAAGAAAATGAAATTGGACAATGTAGAAGAGAAATTTAGTGACTAGAAGACAAAATACAAGAACTACAAAGAATGTCACTGAAAGATGGGAAATAGGCAAAACAGGTTAAGAATCATGCAGGACAGAACAGGGAAGTCCAACACACCTCTATTAAAGTTGCAGAAGACTGAGAGAGTGGAAGAAATGCAATACTGAAAAATATGGATACATTCTGTAGGAACTAAAAGAAAATATTACTTCTGATTGAAAAGACACATGAGAATGGGGAAGGAAAGATAAAAAGAAATCCATATACTAACAAACTGTAGTAAAAACTGCAAAAACCAAAGGCAAAGAGAAATTTGTTTTCTGCAATGGGGGAAAAATACTATTAGACTGACAACAGACTTGTACAAAGTAAAAGAAGTCAGAATACCATGGAGTAACATCTTCAAGGTTTCTAAGGAAAGCAGCTGTAAATTTAGATTTTAAAATTCTATAACTAGGTGATGTCTGCAAAAACAGGGAGTTAAGGACCTCTGAAAATCTAGTCTTCCGTAAAAACAACAAGAACACTGGTAAAAAAAAACAAACTGTCAATCGACTATTTGAGTACTATGGAAATACAAGAAAGAGTTGCAGCAATCAGGGAGTGTTTATTGAAGAAAATGGCTGAATCTCAGCTGTTTTACCATGACATAGTCCAATTTCCCACCTTCCCAGTTCTGCAGTATACCTGACAACGAACAGTCCACAATCACAGTGAATACAGTAATCTAGTAGCCATTAAAGGGGGCAATATGGGGTTGGAGCTCCTTTGATCCCATTTCTGGAGCTGTCATTCTTCAAACTCTAGCGGTTCCCAGGAAGATTAATGAAAAACAAAATCTATACACCTAAGAGGCTCAACTGAATTCAAATTCAAATGAAGTCAAAGTCAAATCCAAGTAAGCCTGCATATGTTATAATCTGTCAAGATTAAAAAATGAGAATCTTGAAAACAACAAGAGAGATATGATTCATCCCTTACAGAGACCACCCCCCAAACCCTGCCAAATTAACTGATTTCTTATCAGAGATCTTAGAGGCTAGAAAGCAGTTGTGAGGACATATTAAAACATGCTGAAAGACTGAAAACTGAGAATTCAATATCCAGAAAAACTATTCTTCAAAAACAAAGGAGGAATTAAGATTTTGCAGATAAATAAAAACAGAGACTGAACAAAAGTTGGAGGACTCACATCTGGATTTCAAAACTTAATACAAAGCCACAGTAATCAAGGCTGTGCATAAAGACAGACATGTAGATCAATGAAATAGAATTTAGAGTTCAGAAAAAAACCCTCACATATACATTCAACTGACATATGACAAGAGTATCAAGACAATTCACTGAAGAAAGAATAGTCTTTTCAACAATGGCGCTGAGACAACTGGATATCCAAATACAAATAAAAGAAACTGGGGGCGCCTGGGTGGCTCAGTCGTTAAGCGTCTGCCTTCAGCTCAGGGCGTGATCCCGGTGTTCTGGGATCAAGCCCCGCATCGGGCTCCTCTGCTGGGAGCCTGCTTCTTCCTCTCCTACTCCCCCTGCTTGTGTTTCCTCTTTCAATGGCTGTCTCTCTCTCTCTGTCAAATGAATAAATAAAATCTTTAAAAAAAAAAAAAAAAAGAAAGAAACTGGACTCCTACAATATACCATATAAAAGTGCTGACTAAAAATGGATTGATGATCTCTAATATAAGGGTTAAAACTAAAACTTTCAGAAGAAAACATAAGCATAAACTTTCATGACATTGTATTAGGCAATGACTTCTTAAACCTGACACTAAAAATATATACATATAAAAAAAAAGAATAGATAAATTGGATTTCATCAAAATTAAAAACTTTGTGCATCAAAGGTCACTATCAAAAAACTCAAGAGACAACCCACAGAATGCAAGAAAACATTTGCAAATAATTTATTTAATGGGGTCTAGTATCTAAAATACACGAAGAATTCATACAACACTAAAATTAAAAGGCAACCAATCCAATTCAAAAATGAGCAAATGAGGGGTGTCTGGCTGCTTCAGTAGGAAGAACATCTGACTCTGAAGCTAGGGGTCATGAGTTGGAGCCCCATGTTGGGGGTAAAGATTACTGGAAAAAAAAAAAAAAGAACTTAAATGAGCAAAAGACTTCAATAGCTATGTCTCCAAAGAGGATATACAAATGACCAATAAACATATTAAAAGCTGGCCAACATCATTAGTTATTAGGGAAATACAAATTAAAACCACAATGAGAAAACTAACAAAACTGCAAGCAAAAACTGACAAATGCCAATTACAATGGGAGGTTTTAACATACCTGTGAAGTGAAAAATAAGTAAAATTTGATGAGAGTATAGATATGGACACAGTTAACAAAATTCATAAAATAGACTGACTTACAACCTTGCTGTTAATAATTACAGCATATGGAATCTTTTTACTCACAAATGGGATGTTTCGAAAACTGGACATTTTTGTTAAAGCATAAAGAAATTCTTAAGAAATATGATATTGATTTATACTGACCACATAATTCTGACAATAAAGAAATAAAATTAGAAACCAGAAACAACAGCAACAAAAAATCCAATGCATTTGGAAGTTATAATAATTTAAACTAGACCAGGAGTTGAGCCAGTGGAAAGATGGCAGCAGAGCAGGAGGACCCCAGGCTCACCTCATTCCATGAATACAACTACGTAACTATCAAATCATTCTAAGTACCCCAGGAATTGACCTGAAGACTGGCAGGACCAACTCTACAACTAAAGGTAGAGAAGACGCCACAATGAAGAAGGCAGGAAGCGCAGAGACACCACATGGGAGAGAAATGTACTGTGGGCACTGCGGTGGGGAGGGAGCCATGGTCATGGAGAATGGCGAGAGACAGACTACGCCACAGGGGAGCACACAGGGAAAAACAATCCCTGTAGCAACTGGCTTGGAAAACAAGAGAGCCCAAATTTTCTGAGTTCTTACAACCAGCAGGGCTTAAAGCCTAGAGTCCTAAAGGTCAGCATTGGGCCTGTTCCTGAAGAGAAGGCAGGGCAAACAGACAGCATGGAAACAGCTATCTGAAGAGTGCCTGGGGTGCATAGTGGGAAGGTTATTTGTTCATCTTGGAGCATCCCAGAAAAGCAGGCTTCAAGGAGAGACCCCTCCAGAAACAAAGAAACTGGAAGGCGCCATTTCCCTCCCCTACCCCTCAGCATAAGTAGAGCTACCTGCCAGAACCAGTGCAAAGCCAATATCCACTACTTAACTTGCTTACACCAAGCCTCACCTCCCCATGCTCTGGTGGATCTGCCCTTCCCAGTCCTTCTTGCCTTAGGCTCAGCAAAGCAGGCCCCCTCTCCCAGAACACTGCCCCAAACCCCTTCTAGCATTACATCTCCCCATCCAGGAGTTATACAGGGCACCGGTTCCAGAGCCCTAGTTAAAATCACATTCAGGCCAGGGACCAAACAGTGCCCACAAGAGGCAAAGAAAGCTTTTGCAGATGATAAAAGAGCCAGAACACAACAGCAGAGCACATATAGCACACACTGGAAACACTCCTGGAAGTGCCAGGCCCTGCAGAACAGGAGACACTACACTGCAGGGCACCATAGGACCTCTTCTTCTTTTTTTTTTTTTTTTAAAGATTTTATTTATTTATTTGACAGAGAGATAGCCAGCGAGAGAGGGAACACAGCAGGGGAGTGGGAGAGGAAGAAGCAGGCTCCCAGCAGAGGAGCCCGATGTGGGACTCGATCCCGTAACGCTGGGATCACGCCCTGAGCTGAAGGCAGACGCTTAATGACTGCGCTACCCAGGCGCCCCAGGACCTCTTCTTAATAAGGCCATTACCCTCAAGAACAGACTTTCCTAACACACAGAAGCAGGCACAGCAACTTGGACAAAATGGGAAGACAGAGGAATTTGTGCCAAATTAAAGAACACGACAAGGCCACGATTAGAGATCTAAGTAAAACATATATAAGTAACATGCCTGACAGAGAATTTAAAGTAATGATCACAAAGATACCCACTGGACTTGAAAAAAAGAGTGGAAGACATCAGTGAGACCCTTAACACACAGATAAAAAAAATAACCAAACAGAGATGAAGAGTGCAATAAACAAGATTAGAAACATGCTTGCTGCAGTAACAGCAGACTGGAAGAGCAGATGAATGAATTAATGACCTAGAAGAAAGATTAATGGAAAGTAATCAAGATGAATAAAAGAGAAGAAAAAGAATTATGCAAAATGATAATAGACTTAGGGAACTCAGTGACTCCATCAAATGTAGTAACATTCACATTATAGGATTCCCAGAAGAAGAGAGAGAAAAGGGGGCAGAGTATTTGAAGAGGTAATAGCTGAAAACTACCCTAATTTGGGGAAGGAAACATATCCAGATCCAGGAGTCAGAGAGAACCCCCAACAAAATAAAAAAAAAAACCAGACCCACACCAAGACATATTATAATTAAAATAGAAAATAGAGTGATAAAGAAAAAAACGTAAAAGCAGCAAGACAATACCCAACTGATAAATTATTGAAACACTGCATCTGAAACTAATGATGTACTTAACATATGTTGGCTAATTTAAACAAAAATTTTTTTTAAAAAGCAGCAAGACAAAAGAAGACAGTTACATATAACAGAAACCCCATAAAGCTATCAGAGGTTTTTTGTTTTTGTTTTTTAATTTTGAGAGAGAGAGCATGAGTGGGGGCAGGGAGTGAACAGTGAGAGGGACAGAGAGAATCTTAAGCAGGCTCCATGCCCAGCGTGGTGCCCAATGCAGGACTCAATCTCACAACCCGAGATCATGACCTGAGCCAAAAATCAAGAGTCAAATGCTTGATTCAACTTGCTTGTCAAAAAAAAAGTCAGTACAGAATAAACACAACTAAAAGGAAATCATAAAGAGGTAACCAATGATAAAACAGAAATGATCAACAAAACTAGAAGCTCCTTCTTTTAAAATTCTAAGAAGCAAACCTCTAGACTAATAAAGAAAAACAGTGCACATAAAATAATTTTACACATGCAAAAAAGAAAAATTAAACACAAAAGAGGTTTTAAAATTACAAGAGAATGTTACAAAAGATGTATGATAATAAGTTTGAAAACACTGATGAACTGGACAATTTTTAGCCTCCAGGCTGACTCAAGAGGGAAAAAAAAAAACCTGCTGAGTCCAATAACCATTAAGAAAAATCAGTAGTCAAAAAAGACCTGGATTCCAAAAAACCAACACCAGAACCAAACCTTTGCAGAGAGAGAAAAGGAAAAAGCACACTAAGTTTGCAAATAAATAAAATTTGCAAAATAAAATATAGAAGAATATCTTTTTAAAAAAGATTTATTTACTTGAGAGAGAGAGCACGAGACAGAGCACAAGTGGGGTGAGGGGGAGAAGCAGGCTCCCCGCTGAGCAGGGAGTCTGATGAGAGGCTCGATCCTGGGATTCCAGGATCATGACCCGAGCGAAAGGCAGACATTTAACTGACTGAGCCACTCAGGCGTCCCTAGAAGAATATCTTTAAAGATAATGGCACAGAGAAAAAAAATTTTTTTTAAATAACATAACAAAAAGTATAAACCTTAAAGGAACCTAGGTAACTTATAGCAGAGAGAACAACACAGTACTTTTCAACATTGAAAACACAAAGAACCAAGCTATTTATAAAAGAAATGCAAATTAAAGTACTACGATCTACCATGTTATATCCATTAGATTTGCAAAAAATCAACAAGTCTGATTGGCAAGGAGATATTTCTGGGTGGTAACATAATACTGCTACAACTATTTGGACAATGGTAGTCAAGCTGACCATACACATCCCTTATGATGGAGCAATTCCACTTCCAGCTATATAAACTAAACACACCTGTTACATGTGTGAACTGTGAGCTGTTTAGAAGGGTTCAAACTCAAGCTTTTGTTATTGTTGGAAAAAACAATGAATGTAAATAGCTAGTAACAGAAGAATGAATAAATTTTTATATTTATTCAAAGAATTAATAAAGAAGTGAAAATAACAAATTAGAACTTCATATATTAATCTTAATAAATCCCAAAAAATGTTGAGGAAAAAAAGAAAAAGTTACATGTGATATAACAGCATTTATTTAAAGTTCAAAACGTATAATAAATACCAAATGTATAGTTAAAGCACAAAAATATACATATTACAGCTTTAAAATAGTGGTTAATTCTGAAATGTGAGAAGGCAGAATAGGATGAGAATGGATTAACTTTATCTGCATGTTTAATTCCTTTTTTAAAAAGTTGAAAACATGTTAATAACTATCATTTAATTGCTAATTATATATATTTATTAAGTCCCAATGTAAAAACATAAAAATTGTAGGTTATTTTCTGTACTTTCATGGGTAAAATAGTCCACAATTTAGAAAAATAAAATATAAAGAATTAGGTAAAAGAGGAAAATCATCAACTAGCATAGAAAAAAAGTTTAAAACTGTATGGACCTGTATTACTATCATGAAACACGCTTACTGTTTTTTAATCCTCAATTAAAAAAAGAATACAAGCCCATTTAAGAACTACAGAAACAGGTACACAAGGTGCATCTGGCTAGCCCCGTCAGTAGAGGATGCCACTATTCATCTCAGGGTTGTGAGTTCAAGCCCCACACTGGGAGTAGAAATTACTTAAAAATAAAATGTTTAGAAAGAAAGAAAACAGGTATATGAAGTAGAGGGTGAAACTGCCTTTAATTACATCACCCAGAAATAACATCTATTACCATTTTAGTTTTTTTTTTTTAAGATTTTATTTATTTATTTGACAGAGAGAGAGAGAGCCAGCGAGAGAGGGAACACAGGCAGGGGGAGTGGAAGAGGAAGAAGCAGGCTCCCAGTGGAGGAGCCTGATGTGGGGCTCGATCCCAGGACTCTGGGATCACGCCCTGAGCCGAAGGCAGACGGTTAACGACTGAACCACCCAGGCGCCCCTACCATTTTAGTTTCTGTCAACATTTTAGTGTGTCACTTTTCAGTGAGTTCTTAATACAGGTGAAATAATTCTATGAAAACACTTTTGCACCTCACTTTTTTTGACATTTGAAGATAAGCACTTTCTCCAAACTGTTAAGCAATTCTCTATGAACAGTAATTTAAAACACCTGAAATACTTGGTCATATGGGTACATTATGTTTTTAAAAGATTTAAAGAGAGAGAGAAGTAGGGGAAGGGCGGGTGGGGGGGGGGGGCAGAGGGAGAAGCAGACAAGCAGACTCCCTGCAGAGCTGGGAGCTTGACGCAGGGGTCAATCCCAGGTCCCTGAGACCATGATCTGAGCCAAAATCAAGAGTCGGACACTTAACCACAGTGGTCTAATTTTTTTTATTGTAAATAAAGCAAGGATGAATATCTTTGTGCATAAATTTTTGTCTACATTTTTAATTTTTTTTAACAGGCTCCATGCCCAGCGTGGAGCCCAACGCAGGGCTTGAACTCACCATCTTGAGATTAAGACCTGAGCTGAAATCAAGACTCAAACGTTTAACCAACTGAACCCCTCCACATTTCTAATTTTAAAGTAAGTTCTGGAAATATCAGATAGAGGATATAAAAAAACTTGATACAGGGAGGCTTATATTAATTTACAAAGGTATACGAAAATATTGTGTTTTTGTTGCTTCACCAGTATCGCAGACTAGTTTATCAGTGGTATCCAACTATTCTTGTAATTTGTACTTCTATGCTGGAATTGACTGTGTTCACATAATTATTAGTGTATTTATTTTATAGCTTGTATGAATAGCCTTTTCACATCTTTTCTCCGAATTTCTTTCTATAAGCTTTTTAAACATTTAGGATTATTATAGACTTCTGTCCTGTTCATTATGAATATTATGCCCAGTGTGAGGCTTGATTTTTAATTTTTTAGGTTATAAGATTCAAATCTTATATTGTTATATAATCGACATTTTGTTTGTAATTATCTTCATTTGCTCCTCACCTCAGAAGATTTGATAAGGATTAAACTTTTAAAATACGTTTTCTTTTTTCTGTTGCCATAAACCTGTTCTGCTGTCTACCCCTAATAATGGTGACAAGCTGAAAACCCTAAAAGCAACCCTGAACACTTCCCTTTCAGGAAGGTAGAGGAATCAATGTTACCAGGCTAAGAAGACAGGCAGGCCTTTCTCTGGCTTTGTCATTCTCATGACCACCAACCAGTGCATCCTCCAGGAGAGCACCTTCAAAACCATAGGTTAGATGGAGTGTGACTCTTGCTGTCTGCCCAGGCTTTACTGGAAGCTCAAACCTCTTCTTTCTTTCTGGAATCTCTGTACATGTAAGTTTTACATCTGATGAGGCTTCAGTAAGGCAATGTATTTGATAGTTCACCATAAACTGTAAAATGCTATATAAATATTACCATGAACAATTAATAATAATAGCAGGAGGGAAGGAATTAAAAAGAAGTTTTAAAAATTTTGCTGTGGAAGGAATACAACATGAGACAAAAATAAATTCACTAGAAATCTCACCGAAGATCCAGACCAGCTTCTTTCCAAAGTAAATCCATCAAGCGCAGCATTTGGAGTGTCAACATATCTTGTCGTAAATCTAAGTGGGGGGGGGGGGGAATCCTGCTTTATTATAAATGCTTTCCATTTTTGTCTCATAACATTAATTCAAGATTGGCTAATTCAGCCAGAATTAACTAAAACCAATGACAAATACTGTGCTAATATTTTCCCAAAATTTTAATGTTGACCATATTTATTTTGTTAAATATTAGGTTTAGGGGTGCCTGGGTGGCTCAGTCAGTTAAGTGGCTGCCTTTGGCTCAGACTGAGCCCCACATTGAGCTCCCTGCTCAGCAGGGAGTCTGCTTCTCCCTCACCCTTCTCTCATGCTCTCTAATAAATAAATAAAATCTTCAAAATATACTAGGTTTTTTGGTTAGCATGTGCCCAAAACACTATTAACTAAATTAAGTTAAACAATTTTTTTAATTGGGGCACCTGGTTGGCTCAGTCAGAACATGCGACTTTTTTTTTTTTTTTTTTTAAGATTTTATTTATTTGACAGAGAGAGATAGCAAGAGAGAGACAGAGCACAAATGGGGAGCAGCAGGCAGAGGCAGAGGGAGGAGCAGGATCTCTGCTGAGCAGGGAGCCCGATGTGGGGCTCGATCCCAGGACCCTGGGGTCATGACCTGAGCCGAAGGCAGACGCTTCACCAACTGAGCCACCCAGGCGCCCCAGAACATGCAACTCTTGATCTCAGGGTCATGAGTTCAAGCCCCATGTTGGGTGTAGAGATTACTTAAGGAAAAAAAAACAACAACAGTATTTTTCATTGTTTACCACGTATAAGCTACTATACTAATTGTATGGATACTGTAATACTATATAACACAGTTATGCTATGTACAGCATCCATAAAATTCACACTGCTAATTTTTTTCTTTTCTGGTTGTGTTTAACAATGCACAGTTCTTAAAAATCATTTAAGTAATTGTATGATGGGTTACAGAACTGTAACAGTTGATTTTGTTTATTATCATATCTAAGGATAATTTTGAGCTAACAGAGGGCTGTGAAAGTACTAACACATAATGACATTCATATGGTCAAGTGGGGTTAGATGTCTAGCAAAACACCCTAAGTTCATTTTAAAATAGATATAAGCACATTTACTTATGTTCCTAGAATTCCTTTTAATAAACACAACACACAAATACCATAATTCTTATGGACATGAAGAACCTGAAGCTAAGTGAATTTTATGTGACTTGTCTACAGTCATACAACTAACAAGTGGTGGTTGTCATAACTGCCTTCTGGTTGGTGTAATCACCTCAGAGGCATTTCCTTTTGAAAATATGGGTCAGTAAGATATTTTAATTAAAATACAAAACTATGGCAACAATATCGAAATTGCTATCACGGAAACAGAATATATGAATATATTATTGAAAATACTCTCTTGTATTTCACAAGCTTTTTACCAAAGAATTAGACTTTGTATTTTTGGGGGCAGGGGGAAGAAAGATTTATTAGAACAATGTATATAAGTAAGCTGTAAACATTATTTTTTTAAGAGGAAAAAAGGGGGATTTAGGACATGCCAAATTCAATCTTATGACCATTGATAACTACCTCTTGGCTAGCATCTGTTACACATTTATACATCACCTTTCAGACAAAGCAAACTGACAACAAATGAAAAATACTAATGAATTCGGTACCGTAATAACCTCAGTACATACCATCACCATTTTTAAAAATCACTCCAACTGAATCCTCACCAAACACTTTGTTATTGTACACGAGCCACAAAGGCTTCATTTTGGAATCCATGTATTTACACTTTTCAACACTGAAATCAAACAAGGGGAAAATTAGCCCACTTCCACGTAAAGAAAAAGCAAGACTGTAATTTTGCCACAATATATTAGACGTGGGGAAAACCCTCACCTGTTTCATTCAGTCTGCAGAAGTCAGAACTATTACATATCCTCTTTGTAAAAAAGTAACTAGGACGACAGCTTTGGCTAGAATGTAGTGATGCCAGATGGGCTAGACTGAAAACCCAGATTCGTCCCTCTCACTACCTACATTTAAAATTCCTCCTTTTCTTTCTTTATTCTTCCTTATGTTATTATACATAGTCAATACAAACCAGATCATATCATTGGATTAAAATTAGGATTTTTATGAGTTCATTCTTGATTTCTTAAAGAGGGATCAATTTTGAATACGGACATATGGGAATACATATCATTGCTTTTCCATTAGTACTTTTGAAGGGAATAAAACAGTGAGAAATAATCTTTCAAATAGGAAAATAAATTAGTAAACAATCTATGATGGTTGCCAACATTTTGCATACTTAGGATTTTTAACTCTTAGAAAACAAATTTAGTCACATACAATTGAAAGGAAAATAACTTGTAGTAACTGTCATGAACCCCACAGGTGAATTTAGCTAATAGGCATACATCCTAATGCACACAAGAATAACCTTTGAGAAATTTAAGATTTTCCTTCTTTAAATACATTGTGCTTAGGGAGGCTAACAGCTAGCCCTACTGCTCCTGCAAGGCAGTCACTCAGAAATCCTTTCTGCATTGCTATTTTCATGAAAATTCACTGAGCACAGCAAAGATGGTCACTTACTAGAGTTCTGAGAGGATAACACACGGATTCAGAGGCGACTGCAGGTCCGATAGGGCTTCCCGGTAAGCGTTCTGCTTTAAACAAGTATGCATGGCCTCCTTCCCTTTGGCTCTGTTTAGCTTCACTGCATTCAGTTTGATTAAACTATTTAAAGTTTTTAACTTATTGAGGGCTTCAACCTGAAAAATAAGTTTCCCCACCAACAAAATTTATTGTTAAAAATAATATAAAGTACTATAGTATCAGGTGATCATATTAATAGCCACTCCTTTCCTCTCCCCAACACAAATACTTGACAATCAGCCAAAGTAAAATCAGTACTTGGTTTATGACAAACATGCTAGATACAACAGAGTAAAAAACTAATTTTAATCACTTGTTACTTAAAGCACCATTTTTCAAATGTTCTTTAATCCTTTTCTTAAATGAAATCTTAAAAATCAGAGAAAAGTAAAGGGACATAGATTGTGGTTAAGAAGATAAGTATGGCAAAGTACTCAGAACTCTGCAGATTGATGAACCACTCCATTTGGCCAGCTTCACAGTACAAGAGGAAAATCTGTGTACAAGTAATCCCGGGGTTCCTGCCATTCAACCTTAACATCTAGTTCTTGTCACCACTCTGGTGAGACATCTTCTCAATATACTCTTATATTCTCTTTCCATGAGTAGTATAGTTAAATGAATTATTGTATAATAAAATAAATATGAACATAGAGAATAGTATTTGTTGCCCAAGTCTACATTACTTGTTTTTATGAAGTAACTCTATCAAAACTTATGCAAATTAAAAAAAAAAAACTTATGCAGTTAGTACAAGGTCAATCAACAGCGGCCAACTGAATCAAAACCATTGTGTCTAAAAGTCAACTTCATTGTTTATAAATTAAGTCTTTCCACGTCATGTTACACAAAAATCCATTAGAAACAGCCTTGGCCAACCATAAACCATAAAGAAGGATTTTATTTTATTATTATGTTATTAAAGCTGAAACAGCTTGTTAATATAAACACATTTATATTAACATGTAAATGGACTATAACAAGCATATAAAACATGTACACAACACACACTATGAACACCTTGGTTTGAATCTCCATTAACAGGAGATTTATTTTAAGCAATGTTTTCATTTTCGAACTTTGCTTCTATGAAAAGAAACCACTAAGACTCTGTAGGGAGATGAATTCAGTCATGCAGTTTTTATAGACAGGCTGAGGGCTTGCTCACAGGAAACTGGAAGGTTCTATGTAGTTTGATGAAAATCGAGATGGCTGAAGCTTGCCAAGTTAGCCACAGACACTCCATTTCTCAACAGTTTCAGGAGCTGTACAAACACTGGTGAAAAGGGAACCAGTTGAGAAACAGACTGTGCAAACAGGAACTTTTTGAAGTATTTCAAATTTGAATTTCTTCTATGTTTGTACAGTTGGGAATTTTCAGGCCCCATCACTAATTGTGTTGATATCCATTTCCTGGAATAGTGTCCTAAATACCCACATGGCCATAAGTCAAATACTTTAAAGTGTTTCAACACCCTGTCTTTCCATAGGTTTACAGTGATAACAAAAACTGCCACGTAAAACGTAGAGTCTTCCCCTTGCTACTCATCAATTAAGAGTAAAAATATAATCATACATATGTCATATGTTTGATGCTATGAAAGTCAAGCTGAGGGTCCCAGAGAACCAAAGAAATGTATGGTGTGGTATGGTGTGGTCTGATCAAGAGTGAGGTCAATGAAGTAGGACTTCATCAAGTGGGGCCTTATAGGCTTTGGTAAAAAGTTTGGGGAAGATCCACTCTATATGCTAGGTGAGATACTCCTGTATTCATGATTCAACTAATAAAGCCAATTAATATTCACTCAATTGAATTTTCTGTGGCAGCTTCAGGATCTGAAGCAAACTTCCCGTGGCACTCGGGGATGAGAAACGAAGGGTAGTACCGTGAACCATTTTGAATTTACTATCTTTCTCGCCATTTTCCTCTCAGCTCTGAGCTCTGCTCTCTTTTATCAAGCTCCTGATCTAATTGGCTTCCTGTTACAGGGCAGGTCAGATTGAGTTGGCAGATAGCTCTGCCCAGAACTCAGCTTAGCTGGCAGTTCACCCTGAAGCCCAATTCAGCTGGCAGACAGGTCTGCCCAGACCTAAGCCTCTAGCTTTTCAGAATACAATTTTCCAGGTGGAAAACCCCAATCTTAGTTCTGTCCCTGGATTCCACATTGGAAACTGCTGACAGTTTAGTCTTCAATTCTCTGTTTGTTTGGAATCCTTCCCCAGATTCCATATTGGGAACTGTTGGAGGCAGCTGTGGTTCTCCATTTTATTTGGAATTAGTCCATACTCCAAATTCCTTGGGATTTGCTGGTTTATCCCTTCCCCAGTCTGAGGTTCCATGGGAACTGGTGGTGCATACAGGAGCTTCTGGCCAGGACACAGTAACATTTCTTGGTCACTGATTATCTATTAAGGTGCATATTTTTCTGTCTTGTTTTGTATAGATAAAGGCTACTGCTAAGAGGGATCTCTGAGGTCAAAAAGCTGCAAAAAACGGGTCAAGCAGTCAAAGGCTATTAGAGCATCTGCCACTAAGAAGACTCCTGTAAGAGGGTAAGTTGGTCATGGAACAGGTTAGACTGACACTAGGTTACCTGCCAACAGTAAGAAAATTTCTGTGCAACAAGGTACACTGTAAAACACCCCACAACTCCCAACCTCACCACACATCCCTCTTAGTTATTAGTTTGGCTCCAAGAAATCCAAAGGTCTAGATAAAACAAATAGGATCCTTTAAAACTGAAGAGTTGAGCACACCAACTTCTAGCACAACTGCTTATTTTATGTCTAAGAATTACATGTAGAGGCCACTTTAGATAACAGGTTTGAGAAATGGAATGTAGAACAAGGCAAAAGGGCCCACAGTGGGCACCTGGCTGAATACACACGGGACCACCAGGTGACCCACTTCGAAATATCCATAAGCCCTAACTGACCAATGGGCTATTTACAACCAGGCAGTGTTACCAAAAAAGGGGTAAGGGGTAATTCCATAGGTCCCCATACCTCTTCACCTTCCCCCCTTTAAAAACAGCCCCCACCCACTGCCTCACTGCAGACAGTCTTCTCCTTTGCTGTCCTGTCCACCGCTCTCTTGCAGTGTATTCAATAAACTTCTATCTCCTTTGTTCTGCCTTGCGTAAATCCTTTCACCGCCTGTGCCACCAGCTTCTAAGCCACCATCACCCCATGTTTGGGGGTCCCCATCTGATCCAGAGAGACAACACACTATAGTCCTAGAAATTTCAGATAGCTAGTAAAATGGCAAAATCTTATAGAAGAAAACCTAGAAATATAATGGCCATTATGTGGAAATTTCTAATTAGATAAAACATTTAAGAAATGCATTTGAGGGGCGCCTGGGTGGCTCAGTCATTAAGCGTCTGTCTTAGGCTCAGGGCGTGATCCCAGAGTCCTGGGATCGAGCCCCACATCAGGCTCCTCTGCTGGGAGCCTGCTTCTTCCTCTCCCACTCCCCCTGCCTGTGTTCCCTTTCTCGCTGGCTCTCTGTCAAATAAATAAATAAATAAAATCTTTTAAAAAAAAGAAAAGAAAAAGAAATGCACTTGAAAGCGAGTGTTCCCAAATTAAACAGAATGGATATGCACCTATTAGTATGAAGCAGTCTCTAAAAGGTTTCAAAATTCCAAAATAGTTTCATTGAAGATTCACTGCAAAAGGCTAATGAAAAATTAAAGAAAAAGGGTATTTAAAACAAAAGACTGTAACAGACTGAGGCCTAAGACTGACATAATTTTACTGCTCCCCTCTATCCTTTATTTGAGTATCCATTCTAATAACCATCGGTATGAACTGCCTTTCTACTCTAAAGAGACTATTAAACAGTTAGCTTATAAAATAAAACCACCTGAGGCTATGGGCCACTTTCTTCTCTTAAGTTTCACGAATCTTGCTCAAAGGCAGAACACTAAGGGCGACAGTCAAAGAATTTCTTAAATCCAGGGAGAGGATTCTGAAAATTTCTATAAGCAGATTACCTCTGGAGCCCAACTCGAGATTTTGTGAGGATAACATCTTTTGCATATACTTTGAAGATGCCTCTTAGGTCCATGGGATTGTTTAATACTGCCAGAAAGAGTTGACTGTCACGGTTGCAATCTGACAAGGTATCTGAAAGGACTTAATAACTTTATGATGAGAAATATGGCCAAACTGGAAGATATTATTCAGAGCCCAATAGAAATTTTTTTAGGCCTTCTCCCCTATGCTTACCCAGCGAGAAAGAAAAACACTCTAACATAGGTGCATAGGTGTTAGCCGTTTGGTATCACTTAGGCAGCAACCCAAGTCTTTGAGGAAATGAAAACAGTTGTCTTTGTTTTACAAATCTAGTCTTTACAGGACCAGAGATGTGGCTGAAAAACAACTCAAAATCCATCAATACTTTTTACCAAACCCAAAACCTCCCCTATTTATCTCAATAGGCTTGTAAGTATTATAAATTCTGGTTTTAAAAGAACAAAGTTATAGGAAGAGCTTGCATTTTTTTCCCCTGTGCCTTTGTGATAATACATGTCCTACCAGAGTCCTCTCCATAAGTTGTATCTAGACCATCTCTTTGACAAGTACACTTCAGGGAGGTAATTCTTATCAAAAGGGGGAAAAAAGGTCATTTAGAACTTGACTTGTTAAGAACAAATATAGTTCTTAAAACTCTTCTCCACAAGTATTAGAAAAAGGTTTAGGCCCCTAATCTGAACTTATTCCATCTATCAGAAAAACAATTTAGAGCCAACTATTTTTCATAGGCAGTGAGTTTTGTATTATTATACCTAATTCATGGTAGTAATTTAAAGCTATAAGGTCTCTGTTTGCTTCCATTTGTGTTGGTATGTGTGTTCACACATGTGTTTTAAATGTGTGGTATCTTCTACCTCCAGATGGGACTGCCAAAATTAACTTGTAGAAGAGCTCTGTTTATATGGCTTAAAAAAAACAAGCACTTACATAAATTTAGACTTCACAAAATTCTCAGAAATGTAACAGAAACTATCCCAAAAGTTTTTCAAGTTCACATACTCTGGAATAATTTTTGGTAAATTAAAGCAAGTTTAAGTTTGTTGGTTGAGTGGGAACAGGCACGTCTTTAGGCTTATCAACACTGACTATAAGGTAGATAAACAACTTTGTATTTCTGTTCTAATTTGTCAGCAGAAAAATAACTTAGAATGATGGCTGATTCTAATGTCTCATGAAGTTTTCATGGGTAAAATAATTGTTGAGAACAAATCATTAAGCAGATTAAATGGAATAACAGTTAATAAAGTTTTTTTAGCAACAATTATATTTTATTGTATATGTACTTAAAAATAGCTTCCCAAATCTCTGGTAATGTGAAACTTTGAAGTTTTGCTAAGTTAAAATAAACATTAATTACTGAACATAAGTTTATCTACTTTTGGGTTCTTATTACAGAGAAACTAAAAGATATTAGGATGTGTTAGTGCACTGGAAAACTGAAAAAGGTATATGCTTCTAGAAATTATGAAATGTACTCATCAACTTGCAAATCTAAAGAATGCTGGTATTAACAGTTCGTAACTCCTTCTAGGTTTTTACCAGGAACTAAGGTTTCTAAAGGTTAAGTTAATATATGCAATTAAAGCCAGCAGAAATAAGGGAAACATCTCCATATGCTAAGAAAGCAAAATGTGTGTTTTTGGTAAAAGAAGGTATCAGAAATGAAGATACCCTTTTGAGGGGGCAAAAAAGTTGTAGGAAGTTTGTGAAAAAGAAATCTTTGGAAAGGAATTTTGTGTGTGATCAGGACTAAGACTGCAATGAGTAAGTTTTAATATCAAAAGTAAGCTCATGTAAAGTCAGAATTTGGTTTTCTCTGTTTTTGTGTTTTGTTTTGGTTTGTTTTAACTTTGTCTACTTTTGATAACAGATTGTGGAAGTTTCTTTACCTTTAAGTGATCTGCCTAGAAAACAAAGATACTGTGTTTTATCAAAATAATTTCCTGTGGTTGCTGTCTTTATCAGGTTGTTGATTACTTAAGAAAACTGAGTCTTCTCAATATTAAAAGAGCTAAGTTTTGCTAGTTTGCTAATAGATAATTAAGTTTCATAATGATCTGTGATCCTATTTACTCAAGGGCTTTAAAACTCCACTCCCCCTTGGGGGCGCCTGGGTGGCACAGTGGTTAAGCGTCTGCCTTCGGCTCAGGGCGTGATCCCGGCGTTCTGGGATCGAGCCCCACATCAGGCTCCTCCGCTGGGAGCCTGCTTCTTCCTCTCCCACTCCCCCTGCTTGTGTTCCCTCTCTCGCTGGCTGTCTCTATCTCTGTTGAATAATAAATAAACTCCACCCCCCCTTTACGAATTTCTCAAAATCAAATTATAAATGTTCTTTTTGATGTGGAATAAATTTTGGGACTTTTCCAAAGACCTCCTGGAACATTTCAAGGGATCTGTTAAACTAACTGGATTTATTTGATATGTTAAATTACGAAGGAAATACTGTCAAACAAGAAGTAATAGTAAGCCTTCTTTACAAAGTATTTGCGTTCTAAAAATTATATGAAATTCCTAGAAATCTGGTATGTCCTCGTATAGTATTATCACTTGTAATTCTGATTATCTTCAAATGTTTATGGCATCCTCTGGGACCCCAATCAAAAATGGCAAACCATCTTCTTACTGTTATTGCCTTCCCTTCTGAAATTTCTGTCATTAAAACTGAGGCTCACACTAGAAGGATTAAACCTGAGTTACCAGAAAAATGTCCCAGCTGACTTTCATGCGAAGGCAATAGCAACACAATCTCTAAAGATGGTGGTACATGTGGAAGAAATCCATTCCCTACTTCTGCAAAACCTGCCCCTCACTGCCAGACTTTTGCCATCCTGATGGACTTGTAAGATAGCAACAGTCTGCTCCTGAATTAGAGAAATTAACATGGGTAAGCAATAGCAGTAAGTTAAACAGTTTGAGGCTATGGGAAACCCAAGATGGCTGCTTGGTTCTTGCTGACTCTCTGGCAAACTCCATTTTTTAGTTTTTGCATTCCTTCACCCAGCATAATGCATTTAAGATGACACAAATTATGAAGAGAGATTGGTAAGGGGACTTTTATTAAACTACAAACACAGTCTACCAGCAATGTCTGACTTGTCAGGTCCATAATCTGAGAATAACTATTTTTGTCCCAAGAGATCTCAGACCGCTGCCTTCTGGACCTTTTGAATATCTGCAGATGACTTCATTCAATTGCCAATTAGTATGGATTACCAATATGTCGTTATTGTATGTGTGTTTTCCAGAGGGGCTGAAGCATTCCCAAGCTCCAACGCTGATGCCCTCACAGTGGCAAAGAAACTGTCAGAAAATGTATTTCCCACTTGTGGTATACCTCCCACAATCTCCAGTGATGGAGGCCCCCACTTCACTGGACAAATCACATGAGGCTTAATGAAAACCTGGCAAACTTCTTAGAATTAACACTGTCCCTATCACCTTCAATAATCAGGCAAAGCTAAGAGAACTAATGGTATTCTCAAACTTAAAACTTCTAAACTTGCCTAAACTACTGGACTTTCCTGGCCTAAGGTACTGTCTTTGGTCTTGCTGACTATTAGTAGTTACCCCTTTAGGAAACAAACTTACTCCACATGTGACAGTCACCAGCAGACCAATGTCTATTAGTATACAGCCTTATGCTGACCTCATGCTATTAAGCCGAGCTACTGTAAATCTTGAATATCTTATGCTCAAGCCTATCATCAACAGGTTAAAGAAGGCTTCTTGGATCTCAATTCAAAGGTTCCTGTTGGTCACAGTCTAGAGCTTGGTAACTGGTTATTCTGGAAATGTCATCAGACGAAGATAGCTGTTGAACCCCATTGGAAGGGACCGTAACAACTGCTCTTGACCACTACACTGCTGCAAAGCTAAAAGGTATTAAGCCTTGGCTATACATCTCACAGCTAATGAAGGTTCCATCTCCAACCTGGTCCTGTACAGATGCTGGCGACCTCTAAGTCAAATTGATGAGGAAGACATGTAGCTGACGTCAAGGCAGACTGCTTCTGCCCAAGGCGATAGATCATTGAACCTTAACTAAACATGAAACCCTTTCTCCTTTCTTTTACTCTGGCATTAGCCTGGGAAGATAATGCCCTCATCTCTTTCTCCCCAGGCCACTGCTTAAGGGAGGTAACCTCTGGATTTTAAAACAACCTTTTAGTTCTGGCTAGGAGAAAAACCTAACTGAGCCCCTAACTTTTCACAAGCAAAGTAAGACATCTCACTGGGCGACTCCCTTGAAGTTACGTTGTTGAGTTAGAAAGGACCTGTCGGGAGGCTTTCACGTTTCAGGAATTCACTCCTCTTGGCAGGTCCCTACTTCCGTGGTTAGAGATAAATGTAAATGAGCCTGTGATCAGGAAATTCTCCTCAATTCTTGAAATTACTGCAGAATCTGCTGCTAAAGCAAGAGGCCCAACAACCATCCTTGGACTCTTTAGCCAAAGCTTTCTTGATAGTAGGACAGCCCTCGATTATCTTTTAGCCGAGCAAGGAAGAATCTCTGCTGTAGCCAACACAACCTGCTGTATCTGGATTAACATTTCTCAGGAAGCTGAAACTCAGTTATGTAAGATCACAGAGCAAGCTGCTTGGCTTAAAAGGGTGACTCCTTCAACAGGGTCCTTCTTTGACTGGTTTGGGTCTTGGGGACCATGGCTCCAAAATGCACTCCAAACACTGGGAATTATCCTGCTTATAGTTACCATAACAATCTCTCTGGTACATTGTGTCCTCTCACAAGTTTTAAATGCATGTTAAGCCACTAACCATTAAGTAAATGAACTCCTTAGGACTGGAACGTCAAAAAAAGGAACAAAGAGAATGGCTGACTTCCATAACCTATGAATACCAGAGGGATTAAGCAAAAACATCCTAACCTATGGATAATGGATACCACACAAAAGGAACAACAAAAACTTTGAGAACTTCGAAACAGTATCTGATAGTGCACTAATGCCTTAAATTTTGATCACATCTGTCCATTAAGCTGAGAGCCTGATCAAAAGGGAAATGTTAAAAGAAAATGAAAGGCCCCAAATACTAGGTCAAATCACCAGACTGAGGCTTAATACCTAACCTAACTACAACTTCAACCTTCCCCCACCTTTTTAAAAAAGGTTTTTTATTTGAGAGATAGCAAGAGAGGGGAGAGGGAGAGGGAGAGAGAAACTCAAGCAGATTCTACGGTAAGCACAGAGCCTAATCAGGGCTCAATCTCACAACCCTGAGACCATGACCTGAGCCCAAACCAAAAGTCGGACAGTGAACTGACTGTGCCACCCAGGTGAACCCTTTTCTTTTTTTTAAGATTTTATTTATTTATTTTGCGAGAGAGAGAGAGAGAAAGAGCATGAGTGGGAAGAGGAGCAGAGGCAGAGGGAGAGAGAGAATCCCAAGCAGCCTCCACGCTGAGCTCAGAGCCCAACGTGGGGCTCCATCTCATGACCCTGAGATCATGAGTCGATGCTTAAGTGACTGAGCCACCCAGATGTCCCGTCCCCCGCCCCGCTCTGCCCCCCCCCCAGCCAAGTGTAGTCTTAACAGTCAATCAGGAATTTTCTAGTCAGTACCAATAAGATAACCTGTCACAGGGGCCCTCTCAACCCTCCCCCAAAAATGAGGAAATCTACCTAATAAGACCCTCTGCCCCTCCCCCTAAGGGAAGGTAACTGGCCTAAAACAATCATTTCTTTTCTTTTGCTAATTGCCCCGCCCTCTTTCTGCCTATAAAAGCCTTGTATTTTGCAACTCAAAGTCCCCTCTACTAGATTAGCTAGATAGGACACCGCCCAATTCATGAATCAATTAATAAAGCCAATTAGATGGTTTAAAAAAATTGATTTTAATCTCAATGCAATGAATATTACTTCAGGGATTTTAAAAATGGAAATGACATAATACATCTACATTTTAAAAAGGTCACTTTATCTGCTGCCAGAACAGGAGATGTGTGTGCAACAATGGAAACAAAAGGCACAATTTAAGAAGTTAATGAAGACATCCAGGTGAGAGAAGATAATGGATTGGATGAGGGCAGCAGCCATGAACACAAAAGAGACACTGACAGGTATGAGATATTATTTGAGGACTATAAAATTAAGGGGGCTAATAGTATCCATTCCATAGAGTTGTGAAGAATAAATGGCTCATAATAAAGGGTGAGTAAATGTTAGCTATTACTACCACTATTAATGGGCTTTCCAAAAGAACCAGATAAAAGATGTTTTAACATGAATGAAAAACCATAATATAATCATAATATAGTAACATATTACACATATATAATGTAAATCATCTATGAAAAGCTATGGGAGCTTCTCTGGCAATGCAAATGAGTTAGGAAAGTATAATGAAACTGGGAATTACCACAACGATCTTATATAAAATAGGGTAGACACCAGAGAGGTGTAAGAATGAGCAGGTTAAGAGTGAGGAAACAAATGTCCTTCAAATGAGATCAGGAGACTGGAAAATATAGCAAAGTAGGGGAGTCTGCCATGAGGAAAAAACAATGTACCAAGAAGCAAAATCTGAGAGAGGTTTTTTAATTCTACAAGATAGTCGTCTAAGTGGATTGAATACACAGATTCGGATTATATCAGCTGGATGTAACTACCTTGCTAATAACTTCCTAGTCACATACAACTAATATTCTGATGTTTACACCCAGACAATAATCAACACCTATAGTAAAACCTTCAGGCCTCATTTTTCTAACATGCACCCACAGACCAAGACACAGTAAAGTTGATAATTCCCCCCAATGCTTTCATCAGTGCCAAGACTGAAACTGATTTTCCCCTGACTTCAAAGGAGCCTATGGTTTTTTACCACGGTAACTGCATATTGGGGGAAAGGAAATAACCAGACCTTTTCAAACTTCTAGACACTGGCTTTGAAGTAACACTAATTCTAGGAGACCCAAAATGTCACTGAGGTCCACCAGAGTAGGTGCTTATGGAAGTCAAGTTAACAATTAGCACAGATACGTTTCACAGTGGGCCCAATGGGTCCCACACCCCAAACCCATCCTCTGGTTATTTCTCCAATTCTGGAATGCATAATTGGAATGGATATACTCAGCGGTTGGCAGAATTCCCATATTGGTTCCTGACCTATGGAGTGAGGGCTATTTTTGGGGGAAGGTCAAGCAGTAGTTATTACAACAACCTCTACCTAAGAAAACAATAAACCAAAAGCAATACCCGTTCCTGCAGTGACTACACAGATTAGTGCCATCATCAAGGACTTAAAAGATGCAGGGGTAGTAATTCCCATCACAACCCTATTCATCTTGCCTATCTGGCCTATGCAGAGAAAACACAGATCTTAAGAGAATTACAGTGGATCATCCTAACATTAATTAGGTGGTATACCAAATATGGTTTCATTGTTGAACAAAGTAACACATCCCTGGTACTTGGTATACAACTACTGAGCTAACAAATGCTTTTTCCTCCATACCTGTCAATAAAGTATCACAAGAAGTTTGCTTAAGCTGGCAAAGCCAAAAATACATTTTCACTGTCCTTTCTCAGGGGTATATATCAACTCTCCAGCTCTATGTCATAATTTAATTTACAGAGATCTTCATTGCCTCTACCCTCAACAAGATACCACTCTGACACCTTTATAACATTAGACTGATCCAACCTCGTGAGTAAGAAACAGCAAATGAGAAGGTAGGAAATATTCCAACGAAAATTTGGGGCCTATTATCTCAATGAAAACTGTAGGGCTCAATTTGTATGGGGCGTATCAAGATACCCCTTCTAAGGTAAAGAAAAATTTGTTGCTCTGGCCCCTCCTACAACCAAAAATGAGGCACAACAGCTAGTGGGCCTCTTTGCATTGTAAAGGCAACATATTCCTCATGTGAGTAATGTACTGCAGTCTATTTACTAAGTGACCTAAAAGGATGATAGTTTTGAATGAGATCCCAAACAAGAGAAGGTTCTGCATTAAGTTCAGACTGCTGTGCCTGCTGCTGTGCTACTTGGTCCTATGATCCAACAGATCTAATGGTGCTTGAACGGTCAGTGGCAGACAGAGATGCTGTTTGGAGCCTTTGGCAGGCCCCTATAGGTAACCCATAGCATGGGTCCTCAGGATTTTGGAAAAAACACCGGCCATCTGTAGATAAACACCCTCCTTTAGAGAACCAGCTCTTAGCTTGCTACTAGGATTTCGTACTGAATGCTTAACCACTGGCCACCAAGCAAGCATGTGACCCGAGCTGCCCATTGAACTGGGTGTTATCTGACCCACCAAGCCATAAAGATGGGTGAGCAAAATAGTACTCCATCATCAAATGAAAGTGGTATATATGAGACTAGGCCAGAGTAGGTCCTGAAGGCACAATGAGTTACACGAAGAAGTGATTCAAATGTCCATGGTTTCCCCCTCTTGCTACACTACCTTCTCTTTCCCAGCCTGCACCTATGGCCTCACAAAGAGTTCCCTTCAATCAGTTAACAAAGGCAGAGAAGACTCAAGCATGCTTTACAGATGATTCTACACTGTATGTAGGCACCATATGGAAGTTGACAACTGTGGTATTACAGCCCCTTTCTGAAACATTTCTGAAGGACTGTGCTGAGGTGAAATCCTCCCTGTGGGCAGAACTCTGGAAAATGCAATTCACTCTTTGCTTTGCTTGGAAGGAGAAATGGCCATACATACAATTATATAACAATTCACGAGCTGTGACCAAAACTTGGCTGATGGCCAGGAACTTAGAAGGAACATGACTAGAAAATTAGTGACAAGGATATTTGGGGAAGAGATATGTAATAAACCTCTCTGAATAGGCCAAAAAAAAAAAAAAAAAAAAAGGGTATGCGTCTCCTTGGATGTTCACCATAGGATATCTTTGGAAGAGGATTTTTATAATCAAGTGCATAGGATGACCCATTTTGTGGATACCAGTCAGCCTCTTTTCCGAATCACCCTTGTCATCACCCAATGGGTTAATGAACAAAGTGGCCAAGGTGACAGAGATGGAGGTTATACATGTGCTCAGCAATATGGACCTCCACTCACTAAAGCCTACCTGGCTATGACCACCACTGACTGACTGCTGTGCCAGCAGCAGAGACCAACACCAAAAGCCTGATACAGCACCATTTACTCAGGATGGTCAGCCAGCTATCTGGTGACAGATTGATTACACTAGATTGCTTCTACTAAGGAAGGGGCAATATTTTGTTCTTACTGGAATAGACACTTAACTCTTGATACGGATTTACCTTCCCTGCATGCAATGTTTCTGCCAAACTACCATCTATGGAGTCACAGGACACCTTATCTACCATTGTTGTATTCCATACAGCATTGCTTCTGATCAAGAAACTCATTTCACAGCAAACAAAGCATACAGTGGGCTCACGCTCATGGTATTCACTAGTCTTACTATGTTCCCCACTAACCTGAAGAGCTGGCTTGACAGAAGAGTGGAATGGCCTTTTGAAGACTAAGTTACAGTACCAGCTAGGTGGCAATACCTTGCAGGACTTGGGCAAAGTTCTCCAGAAAGCCGTATATGCTCTGAGTCAGCATCCACTATATGACACTGTTTCTCCCACAGCTAGGACTCAAGAGTCCAGAAATCAAGGTTTAAAAATGGAAGTGGTACCACTCACTATTACCCCTGATTACCCACTAGGAAAATTTTTGCTTCCTTTTCCTGCACCTTATGCTTTATGGGCACAGAGGTCTTAGTTACAGAGGGAAGAATGACTCCAGTGGGAGACATGGCAATGATTCCACTGGACTGGAAAATCATAGGAAGAGAAAATTCATTTACAGTACTGTACTAAACCAGAAAAACGAGGGTATAAGTGGACTCGTGTTATTCAAATTCATGTTGTTCAAGGGCCAACAATACACATACACAAACATACACACCCCTTATTGGTTGTTTCTCTGTAAAACACTAACTCACTCTTCATGGAACTGACACCAACTACACCATCAAAACCTACAAGTGTCTCCTACATTGTGAACTCTTCCCTAATGTCTTAAGTTTGGTTACATGTCTCTCTTTTGTGCTTCCATAATATTCCCATAACAACACTTCTAACATAACACTTAATCACTGATTTGTACATCTTCTCTATGGAATATAAACTTCTTGATAACAATAACATAACTATATTCACTTCACATTACCAGCACCTAACACAAACCCTGGCACATAATAAGTTCTGAGTTCATGTATATTAAACCATTAAGAAAACCTTCTTTTATTAAGAGGATACTCAATTCAAGAAAAATCATTGCTAAAGAAGAGCATATTGTTGCTACCTGTCAATGAAGGATCCTGGCATGAAGAAGCTAGAATAAAGGGCTGTTTTATTTTGATGGCAGAAATGCTCTCATCACAACCTTCAGGGGACCAACGACCTGCCAGCAAATCAAGCCTGGGCCACAGTTATGCTTCTCACTTGCAAGCAAGCTATTAAAAAACCATTACTATTTGCAATTACTTAGCTGTATAAACCAGGATTATCTCCAAAACAAAAGAAATAAATGGATACTCAGACTACAACTGTCAATAATAGTCCTGGATTTTGAAATTCTGTATTCAGTGAAACAGTTTCATGGTACTGTTTAAAGGCTTTATTTTATTTTAGCTTCAAAACACATTTATACTAGATAAAATGACATTGTTGTCTGTTTTATATCTTGGAGCTATGTTTAAGTTTTGATTTACAAAGAGAGTTGTGGTGCTAAAAGTGTGAAAACTCCCAATATGATTTAAAAAAAAAGTTAGTTTTATAGCTGGACAGATTTAACTTTAAAACTTATTCCCATCACTTAATAGTTGTGGTTTTTAGGCAAGCTACTTAATCTCTTGGAGCCTCTGTTTTCCCCCTCGTCAAATCCAAACAGTATTGGCAACTACTGTGGCACATTATTAAGAGAGTAAAATAATATACTTAAGATGCTTAGTATGGGGGCGCCTGGGTGGCACAGCGGTTAAGCGTCTGCCTTCGGCTCAGGGCGTGATCCCAGCGATCTGGGATCGAGCCCCACATCAGGCTCTTCTGCTATGAGCCTGCTTCTTCCTCTCCCACTCCCCCTGCTTGTGTTCCCTCTCTCGCTGGCTGTCTCTATCTCTGTCGAATAAATAAATAAAATCTTTAAAAAAAAAAAAAAAAAGATGCTTAGTATGGTTTCTGGCACATAAGCATTTAATAACTGACCTACCAATATCACTAATATCTCATCACCTGCAATGATTAGAAAATGAAGGCCTGGAAAGAAGTTAAGGGACTGCAGGCCCATATATATAGATATATATATATATATCTATATATATATATATATATGTTTGAACCATATATATATGGTTTGAAAAAACAACTTGAGGATCCTGAATTCTAGATCCTATAACGACTATGGACTTAGGTGTCAAAATATCTCAAACTAAAACATAGCAGAATATATGAGACATAAATACTATACTAACTGCAAAGAGCAACTCAGGGATATGAAAAAACAGGGTCTAAAGATTTCATGATCTTTGTCAGCATCACCATCAAACACACTGTTAAGCATGTCTAAATAGGCATTTCCTATTTAACTGTAAGGCATGTTATTAATATAGATACTATGAGGAATCCGTAATTTTGGGGGGGCACTCAATTAATGTTCTGCTAAGTTTGTTGACACTTCATTTCTTGACTGAAATTATAATTTAAAAACGTATTAATTAGGTTTAGTTACTGAAACCTCTATGAAATAATGTAAGAAGTAGCATATGATACAATTTATCAAATACCATGTGGCAAATTGAACATGAAGATAAAAAAAAAAAAAAAACTTGATACCTGCTTAGAAAGCACTTTCATGTGCCCTACGCTTCCCCGGCAGTATGCTTCAAGGATGACACCAAACTGTACTGAGACAGCAGGAATATGCACTTCTGACCTACAAATAAGTTATTAATATTAAGACGGGTTGCTTATAAAACACTTCAGATGACCAAATAAAAATACTGACTTCATATTCTATTATGAAATAAACTTCTGATGCCAATGAAAAAACAGAAGAACACATCATCATATTCACAATTATTAGTGGGATGGTCAACTTCCCAACTCTTTAAACATCACAGTTCAAAAACGTGTGATTTTGTAATTCTTTTTATTCAAAAAAATCCAACATTTTCACATCACCTTACTTACTTTTTGTAGTTGAAATGGTAATATCGCCAATTAAATGACAACACAGTGAAACACAAAGATCTGCTCACATCATACAATTGACTAATCCCTCAATTAGCTTCTATACAATTTTTTCTCACTTAAAGAATGCTGTACATGTTTGAAAAAAGGAAGGAACACCAAGTTTTGTTATTCCCTGAGGGGCTTAAAAATAGGAAGATTGAACTGCACAAGAAGACAACAAGTTAAAAATAAGAAAGGAAACACCTCTATGAATAATAAGGAAGTCAAGATTCAGCAATGTAACCCCCCAAATTAACATCAAAATAATATAGAGCTTATTTTCCTTAAGAACTTTAGCAAAAATGGAGGAAAGTCATATTTTTCTGACAATCATTAGTTTCAATACTCTGAAGTCCAAATGAAAAATGACAAAAATGTCTGAGTACAGAGTCAGAAATGAGAAATCAACTATTTTCCCAGGACAAAAAAACCTTTAGTTATCCTTCTTGATTTTACTCCTATATAAACAGTGAAATAAGACTCATGTATATCTGAAAATGACCTAATAAAGAAGCTGGAAATAATGCTGCTGTTCTTACAGGAAAACTTTAAAACCTCTACCTATTAGTAGCAATGATGATATTATTACCCAAAGCCTTTTGGAAGGAATCAGTTAAGTCTGGTTTTAGCTCAAATACATTTTAAGTACACAATAAGTACACATGACTAGAAAATAGCAATACATTAATTATTTGTTTCAGTTAAAAATCAAGGCGGCTTGGTGGGACACTTATCTGGATTACTTTGCCAAATCCTGAAAATTAAGAGTGGAGTATCAAGAAATAGTAGAAGACACCAATAAGACTGTAAATGTTATAGAAGGCTCAGAAACAGATGACGAGTATACTAAATGTCCTGTATTATGCTGATTTATATTTACAAAAGCACAAGGTGGACTCAAACTGAAAAATATAGAAGACTTACCTAAGGTGCCAAAATAGAAATTGCCCTATCCTCCGATTAGCCAGTGCTCTTTCTAATAGGAATCTAGAGAGGGCACAATCAAGAAAAGGCTCATATTTTAAAACTTGCACCAGTTGTAAAAGATATTGAGAGAGTTCTTCATCACTAAAAGAAACAAAAGACAGAATAAGTCACTCAACAACCAGTGCCACAAAAAGATCCCTTCCTATCAAACTATCTAATACTAACTTACTGAAACACAATGGTTCTTTGGGGTCAGGCTTGTTGCATGCTTACATTCACTATTCCACTGTTAAAATAACACAAGAACCGCTCAGAATTTCCTGCAGGCAGGAGGGGGAGTGAAAAGGAAAGGAGCAAAGAACAGATACATGGTGCATTTTAATTAAATTACCTGGGCTGATACGATTAATGATTGTGCTTACAATCAGCCCAAAGCTGCAATAAAATCAGGTACTTTAATACTGATTTCTGATCATGCTGGAAAAGTGAAATACTCAGTCAACCAGTTTTTTAAAATAAAAATTCCATCAGTAATTTAGCAATTTATTTTCCTTTCCTATCATTAGGGTTAAGTAATTCCTTTTTAGTCAGTGAACACTAAAATATTAACTTTAGTTTAAAGGATAAGGAAATGAGTGTATGTGTAAGTGGGAAATGATTCACTGAATTAATACAACATAATGTAATTAAATGAGCTGAATTAATTAAAGTTAGTCGTTCTCTATTTTGTGTCCATCTCCAAACCATTGACATGTAAACACACTCTCATCAGACGCAACTCCAGTGGTCAGGTAAGATATGAATCCTAAGTCCTCTACTTGCTAACTGTAGTCTTGGGCAACAAATGGTTAAGAAAGTAATCTAATGCAGATCTGGGACTGAAACCCAGGGCACTACATTAAAAAACAAAAACAAAAACAAAAACAACCTCATAAGCAGAAAATTTATCACAGGAAAATGCAAAAGAATTACCAAATGGAACATGGAGATCACAGCAATCTCCTCCTGGGATTAAGAAGAACACTTGGTTCAGCCCAGAGGGGGCCAGGCAGCCCCTTCCCCTCGGGTCTCCAATGCAAACTTAGGGAAACTAAGAAGCAACTGGAAACCTCATTTTTTAAAACTAGTCAAAAATCATAAGTTTATTGTAAAATCTTTGCCCTTTATAAAAACCTATAAATGGTGTAAAAGACAGAAAGGAAGTATTGAAACAGAAGGAGGCTTCTTTGAACTTTTGAACTTCACTCCCCTAAAATAACAACTATGGAAGAGTTTGTGTAATATCTTTTGGACATCACATGACTTGAAATATATATGACTTTTAAAAAGAAGAAAAAGGGTAACAGTATCCATAATTTTCTGAGAACTTCTCTTTTTCAATAACCACACAGTATTATCTTCATTTTTAAGACTAGAAATGAATAAATGCCCATTGTCTGAGACTGTCTCAATGACATTTCTTCAAATGAAGCTCATAGATTTTCACACATGTACTGGCCAAAGGGAAATGTACAAGCATGCTCACTGCAGCATTGTTTTAACAGGGAAGTCTGGAGAAAACAAAAATGTTCCTCAATAGGGAAATGGAATAAATAAGATATATCCCTACAACAGAATATTTCACAGTAGTGAAAGGAATAAACAATATTTATATGCGACGGGAAAGAATGACCTCCAAAACCTATGCTGAATTTTCAAAGCAAGATTTAAAGTAATACGTATGGTAAGACATATTAGTGAGTTTTTAAATGTATAATGTTACTCTCAATTTTTATAGTTATAAAAATGTAGTATAAACAGAAAAATGTGGTATAGAAGGATACATGCCAAATTCATGATAATGGTTGTCTTTGGGAAATAAAAGTAATCAGGACTAGATAAAGAAACTATGAGGACTTCACCTTTAGCTGTGATGTTATTTGCTTAAAAGTATTTTTTAAAAATGACAAAATATTAATGTTTCTTAATTCTGAGTGGTGGACAGAAAAGAGTTAACATAGCAGCATGCCTGAATGTTATCCTTTTTAAAAAAAAAAAAAAAAAAAAGCCTGTTTAGAACACTGGCCCTTTTGGCTGGCACTTGGAAACATAGATTCCAGAAGGCTTCCCACAACCTAACAGGTGAGAGTGGCTTTGTGTTGCCTAAATTGTTCTTACAAACACTATGGTTTATGCTCAATATCTATTTTCCTTCTGGGAGTCTAGAATTTTGCTTTTGCGTTAGGCAAAGGGGACTTCTATGACTAGCCCCCAATAAAAATCCTGGCTGCCACATCTCTAAGAAGCTTCCCTACTAGACATTGTTTCAGACATGTTGTCACAACTCATTGCTGGGGGAATTAAGTATATTCACTGTGATTCCACTAGTAAAGAACTCTTAGAGGCTCCTGCATGGTTTCCTCCAGACTTTGCTCCATGCATCTTTTTCTTCTGCCAATTCTATGCTGTCTCCTTTTGCTATAATAAAGTGTGAGTATATGTGGAGTCCTGTGAATTCTAATGAATTGTAGAAACCAAGGGTGATTCTAATGAAATGTAGAAACCAATGCATTTTTGGTTTTTGTTTTATAATACAGAGTAAACATGAAAGAGGAAGGAGAGAGGAAGAAAGGGAAAAGATGGAAGGGAGAGAGGAAAAATGCTTTAAACTCCAAATAATTCCTAGCTCTTTCCCTTCTTATGAGACATTCAAGCAGACATCACCTTCTCTACCTACCCCCAAGTTATTCCTTTCCCCCAAGAAAGCCACCTGCAGAATACCTCATCTGTCGCAGGCAGCCCACAGCATATTCTCGCACGTACTGATCTGGATAGTTGAAATCTAGAAGCTCTAAGGCCTCCCGGGGGGGCAGTTTAGGCCAAATCTGAAGTAGTGCCTGAAGCTGTCGAAAAATTACAACTGATTCAGAAATTATAGGGGAGAAAAATAATCTATTTTTCCTTGACACACAGGAGCAGAGATGGGTCAAAAGAAAGGAAAAGCATACTTGCAATCATTGAGGACTCAAAACTCCATGCCTGTTCACATGGATTAATAAAGATTGTCTTTGTTGAAATATTCTATAAATAAACAAGTTTAAAAAGCTATGAAGTACTTACCTGGGAACAGAATGATACACTGAAAATACGATTCTACAATCTTTAGCCATTAAATAATTTTTCAAAGGAAGAAAGAGAGAGAAATTTTACTTAAAGGTAAAATTCAAAGTACAAATATTAAGTACAAGCTCAAGCTAATGACAGGCAATTTACATATAAAAAGTTCATTAGTAATTCAACATAAAGTTATTTTGAGGGAGCTTACTTCTAATTCTTAACATTTTTAAGAATATCTATCACTTAACAGAATTTTTTTATTGACCATAACAAGTTTAAACCCTTTAAATCATAATAAGTGACTAAAAAGAAATACTTTATTTTCTATACACAAGGTAAAAAGAGCCAGCCTCCTATTTACAGATACCACTTAGAAATGACCTAGACAGAATAAAAAAGAATCCCTCCACAGGGATGAGCTGCGTTTGCAGGTGGAGGGTGGATTTGGGTAGACATGGCCACATCTTTGGAAACCCTAGTTCCGGAGAGCCCAATCTAGAAAGAACTCTTAACTGTCCCCCATCAGAGCACTGTGAGACTCCTCAGGGTTGTTCCTGGCAAGAGTCCCTTCCTCCTCAAGGTTAATTATGTTTATAGCATGTATTCTTATCAGGGATGGTTAAAGAGAAGAAAAGTGGTTATGGAAGAGAGAGGAAAAAAATTTGATAATTGTGATTTGTGGCCCTCCAAAGTTCAACCCTATCTGACAGAATCTTATTCTGTATTATCACATAATATCTATGTGATATTGGGTATCACATAAGTAGCATATAAGTAGCACCTGGAATCCAAAGAAGATACACAAGACATATGCAAGAATGGAGCTACAAAAATACGGCAAACAGACGGCAGTAACTGGAGGACTTCTCTCAACAGACTGCCAAACTCACAGTCATATTGCCAAGAAGTGGCCTAAGAATATCTGCTGTCTAGCTGTCTTGTCATTTGTCATTTAAGCTTTTATGTGAGACCTGGGTGTTGAGAACTAAATAAAAATAGTTTATATTTTATTATTTTAATTCTACCAATTATTCAACCCCTCTCATTAACTATGTCAAGTGCCAAAATAGGTCAATAATACTTGAATGAACATCTAGAAGCTAAGTTAAAAGGTCTTTTCTCATATCAAGCAAATTTAACCTCACTAAAGATACTTTTTAAGAAATTAATTTTTCTATTATTTTACATTTGCAGAAAAAGTAACACCTTTGAATAACTAAAAATTTGATTACATTGCTATTACTACTATATGTTTACATAAATGGCTAACATAGTTATGAAATCTGATATTACAATTGACATAATAAATTACATAAAAGTTATTAAAATACAGTAAAATGTTAGTTTCTTAACTTTTATCTTGTATTTTTATTTAATTATTCTTAAACTTGCATAAATAAAAAAATAAGCTTTATACTTGCTCTTTTTATGTATATGGCACATATATACATATAGTACATAAAAAGATACATACTTACCCCTGGTATCAAAATATCATGGGGATGGGGCTACTAGGGGAAAAATGTCTAAAGAGGCTCCTAACAGGGGCAACTGGGTGGCTCAGTTGGTTAAGCATTTGCCTGTGGATCAGGTCATGATCCCAGGGTCCTGCAAGCCAACCCCGTATCATATCTGGCGCACTGCTCAGTGGAGAGTCTGCTTCTTCCTCTTCCTGCCCCTCCCTGCCACTCGCAAGAGTGCTCTCTCTCTCTCTCAAATAAATAAACAAAATCTTTAAAAGGGGGGAGGGGAGCTCCTAACAAGTGTAACAATGAAAAAAAGTTTGACAAATACTGATTCAAAGACAGGAAACACCCACCTCACACCACTTTTCATCACTGATGGGACTCCTTCCCCACTTTGCCCAAGGTCCTAATGGACCAGAAATCCCCATTACAGATAGAGGAATTAGGGGGACCATTTCCTGAAGGTCTGAAACAATAGTTTAAAGGTTAAACTATGCTGTGAGTTTAAAACAGCCTTACTATTGGAAAGAAGTTACCTTTGGTAAGTTTATTTACAATTATTAAAGAATTAATTAAATAAATGTAAAACTAAATAAAATATCAAAACTTACTACTTTAGTTTGGGGGAAGCTATGGAAGCGAATAGGGAAGAGAAATCTGACTCAGCCATATAAATAATGAAAGCAATGCTAATTAACTACGTGCCTTCTGCAAAGACTATTGAAACCACTTCCACATTATGCCAACAGAGTATTTTCCTGTGGATTAACGGAGGGCTACTCTTCTTTTTTCTTCCCTTGGGTGGGGGGATGGAGGGGAAAGGCTTCTATAGAATTTTCACCCATGGTTTATGCCTCTAGAATCAGAATACAAACTTTACACCAGACTTCTGGCTCTCACTTCTTAAGGTAGTCAATTTATTAAAAATACAGTTTATATTCATTCTTTTGTACCCATTCACTGTAACTGGCAATGGGACAGAGCTGGGGAAGCAAAACACATTACTTTTTATTCCAACAACTTTTTTTTTCTCTAGATTACTAAAAAAGAGGATTAGGATTGGCTTTCTTCTATCAAAATGGAGGATGTTAAGTTGTATCTGAAAACAACACTTTAGGGTACCTCCTAGAAATGAGATAAGTGTGCTAAATTCCAAAATGTAAAAATTTCTGTCCCCAGGGTTCAAATAAACAAATATTAGGGGTGCTGGGGTGGCTCAGTCAGTTAAGCGCTGGCTCTTGATTTTGGCTCAGGTCATGATCACAGGGTCCTGGGATCCAGCCCAGCATCAGGCTCTGCCCTTAGGATTCTCTTTCTCCCTCTCTGTCTGTCCCTTCCCCTACTTGCACTTTCTCTCTCTCTAAAATAAATAAATCTTTTTTAAAAAGGAAAGAAATATTAAGCAAAAATTGGCTCTTTTTTTTTTTTTTTTTTAAGATTTGAGAGAGCACAGGGAATGCATGCTAGTGGGGGGAGGGGCAGAGGGAGAGGCTCCTCAAGCCCACTCCTCAACTTAGCATGGAGGCTGAAGCCCTGGTGAATCTCAAAACCCATGAGATCATGACCTGAGCCAAAACCAAGTCAGTGGCTAACCGACTGAGCCGAGCCACCCAGGCACCCCTCATTCTGTTTTCTGACAGCTGACACAAGAAACCTCTCTCTCAGATATCTTTCAAGAGTACAATAAGAAATTTCTTCTATTCTAATTCTATACAAAACAATAATACGATGCATTTCTTGGATAAGCAGTTAGAACTGGACACTCTCCATTAGAAGCCGGCAAACGTGCCAACTAAAAAATGCTGATATTCTACCATTACGGGGGTTCACAGAAAACTAACCTTGAATTTAAATAAATAAGTGGTTAGAAGATAACTATGTCAAAACAACTAAAATCTATACAGAAATAGTTCCTTTTCAGAGTAAGTAATGTTCATATGGTCTACTTGTATACACAGTTTAAATGAGGCACATTATAATGTAATTATGTAGCATGATTCAAAAAATTGTTAAATACTAGAAATAAACTCAAAACAAGTACTTTCTAAACTTAGAGAAGTAAAATAATAAAATCAAAAAAATTTTAAAAATGCATATGATTAAAAGCATTTCTTGAAAATTTAAATAAGTCATTATAGATTTTATACCTGAAACAAATATAACACTATACATAGTGTTAACTATACTGGAATTAAAATTTTTTTTAATTTTTAAAAAGTCATTATAGATTTGCTAAGACCAGAAAATTTTTAAAAAGATCAGCTGAATTCAAACAAGCAAGGTGAACAAATTAGGTTAATATACCAAATGTATTTGTTCTGATTAAAAAACCATTTCAAGGATCTTTCTGTAGAGCATTGATAACCAACTGAATTTAATAAATGCCAGTGCTTTTTTTTTTTAAGATTGTATTTATTAGAGAGAGAGAGAGAGAGAGACAGCGAGAGAGGGAACACAAGCAGGGGGAATGCACAAGCAGAGGGAGTGCACAAGCAGGGGGAGTGGGACAGGGAGAAGCAGGCTTCCCGCTGGGCAGGGAGCCTGACATGGGGCTCGGATCCCAGGACCCTGGGATCATGACTTGAGCCGTGGCACATGCTTAACAACTGAGCCACCCAGGCACCCCAATGCCAGCCAGTGCTTTTTGAGAGGATTCTGAAAATTAAATCAAGGAGCTAAAATTTGGTGGCTTTTTGGAACAATTTTTTTTCTTTCTTTATTCTGCCTAAAGGCATTCATCAACACTGCCCAACTAAAATGAATGCTAAAAACTGATCTAAAAGGTTTATGCTCTAAAATATTAGCTTCTAGAAATAGAGGTAATTTTCAAACAATACATATTCATTTTAGAACAGTCAACGCAAAGATTAAAGTCATTTTAAGATTAAAACTTTGGAGGTCACTGATGAAACTGTTAGAAATAATCCAGAACCTACCACATGCAGGCAGTAATTACAGATGATTACACCAAAAGCAATGTTTTAATTGTTCTTAGTGAAAGATATAGAAAACCTACCTAGAATCAGGGATTTTAAAATCTTAAACTTTCTAGTCTATCATTTGGGGTATATGTAAGAGTTTAAAAACTGAAAATTTCTCTGAAAGAAAATTAACCAACTTACGAAGATATCCCTATATAAGAAAAGACAATTTACATGAAATCAACAATGTAATATATGCCCCCAAAAAGAATTAGAAAAATTATATTTTGTTACCTGAGCAACATCCTCAAGTTTATTCCACTTGATTGACAGCAGTAATTTTGGCAGTGACTGTGGGAAATTCTCTCTGCAATCTTGTCGCAAAGTCCAAATAAGATCCATTTCATTCTCACACAACTGAGACAAGGGATCCCTGTCCAAGATTTCTTTCAGTACAGCAAGAAACTTTTTTCCACCTCGACTCTAAGAAAGTAAAATTACTCATTCATTACATAACTTAATTCTACGAACATCACTGGCACTTAGCAAATTCATATACAATAAATTTATAAACAATTTATAAGCTTTAATATACTAAAGATTTAATTCCTTAAAAAGATTAATAAAGATGGATGCCCTTTTTATAGGTTGACAACATATTAAATTTGTAAACTAAAGATGAAAGAAAGTTATTTTCAAAGTTTTAAAAACGGGGTTTCCCCTTCCTGTTTCTTTAAAAATCCATGTGCAAACACTAGGTGGCAGAATTGCAATTTGGATTGAAAAGTCCTTTATTATTTAAAAGGAATTTCTTTCTATCCTTCCATTTTAATTTTCAATTTCTATAAACAAACATATCAACAAAGATAAACCAAACATATGAAGTTTATTTTCTTTTAAGATTTTACTTATTTGTCAGAGAGAGAGAAAGAGCAGACGCAGGGGTAGCGGCAGGCAGAGGGAGAAGGAGACTCCGGCTGAGCAAGGAGCCTGTGCTGGACTCAATCCCAGGTCCCTGGGATCATGACCTGAGCCAAAGGCAGACGCTTAACCAACTGAGCCACCCGGGCTTCCCCAAACATACAAAGGGTAAAAAAATAAATAAAAGTGTAAGTGTCTTGTTGGTTCAGAGGCATCAAAACTATTTAGATTAAGAACTGAAACGTGGATAAAACTATTTATGAAACAAATACCATTATCCCATTTTCTTTCGCAATCCATACAAGAATATGCTAAAATAATGAAGATGGCACAAGCTATTTTTTGGATCTAGACTCTGAATTGTAGTAACATTTAAAAAAAGAGATTCATTTCCCCATGCTGAAAGGAGAACTCTACCATTTAGGCCAAAATACATTAAAAACAAAACAAAACCAAAACAGGGACACCTGGGTGGCTCAGTCAGTTGAAGGATGGACTCCTGGTTTCGGCTCAGGTCATGATCTCAGGGTCATGAGATCAAGCCTTGTGTTGGGCTCCCTGCTCCACACAGAGTGTGCTTGAGATTCTCTCTCCTTCCTCTACACTGCTCATGTGCACACTTGTGCACTCTCTCTCTTAAATAAAATCTTTAAAAAAAAAAAAAAAACTCTCCAGAATTATCTGACAAGATTCTGTAAAAATTATATTCTATTATGTAATTTTGTACTTGATGTTTTTAACTGAAATTTCATAAGCATTAGAATAGTCATACTAATTTTCTAAAATAAGGAGATTCAAAATAATATTTATGTATAAAAGAATGGGGATTATGATTATCTACACAGACAAAATTGCTTATGTAGAAAATCTGAAAGAATCAATAAAAATATTATTGTAACCAATGCATAATTAAAGCAAGATTGTAGGACACAAGCTGAGTAAACAAAAGTAAATTGCTTTCCCATATATCAGCAGTAAACAAGTGGTATTTGAAATTAAAAATCTAATATCACTTACATTAGCACCCAAAAATATAAAAACTTAGGTATAAAACAAAATATGTACAAAATCTATACAATGAAAATTATAGATCTCTGATGAAAGAAATCAAATAACTAAATAAACAGAGAGATATTCCATGTTCACAAATTGGAAGATTCAATATTGTCCAAAATGTCAGCTCTTCTAATGTCATCAACAGATTCAATGCAAACCCAATCAAAATTCTATAGATATGGACAAACTGATTCTAAAGTTATACAGAGAGGCAAAAGACCCAGAACAGCCAACACAATATTGAAGAAGAAAAAGGTGAAGGACTGACACTACCCAACTTAGTAAAAAAATGTGAAATATAAAACTATAAAACTCCCGGGGCGCCTGGGTGGCTCAGTTGTTAAGCGTCTGCCTTTAGGTCAGGTCATGATCCCAGGGTTCTGGGATCGAGCCCTGCATCGGGCTCCCTGCTCGGTGGGTAGCCTGCTTCTCCCTCTACTACTCTCCCTGCTGTGTGCCCTCTCTCGCTGTCTCTCTCTGTCAAATAAACAAATAAAATCTTAAAAAAGAAAAAAAAACCAACTACAAAACTCCTAGAAGATAACATAAGAGAAAACCTAGATGATCTGGGGTTTGGCAATGACTTTTTACATGTAACACCAAATGCATGATTCATCAATAAAAGAATTAATAAACTAGACTTCACTAAATTTAAAATTAACTGCTCTGTGAAAGACACTGTCGAAAGAATGAAAAGACAAGCTACAGACTGGGAGAAAATATCTGCACTAAGACTTTTCTGATAAAGGATTGTTATCCGAAATACCCAAAGAACTTTAAAAACTATTAGAAAATAACCCGTCAAACTAAAATATGAGTCAAAGACCTGAAAAGACACCTCACCAAATAAGATACAGACACAGCAAATGAGCAAATGAAAAGATGCTTAAAATCATATGTCATCAGGGAAATGCAAATTAAAACAAAAGTGAGGTAAGACTACACACCTGGCCAAAATCCAGAACAATGACAACATCAAATGCTGTCAAGGGTGCAGAACTACCCTTATTCACTGGTTGTGGGAATGTAAAATACTACAACCACATAGGAAGGCAGTCTGGCAGTTTCTTACAAACTAAACATACTCTTACCATACAATCCAGTAGTCACCCTCCTTGGTATTTACCAAAAGGAGATGAAAACTTATGCCCACAAAAAACCTGCACACAGATGTTTATAGCAGTTTTATTCGAAACTGTCAAAACTTAGAAACAACCAAGATACCGTTCAGTGGGTAAATGGATAACTATAATACATCCAGACAACGGAGTATTATTTATCACTAATAGGAAATGAGCTTTCATGCCACAAAGACATGGAGGAACCATTTTAAATGCATACTACTAAGGGAAAGAAGCCAGTTTGAAAACACTACATACTGTAAGATTCTAAATTATAGATCTGGAAAAGGTCAAACTATGAAGAAAATAAAAAGATCAGTGGTTGCCAGGGGTAGGGTGGGGAAATGAATAGGCAGAGCACAGGATTTGCAGGACAGTAAAAACACTCTGTATGATATGATAATGATAAACAGGTATCATTATACATTTGTCCAAACCCACAAAACACACAACACCAAGAATGAAACCGAAGGTAAACTATGGACTTTAGGTGATTATGATGTGTCAATGTAGGTTTGTTCTTGGTAACGAAATGTACTGCTCTGGTGAGTGATGTTGATAATGGGAAAGGGATATGCATGTGAAGGGATAGGGATATACGGGAAATCTCTGCACCTTCCTCCCAATTTTGTTGTCATCCTAAAACTGGTCTTTAAAAAATAAAACCTTATTTTAAACATACATACACACACATGCAAAAGACATTTATGATTACAGTGGTTTTATATTCAGATCCTCAACCTAAAAAGGGTATGCTTTATTTTACAGGCTTGACTGGGTTTCTCTGAAAAGTTACCATCACAAGTCATCAGAATTTGAAAATCAAACTCCTACACTTACACTTCTTAAAATGAAACCTGTTACTGCAAAAAACACAGAGTCTAAATTGTTCATGTCAGAGAAACAGACTATTAAGTTAAACAGTGCAAAAAGCTAGCAAACCTACTGTATTTTGTGAATCAAAATCTGACTCTACAGACCTACTGTAAGTAAATATCCTGAAGACCTAGGAGTAAACTAAGAGGGGAGGGCAGGGGGTTAGCTGTATAATTGTACTAAGACTGTTTACTAAGCTATGAATAGCACAGCACTGAATAAAGCCAAGGTAAAAATAAACAACTACCAGAAATGTGGCAGGAAGCCCAAAGAAAACACAGAATCTTACATTCTTTTGCAAAACCCCAAATAATCAGTAATGAAAACTTAAACTGCACAGGGTAAATGGTGAATTTATACACCTGTTCCAATGCTTGAACTAAAATAATGGTAGAAAGCAATGAAGACTAACACTCATATTCTCTATTTTTCTTTATGTTTAGATTTTTCAAAATCACACACATATTATGGTGTAATAGTGATTATGAACTAAAACAAAACAAAGCAAGTGTACTTTGCTATAAGCACATCAAAAAACGACTGTGGTCATTTTCCCCTTCTAAATGGGGGATATGGTATTTGGTGTCATGGGAGGGCGATGAAAGGCTGGAAAACTCACAGTCATATTTTTTTTTTTTAAGATTTTATTTATTTCTTTGGCAGAGAGAGAAAGCACAAGCAGGGGGAGCAGCAGGCAGAGGGAGAGGGAGAAGCAGGCTCCCTGCTGAGCAGAGAGACCAACATAGCACTTGACTCCAGGACCCTGGGATCACGACCAGAACCAAAGGCAGACACTTAAACAACTGAGCAACCCAGGCGCCCCTCATTGGTCACATTTAAACTTACACAGCATGTTACCAGTATGCCTGCTGAGGACAGAATTAACTATGTGTTGGCCAGACTTGTACTTGATTAACACATAACTGGGGATGAGGCAAGCCGAGCAGTTGGGGCTGGTGGGACAAACTGACACCCCCAGAATTACTCCTTAATTCTTCAGTGTATATTTCCTAAACAACAAGGACATTCTCATACTTAATCAGAATCTGTTCCTAAAAATCAGGAAAATAATATTGATACAGTTCTATTGTCTAATTCACACATTCCATTCAATTTTTCCAGTTTTTTTTTTTTAAAAGATTTTATTTATTTATTTAACAGAGATAGAGACAACCAGTGAAAGAGGGAACACAAGCAGGGGGAGCGGGAGAGGAAGAAGCAGGCTCATAGCGGAGGAGCCTGATGTGGGGCTCGATCCCAGAACGCCGGGATCACGCCCTGAGCCAAAAGCAGACGCTTAACCGCTGTGCCACCCAGGCGCCCCAATTTTTCCAGTTTTCTAAATAATGTTTGTTATAGGTCCAGGATCCAACCCAGATTAATTGTTGCATTTTGTTGTCATTTATCGCTAGTTTTCTTCATTCTAAAGCAGTTCCTCAGTCTTTCCTTACCTTCACTGACCCTGACATTTTGTAAGAATACAGGTCAATTACTTTATAGAATGTTACTCAATATGTATTTGCCTAATGTTTTGTCATAATCAGATTCCAGCTATGTATTTTTAGTATGACTACACTGAAGTGGTGGCGTGTTCCTCTTACTATATTTTATCAGGAGGCAAATAATGTTAATTTGTCCCATTACTATTGACGTTAATTTTTATCACTTGATTAGTATAGTGTCTACGAGGTTTTTCTGGTCTAAAGTTAACAAGAAGTATTTTGTGGGCCTATTTTAAGACTAACCATCCTGTTTCACATCAAACTTTTCAACCACTTGCAATATCTTGCCTAGGGTGCCTGGGCGGCTCAGTCGGTTAACCATCTGCTCCCCGCTCAGGCATAATCAGGGGTCCTGAGATCTAGCCCCATATCAGGTTCCCTGATTAGCGGGGAGTCTGCTTCTCCCTCTCCCTCTATCTGCTGTTCGCCCTGCTCGTGGCTCTCTGTCAAATGAATAAATAAAATATTTTAAAAAACAAAACAAACGAATACAAATGTGCCAAAATGTTAACAGCTGGGGAAGCTGAAGGAAGGCTATATGGGAGTTCTTTGTATACTTCCTGCAAATTTTCAGTTAAGTTGAAGAATTTTTTTAAATGTTTGGTATTTCCTTCCCTAAAACTGAGGGCTGTAAAAGCTCCAAATCATTTTCCTAAGAAAACTTCCTAGGTAGATTTCTAGGACTTGTAACTAATGGCTTGAGTCATTACATCTGCACTCTCCAAAGCCAACCATTAAAATTTAATGCCTGAGTTTCCACAGTAAGAAAATAAGATAAAATTATAACAGAGATGTTTTAGATTACAGCAGGGTTTCTAAACCTCAGTACTATTATTATTTTGTTGTAGGAGGATGGTCCTGTACATTGTAGACATTTAGCAGACCCCTTAACTCTACCCACTACGTGCCAGAACACCCCCATCCCTTGAGTTGTGAAAACGAAGAAAACCTCTAGACGATGCCAAATGGCCCACAGAGGGTAAATTAGCCTCAGGGTGAGAACCACTAGATAAGAAGATAAAAGCTGCCAATTCTATAAATGTAATTCACAAGGATCACACTTTCCCTATTCCACAGACCCAACACCCTCGGCAAACATCTATTTTGAAAAATACCAACACCTATTAGGATGGCTACTATCAAAAAAACACAAAAGTGATGGCAAGGATGTGAAAAACATTGCTTTTGTAGCTGGTGGGAATGTAAAATGGTACAGCTATCATGGAAAACAGTATAGCAGTTCTTTAAAAAATTAAAAAGAGAACTACAGTATGATTCAGCAATTCCACTTCTCGGTATATATCTAAAAGAATTGAAAGCAGGGTCTTAAAAAGATATTTGTATATTCAAGTTCATAGCAGCATTAGTTTGAGTCCAGCATCGGGCTCTTTACTCAATGGGGAGCCTGCTTCTCCCTCTGCCTGCCGCTCTCCCTGCTTGTATGCGTTCTCTCTCTCTGACAAACAAATAAAATCTTTTAAAAAATACAAGTAGTGTGACACCATTTTTTTCCCCAACGGATTAAAATACTAAAAGTGTTAAAAAAAAATAGTAAAAGGGTTGGCAGATATGCAAAATGGTACTAACTCTTCCACGGTGTGCCTAGGGTTATAAATTTTAAGGTATTCTAAGGTACGCAATTTGGCAGAATTCTTATTTTAAAAAAGGGATACTTTTGATCTAACAATTTCACTTCTAAGAATCCACCTTATAAAATACAAGTATGTAGGGGCATCTGGCTGTTTCAGTCAGTGGAGCATGAGACTCTTGGTCTCGGGGTTGTGAGTTCAAGCCCCACACTGGGCATAGAGCCTACAGATAGATAGATAGATACATAGATACATAGATAGATACATAGATAGATAGATAAGATAGATATTTTTTAAAAAACACAAAATACATGTTTAAAGAAGTATCTATAAAATATTCGTAAAGAATAACTGGAGGGGCGCCTGGGTAGCGCAGTCGTTAAGCGTCTGCCTTCGGCTCAGGGCGTGATCCCAGCATGCTGGGACGGAGTCCCACATCAGGCTCCTCTGCTGGGAGCCTGCTTCTTCCTCTCCCACTCCCCCTGCTTGTGTTCCCTCTCTCGCTGGCTGTCTCTCTGTCACATAAATAAATAAAACCTTTCTAAAAAAAAAAAGAATAACTGGAAATTAGCAAAAACAACAGGAATATGTATGTTTAATAACTAATAGCTGCTAATAATGCCACAGAATGTTGAAAAAGCTTTAAAAAGAGAGAAGTGGGGGAGTGCCTGGATGGCTCAGTCAGTTAAGCGACTGACTCTTGATTTTGGCTCAGGTCATGATCTCAGAGTCCTGGGATCAAGCTCTGGGTGGGGGCTCTGCACTCAAGGGAGAGACTTCTTGAGAATTTCTCTTCCTCTCCCAATGCCTCTCCCTCTGTTCACACTCTCTCTCTCTCTCAAATAAGTAAGTCTTTTAAAAATAAATAAAGAGAGAAATGGACCTCTGAAAGAGACAAGACCCACAAAACGCATTAAACTAAAAAGGGAGAAACTATAAAGATCTCTTTTATTTTTTTAAAAAAGAATATATGTATGTAAATACATACATTGCATTAGGATTAGTACCTATAAGCTAAACTGCTGACACAGTTATCTCTGAGGATAAAAAGTAGATGGCAGTTATAGGAATAATTTTAATTTTCAGTTTCACAATTTATTAATTGTACTATGCCCCCAATTTTTTTTTTTAAAAAAAGGCATATCAAACTTGGGCCAGAATACTGCATCCTTAGTTAAGAAGGGAACCTTCTGACTTGGGTAAGGTAGCAGTAAAGCATAAGAGAAATAGTAAAAATTAAGTTACCGGTTACCCTTCTGATGTTTGGGGATCTTTATAAAGACTAAACATATAAAGGGTAACAAAAATAGGAACTAGAATGAAGATATCCTTATATAACTATTATCTCTGAAACCTAAAACTGTAATTATCTGTTTTAGCACAGGGTTATTTTACTTCACAGATACCGTGCTGTATTTTTTACAAATTGAAGGTTTGTGGCAATCCTGCATCAAGCAAGTCTATCAGCGCCATTCTTCCAACAGCATTTGCTCACTAAGTGTCTCTATGTCTCATTTTAGTAATTCTCTCAATATTTCAAACTTTCTCATTAGTATTATATTTGTCATGGTGACTGGTGGTCAGTGATCTTTGCTGTTACTACCATTAATTCTTTTGGGGTGTCATGAACCATACCACAGAAGATGGCAAACTTAATCAATAAATGTTGTATCCATTCTGACTGTTCCACCAATCTGCTGTTCCATCTCTCTCCCTCTCCTAGGACTTCCTCGTTCTCTAAGACACAACAATATTAATATTAAGCCAATTAATAACCCTACAATGGCTTCTAAGTGTTAGAGTGAATGGAAGAGTTGCATGTCTCACACTTTTAATCAAAAGCTGGAAATGATACAGCTTAGTAAGAAGGCACGTCGAAAGCTAAGACAGGCAAAAGCTAGGCCTCTTGTGCCAAAAAATTAGCCAAGTGGTGAATGCAGAGGAAAAGTTCTTGAAGGAAATTAAAAGTGCGACTCCAGTGAACACATTAATGACAGGAAAGCAAAACAGACTTAATGCTGATATGGAGAAAGTGTTTGTAGTCTAGATAAAAGATCAAACCAGCCACACCATTCCCTTAAGCCAAATCCTAATGCAAACAAGGCCCTAACTCTCTTGAATTCCATGAAGTCTGAGAGACGTGAGGAAGCTGCAGAAGAACAGTCTGAAGCTAACAGAGGTTGGTTTAAGAGGTTTACGGAAAGAAGCTATCTCCATAACATAAAAATGCAAGAAGCAAGTGTTGCTACAGAAGCTGCAGGAGGTTGCCCAGAAAATCTAGCTAAGATCATTAATGAAGGTGGCTACACTAAACAACAGCTTTTTGATGTGGACGAAATAGCTTTATATTAGAAGAGAATGCTATCTATGCCTTTCACAGCTACAGAGCCGAAGTCAATGCCTGGCTTCAAAGCTTCAAAGAACAAACTGACTCTCTTTTGGGGGATTAATACAGCTGGTGACTTCAAGGTGAAGCCAGTGTTCAGTGACCATTCCAAAATCCTAGGACACTTAAGAATTATGCTAAATCTATTATTCTGCTTTTGTTCTATATATGGAACAACAAAGTCTGATGGCAGCACATCTGTTTACAACATGGTTTACTGAATATTTTACACTCACTATTGAGACACACTGGTCATAAAAAAAAGATTATTTTCAAAACATTAGTGCTGACAATGTACCTAATCACCTAGGAGCTCTGATAGAGATGTACAATGAGACTGATGTTGTTTTCGTGCCTGCTAATGCAACATCCACTCTGCAGCCCATGGATCAAGGAGTAATTTTGACTTTCAAATCTCATTATTTAGGAAATACATTTCATAAGATCAAAGGTGCAATAGAGAGTGATTCCTCTGACGGGTCTGGCAAAGTAAACTGAAAACCTTCTGGAAAGGATTCATCATTCTAGATGCCACTAAGAACATTCATGATTCATGGAAGAGGTCAAAATATCAACATTAACAAGGAGATTGGAAGGAGATGATTCCAACCCTCACAGATGACTTTGAGTGGTTCAAGAATTCAGTAACTGCAGGGGCACCTGGGTGGCACATCGGTTAAGCGCCTGCCTTCGGCTCAGGGCGTGATTCCGGCGTTATGGGATCAAGCCCCACATCAGGCTCCTTCACTATGAGCCTGCTTCTTCCTCTCCCACTCCCCCTGCTTGTGTTCCCTCTCTCGCTGGCTGTCTCTGTCTCTGTCGAATAAATAAATAAAATCTTTAAAAAAAAAAAAAAAGAATTCAGTAACTGCAGATACGGTGAAAACAGCAAGAGAACTAGAATTAGAAGTGAAGCCTGAAGATGTGACTGAATTGCTGCAATCTCACAATAAAACTTGAATGACGAGGACTTGCTTCTTATGGATGAGCAAAGAAAATGGTTTCTTGAGATGGAATATACCGCTGGTGAAGATGCCGTGAAGACTATTGAAATGACAACAAAGGATGTAGAACATTACATAAACTTAGTTGATAAAGCAGCAGCAGGGTTTGAGAAGATTGACTCTAATTTTGAAAGAAGTTCTGTGGGTAAAACGCTAGCAAACAGATTGCATGCTGCAGAGAAATCATTCATAAAAGGAAGAAGAGTCAATTAATGCAGCAAACTTCATTGCTGTCTCATTTTAAGAACTGCCACAGCTACCCCAACGACCCTCAGCAACCCCAACCCTGATCAGTCAATAGCCATTAATTTCAAGGCAAGAACTTCTATCAGCAAAGAGATTACAACTTGCTGAAAGATCAGATACAATTAGCATTTTTTTTTTTTTTAAGAAAAAGTGTTTTTAAATTAAGGTATATACATTGTTTTCTAGGCATAGTGCTACTGCACATGTGACAGACTACAGTATAGTGTAAACCTAATTTTATATGCACTGGGAAACCAAAAAATTCACAACTAACTTTATCATGGTATTCCCTTTATTGCAGGGGTCTGGAACAGAACCCACAGTATCTCCAATATAGTTGATGGACAAACTGGTAAGTGTATACTTGTAATAAACTTCTTTTATTTCACTAAAGAGAAATGCTCAAAGTATTTATATAGTAGATGACTTGCACTGTAGAACTATGGATATTTTTGAGAACTCCAAAGGCAAAGCAGAGGACACCCTGGGCCAGACATTTCTCCAACTAGCCAACATAAAATAGTGCTTTGATCTGTATAAATGACAAAAATATACATTATCTCCATTTTGCCACTTGGCCTCTATGTTATTGCCATTTTATGTAGAATGGCTCTATACTGAAGACACATAAAAACTGTAAACGGATAACACGAAAAGAGAATATCAGATTAGACTCGGCAAAGTCTTAAACTATTTTAAGAGTCAAAAAATAAAGCTAAAATGTATAGGTGGTAGAAATATTACATATATTGTAAACTAAACAAAGTAATCTATTTTGTAGTCCCTGGGTAGAAATGATAGGCATAGTGTGTATGGCAGTGACTGCTGTTTTTCTCTCAGTATTCTTTCTGCTCTTCCTTTATTAACTAGAATCTCTTACTTTTAGCAAAGCACATGCCTGGCCAACTAAAGACTACATTTCCCAGCCTCACTTTTTGTTAAAGTATGGCTATCTGACTAATTTCTGGCTAATAAGATGTGAGCAGCAATGAGGCATATTTATTAGGTCCTCAAAAAGAATAGGTGTGGCCTCTACTCTTGCTTTTCCTGTTCCTGCTGGCTGGACCATAATAATATGAGAAGCTGAAGCACTAGTATTAAACCATGAGATAGAAACTACATGTTAACATGACAGAGCACCAAGACGGAAGAAACCTGGTTCCCCAGCACTGTAAATCCTGGCCTGATTATATCTGCTGTTACATGTGAAAAATAAAGACAATTACAGCCTCTTCATTCAACTGAATAATATTCACAAGAACAGTATTATTTATCTATGAGAAGGTGCCATGCATCTCTTAAGGACTAGCTACTGGGGGCACCTGTCTGGCTCAGTCAGTAGCAATGCAACTCTTGATCTCACGGTTTGTGAGTTTAAGCCCCGTGTTGGGTGTGGAGCCTACTTTAAAAAATAAATAAATTAAAAAAAAAAAAAAAGTCTAGCTGCTGAACCTGTGCTTATATCAGAAAAGGGTTTACCACTGAACACAGACCACCCACAAACAGCTACCATTCAACAAAACATTAGTATGTACATATTCACATACACTCACAGGCTATTCTTGCGTAAGAGTATGGTCATCTGTATGTCATCAGCATAAATGAGATGAAGGTAACTAAAAATGAGCACGACGTTATAACAAGACAGGGCTGTTTTAAAACCTTGATACTTACGGATACATTAGCACTGTCACTGCTTGCAATCTCAGCTGCCTTCTCGATTATCTGTTAAACAAAACTGTAAATTAAATTTTGGCACTCGTATTTATAAAATTTTAATTGTAAATATTACAGTTGTACTTAGACTATAAGAAACAACACAGGGTCTGGCATTTCTATGCTTTATAATGTAAACGTGAATTTTAAATGCAAAATGGTAGTATGTGGTGATTCCCAATCTTCAAACTCTTGACAACTGAGAGTCAATGGTATTACTATAAGGGATTGTGACTCCTAGGGTGCACTAGCATTGTCTGTTGATAAAATAAGAGAAGGCTTGAATATGCATGTGAAAGAATTTTTCTTTGGTATGAGAAAGAATTTTAAATACAGGTAAATATTTTCTGATTAAGAAAATGCAAAAGTATGTAAGAGTTACTAAATAAGTAAGTTTGCATCATTTGTCATTGTTTTTCTAAATTAACATAACAAAAGTAGAATATCAAGAGATAGATCTTTTGAATTCATTAAGTTCAAAAGGGGCTCTGATTCTCGAAAAGAATGGAAAATCAGTGGTTGAAGAATCTGAAGATTTATATCCAGTTACTGACTTATATAATTCTAAATGAATAATTTAAGTGTATCCTCAAATGTAAACTGTACTGATAACTCCTATCCTATTTCATACGGTTGTTATAATGACAAAATGAGATCACAGTTATTAAAATTATCAATAACCAGGGGCGCCTGGGTGGCACAGCGGTTAAGTGTCTGCCTTCGGCTCAGGGCGTGATCCCGGCGTTATGGGATCAAGCCCCACATCAGGCTCCTCTGCTATGAGCCTGCTTCTTCCTCTCCCACTCCCCCTGCTTGTGTTCCCTCTCTCGCTGGCTGTCTCTATCTCTGTCGAATAAATAAATAAAATCTTAAAAAAAAAATAAAATAAAATTATCAATAACCATAAAATTGTCTTGAAAAGCAAAATGTACACAAACGTTCACAACAAAAATCATTAAATTAAATAAAAATACAGGGAACTTTCATTTTTTTCTATCTGTATTATTTGATCTTTTAAATGATCACATATAAATTATACAATTTTAAAAACCCCAATAAGTATAAATATATTTATACACATTTGAAGACAAATCCTCTATCCCAAGTTGATCTTCAAAGACAGACTCTCTAAGAGATTACAAAGGCAAAAGGAAAGTTTAGTGACTTTAGCAATGTTGAAATAAAACATTTTAAAGAAACTGGACTTCTCTTGAAATATAAGATGAAAACTACTTGTATTTGCATAGGATATTCTATTTGTAAAAGTGCTTCAAAAAGCACCTCGTTTGATCCAAAAGAAACTATAACTGATTGTTGAACGCATACTGTAAGTGAACACAAAAACAGTCATAGCTTGGAGTATAAAATTATCACAAGTAGCTATGCCTTCTGGTTAAATTGCTATTCTCAGGAATAAAGCCATGGCATGAATGCAATGGATAAGTCAAAATGTACTTTTTCCTACTCAGTGTACACTTAGGGATACAGTTCCTGACATATTTGGGCTTTCTACTGTACCAACCACAAATCTTAATTTGGCTGTATATTACAGATCAGAAAATTATTTCAGAAGAATTTGAAATGAAAAGTTATTTCTTATGAGGATAAAATTCAATTAAAATGAGAGTATAGAAGAAACGTTAGGTAACAAATTTAATCTACGTATTACTTTAAAAATCTATTCTATACAGGTCTGGTAGTGCTGAATTTTAAAATACAATGAAGTTTAAAGGTGGATTAATTTGAGTATTATTTCATATAATATCAATTTTTAAAGGAAGCTTATTCTCACATATCTTACATAGATTAGGGAAATAATATAAACTTGTTACTGAGAATTTGCTCCAAGATATTCTCATGAAAATCACCATTAATCACACCTGAAACAAAGATGCCAAACCTGAAGATACAACGTGTGACAGTTTAGCTCGCAGAATATAAATTAGCACAGCCCCATTTTCTTTTTTTTTTTTTTTTTAAGATTTTATTTATTTATTCAACAGAGATAGAGACAGCCAGCAAGAGAGCGAACACAAGCAGGGGGAGTGGGAGAGGAAGAAGCAGGCTCCCAGCGGAAGAGCCCAATGTGGGGCTCGATCCCATGATGCCGGATCACGCCCTGAGCCCAAGGCAGACACTTAACTGCTGTGCCACCCAGGCGCCCCAGCACAGCCCCATTTTCAACTCCACCAGATACCCTCCTGATACCCAAGAAAAGCAGTTTGTATACTAAGGAAATGTGTTTAGAAATGGAAGTCCTTGCTATAGATTCTACACAAATAACAGTATCTTAGAAAGTCTTACTAATAGCAATATTCAACATAAATCATCTGTTCTTTGAGTAACAATCCTAACACAGCAGTGACTACGTCTTTAATCACTAAACTAACATGCTCGGCAAGCTTCAATGTACATTTCACATGCTCAGACTTACACGAATGCATTTATAGCCATTTTAAATTGAAAAGAACCTCAGAGAACAACTGTGATTTCCTCATTTAAAAATGAAAAACCTGACCTCCAGAGATGTTATGTCTCACCTGGTCAGTGATAAAGCCAAGATTAAATACAAGTTTATTTGGCTCCATGCTCAGTGGTCTTTCTACTGAATCAAGCTGCCAATGTATGTGACATTTTGAAAGAGAAACAAACATGTAAAGCTTAAACTATAAACATGAAGAGCCAAGAACTAATGATTCAGTGATTTTCATGCATAGTGGTCCTTTAAATAATTAGCTTACCTTATCGAAGGGAGGATAATAGTAAGGTTGTTTTTTATTCTCTGGGAATTTGATATGTAAAGCTGTTGCATTTTCAGTATATGGATTTGTTTGAACAGTTCCCATTGGATTCAACATTTCTTCAAGTTCATCTAAAATATGCAAATAATTTTGATTCTTAAAAAATGTTTTTAAAACTAAACTAAAATAAATCCTTAATAGAAAATTATTTTAAAAGTATGTCACCTAAGGAATCTGGCAGACAACCGTATCAGTAAGCCTCTAATTTTCTGTTAATACCTGACACAAGAATTGATGTGAGTTTACATACATCTTTAGAATGAGAAAGTTTCTAGAAATGCCTACCTCACCTCTTTCTTCAAATCTGACAAGTATTCTCAATCTTGAAAAAAAAAAAACTTAATTGGAATTGCTCTCCATCAAAATAAGGTGACCCACAGAATTTTTATTACTTTACCACACATATGGATTTCTTACTTTCCGTGGTCATCACAGTAACCAAACTGGTATTTTGAGAGTCATCAATGGCATTGTTTTAGACAAATCTAATGTTGTTTATGTTCCTCAATTATCCCATAAATTGCTGATACAGTTAAAGGGCTCTCTGGTAGTTTCTGCAACACTTCATTCAAGTGGTACTCCTTTAACCTAATAAACTGCTTATTTAAGGCACTCCCTCTGCTCCCCCATGGTCCATCCACAGAATTGTACATGGGAATCTTAGATTTCAATGTTCTCATAAAACTTTTTCATTTCACAGATAAGTAAACCGTTGAAGAGACAGTAAACTCAAGAGAACAGAATTAGCAGTACAACCTAAAGTCTCTCCTCTCCAAACTATTATCTCCTTTGTTATACTGATTTTTAGCACAGTTGTTCCCTCCTAAGGAAATAAAAATCCATTGTGTCGAAGACTAATGTCAAGATACTATCCATACTCGAATTATTTACCAAGTCTAGAAAATATATTTTTTTAAGATTTATTTATTCATTTGAGAGAGAGAAAGAGAGAGCACAAGCCAGTGGAGAGGCAGACTCCCTGCTGAGTAGGGAGACTGATTTGGGGGAGGAGGGATCTCAGGACCTGGAGATAGTGACCTGAGCTGAAATGAAGGCAGGTGCCTAACCATCTGAGCCACCCAGGAGCCCGGCTAGAAAATCTTTACAGAGTATTTCCAAGTTTCAGCTCATTGATCAATTCTTTGCTTGAGTTGTTTAATACTCTCAAATTTCAGATTCTGTTGTCACCCAGAAGGAAGCAATTCTCATCACTTACACACCTCTAAAGCAGATCTCTCAGCAAACTAAAATCTTACACTTATGTTATCTAGTAGCATTATACTCTTTTGTCCTATCACATGCAATCTAAATGTAGCATTTTAATATTCTTATTGGCCCCAAACATAGAGAGGTAACCTTGCTTTAAAGTGATTATAAAAAGGCACTCTAATATATTTTATAAACAGAGAGTACAAATTGGTACAACTTCTACTGGAGAGCAATTTGTGATTATCAAAATTACAAATGTATTTATTCTTCTTTTAATTTTAAAATTCCAAGTTTTTATTTTTTTTTAAGTTTGTATTTTAATTCCAGTTAGTTAACATAGAGTGTTACATCAGTTTCAGGTATACAATAACAAATGTATTTATTCTTTAACTCAATAGACCCACCTCTAGGAATTTATCTTAGACACAGACGTGCACATAAGCAAGATTATTCATTATAACACCACTTAAATTATCAAAAGGTAAGTCTGCTTTAAGAACAGCAGCAGCACTTTATTACATAAGGTTAAAAGGGCAAAAAGGAGAACACTTCACAGAATGCTATTTTAAGAATAGGAAGAAAAAATAGAAATCTTCATTTGTATTTCCTAGTGTATGCATGGAGAAATCTGGAAAGATACAAAAACAACCAGTAATGTGATTATATACCATTTAATGATGGCCCAGGGACTCTAGACAATAGATTATCTGTAGTTCCTTTGTTTCAGCTTCACTCCTACTGGGATAAAGTGACAATTCTAGAGCTGATACATGCACAGCAAATGTGTTCACTTACTATTTTTCATATTACATTTTGTTAGAGATGAAGTCAGGCTCATGGTATGCCAAGTTAATATTGCCCAAAATTGTCAATTTTGCTAAAATACCAGTCAAGTTGCTTGGTGATTCTGGAGAACATGTGTGAGTCTAAATTAAAATTTTCAAAAAAGTGTAACTGCTGCAATGCATAATTTCTACTCTAACTATGAAGCTCATCGTTTCTCGTAAGAAATGTATAAATGCACACTACTCTCCTATATTTGGGGGAAAACATGATTAGTAAAAACTATTGCAGATATATGGAGGAGAGGGCAGAAACTGAAGAATATATACACACACAAAATATCAGAACATGAGTTTTAAATATGTCTGTGAATAAATGGTTATCCAAAACCAATTTCTCAGATGTCAACTACTAATAAATGAATATTTTCAAATGTTTGTCACAACATAATTTTAAAATGCAATTAAGTTCACAATTTTATTAACTAATTGTATTAACGAACTATGAAGGCAGGGGGAAAAGAAAACCACTATTAAAATACAAAGTTTATACTAAAAATTTCAAACATTTGGGAAAAGCAGTATGGAATAATGGAAAGATTCAAAGGGTTCTCATACAAATCCTACTTTTGAACCAATTTTGTAAGACTTACTAACTTATCTCTGAGGTTCACTTTTCTCATCTGTAAAATGGAGACAAAACTAGCTAGCTTGTTGGGATGCTCTGAATAATATTTCAGAAATATAAGCATATGGAAGGTGCTCCTCTTAGCTCAAATTTCACGTTAAGGCCAACTAAACAGTGTGTTTTTACTATTCTTCCCGTATTAGTGAATGTTTCTTCTATTAGTGTAGAAATTTAGTACAACTAAGAGCAAAAACGTTGTTTTGAAGAAGATATTGTTCCTTAGGAGAATTTCTCCAAACTCTATAAAAATAAAACTTTTAAAGCAAGAACATATTCACCGAAGTAACAAATATATTACGACACAAATCACTATTTAAATACATTAAAACGATCTGTGGGAATCTGTTTTAGAATAAATAATAAAGAGACGAAAAGATGGTTTCTTTACTAAACTGAAAGAATAGTGAGTCATAAAAGAACATTAACTAGTCCACATGCCAGAAGTTACTCTTTAAGGATTAGGATGTAAGTCTTACCAGGAAATGAAGACCAGCTGTGCAATATTATGTCTCCAGATCTCAACTGTCCTTTAAAGTCAAAAACCATCGTATTTACCCATGCTACAGGATAATGCTGTTGAAAAAGATACCACTGCATAAATATGCCGAAAAAGAACTTTAGCGTGGAAACATGTACATGCCTTTTGTTTCAAAAATTTATATCTAGAAATTTCTAGAGTTCCAGGTGATTTCCAAAAAATTATCCAAAATAAAACAACATGTACACGGAAAATATTCAAGATCTTTACAATGGTTCAAGAAAACTCTGAAAGCCAATTAATATCTCATGATGAAATAATGTATCCAAAAAACATTATTAATTATATAAACATTACAAATGATGAGGAATTTTTAATGATCCAGGAAAATACATGTGATATGTCAGGTTATATGTTTTATTAGCTTTAAGCCTCAGTAAACCTTAATGTAGGAGAAGGCACTGCCTGTAGGTATTGCAGAATTTATTTTTATTTCTTAGAAGGAAGCACAGACAACTAGACCATTTATATAGGATTTACACAGACACCCAGACCAATTAACTTGGTCACACTGTATCAAAAAACCTTATAAATAGTCAAATACTTTGTGTAAAATTCTTGATCAGTGTAAGAAAAAATACTAAGGAAGTACCTCTTCTGTGACTTTTACACCCTAAAATTTATTTTTTAAGAACTGTATGATAATAAGCAGAGGAAAAGCCTGCTTAATTTTTACATTAAAGAATAAAGGACACAAATTCATGTACATAAATATAGTAACCAGTTTTCTAAAAAAGTATATAAAATTCATGTCCCCATCCCTCCAAAACAACTTTTCATAAACTTGAAGGAAAATGAAAAAGACAGGACTAAAAATATGAAATGGAAGATGAGAATATGAGAACAGGTACACTCATCCTTTTTCCACAATTTCGAAATTTAAGAAAATGAAAACTAAAAGTTTATTCATAATTCATATGACAGCAAAACATGGCCAAAACTGGCATGAAGTTAACTGATGTTCTGCATTTGTCTCATTTAATGTGAATATTCATATATTTCACTGCTAGATAGTGATGTGTTTGATTACAGACTTGTGCCCCAGGCCCCACAGGTGTGTTGAGTAAAGTATGTTGTACGATCTTTCTAAAATTCACAAAATTCTGAATGTTCAAGTATATGTGGCACATAGAATTTCAGTTAAGGTACAGTGGAAATGTAATTTTTTAAATTTTTTCATTTTTTTAATCTATATTTTAAAGTATTATATTTATAATGGAACACCTATGGTATGACATCTGCTAAAATAATTTGCCAAAGAGAAATAAATGAATAGGACATAAAAATGAAGATTTATCATCTTTTTAAAATTACTTCACAGGGACCAAAGTTACATGCCATAATTTCACATTACTCAATTACTTCAAAGAGTCTTAAAATTATTCCATTGTAAAAATTTTTCAGTAATACATAATTACCACTTTCCCAGATTTCCGGATGGTCTGATATTTAGAGGGATTAATAGTTTTAGTCGACTTTTTCGTTTTCACTTTATCCAAAACTGCATAAACAGCAAAACATAATCGAGCCATTCGTGGCAGGTCACAAGTATTTATATCAAATTCCAGCGGTTCATTCCAAATGTGATCATTTTTCCCTGATATCTCTGAGCTTACGATGGTTTTACAGAGGAGTTCAGTACCATGAAAAAGGCCAGCCCTGACATGAACCTGTAATGAGGGAGAAAAAAATGAACACAGAATTACGAATACTGCACCACTGAAACACCTCCAGTCTGGAAAAACAAACATATACAGGGAGAAGCAGCACACCAACTCTAGGAAAAACTTTTTGTCCACAGAACCATCAGGCTCTAAGTAATCAGTATATAATTCACCGAACTGTTATTTTTAACCTATTTTTCACTTAATAAGTAAACCAACTAAAAAATGCAATATTTATCAATGGTATAAACAGGTCTACAGAAGCCAAGACCATAAGTATAAAAACTACTATCATATGCTCACCTCCACTGACTGCATCTACTTGGGGTCTTGTCTTATTCTTCTATATAACTGCAAAGGAAGTGATGGATAAATTGTCTCCAGTCTCTTTCTACTTCTAAATAATGTACAAACTGGTCATTATAAGAGCCACCTTCTTAAAGATATTCTATCCATATTTACAATTATCCTACACATCATTTTTTTTCATTTTTTCCTAAAGACACAGGTCCAGAATGATGCAAGACATATGTGAAATATCCCAGAAAATTTTACTGTCATGTATATAGTTTTTTAAATGACATAACCCAATTACCTCTAAATTTAAAAGTGAGTACTACAGAACTAGAACAAATAATCCTAAAGTTTATATGGAATCACAAAAGACTCCAAATAGCCAAATCAACCTTGAGAAAGAACAAAGCAGAGGCATCACAATCCTAGATTTCAAGAGATAACTACAAAGCTGAAGTAATCAAACCGTACTGGCACAAAAACAAAGACATGGATCAATGGAGAATAGAGAGCCCGGAGATAAACCCACACTTACCTGGTCAATTAATCTACAACAAAGGAGGCAAGAACATACAATGGGGAAAAGACAGTCTCTTCAATAAATGGTGCTGGAAAAACTGAACAGCTACATAGAAAAGAATGAAACTGGATCACCTTCTTACGCCCCATACAAAAATAAACTCAAAATGGATTAAAGACCTAAATATGAGACCTGAAACCATAGAACTCATATTACTTCCACACAGACAGCAATTTCTTGGACACTGGCCTTAGCAGCATTTTCCTAGATAGTTTCCTCTGGCAAGGGAAACAAAAGCAAAAATAAGCTATTGGGACTATACCAAATAAAAAGCTTTCTCACAATAAAGGAAACCATCAACCCAACAAAAAGGCAGTCTACTGAATGGGAAAAGATATTTGCAAATGATGTATCTAATAAGGGGTTAATATCCAAAATATATAAAGAACTTATACAACTCAACACTTCCCAAAAATCAAACAATCCAATTAAAAAATGGGCAGAGGACCTGAACAGACATTTTTCCAAAGAAGACACTCAGATGGCCAACAAGCACATGAAAAGATGCTCAACATCACTAATTATCGGGAAAATGCAAATCAAAACCACCATGAGATACCACCTTATCCTTTCAGAATGGCTAGAATCAAAACAAAAAATAACAAATGCTGATGAGGACATGGAGAAAGGGAATCCTCGTGCACTGTTGGTGGGAATGTAAATTAGTGCAGCCATTATGGAAAACAGTATGAAGCTTCCTTGAAAAATTAAAAGTAGGAATACCATACGATCCAATAGTTTCACTATTGAGTATTTACCCAAAGAAAACAAAAAAATTAGTTTGAAAAGACGTATACACCCCTATGTTTATTGCAGCATTATTTATAACAGACAAGATATGTAAGCAATCCAAGTGTCTATCCATAGATGAATGGATAAAGATGTGCTCTGTGTGTGTGTGTGTGTGTGTGTGTGTGTAACGGAATATTACTCGGTCATAGAAAAGATGAGATCTTACTATTTGCAGCATTAGAGGGTATTATGCTAAGTGAAAAAGTCAGAAAGACAAATTCCACATAATTTCCCTTATATGTGAAATCTAAAAACAAATGAACAAACAAAGCAGGAAAAGACCCATAAATACAGAGAACAAACTGATGGTTGCTAGAGGGGATAGGAGAAAGGGATGGGCAAATGGGTGAAGGGGAGTAGGAGGTACAGGCTTCCAGTTATGGAATGAACAAGTCACAGGGATGAAAGGTACAATATAAGGAATATAATCGATGGTAGTGTAACAGTGTTGTATGGTGACATATCATAGCTACACTTGTGGTGAGGAGAGCATAATGCATAGAGTTGTCCAATCACTATGTTATACACCTGAAATTAATGTAACATTATGTGTCAACTATACATCAATAAAATTGGTTGACTAATAAGTTAAAAAGTGAGTGGTGAAAGTAGAACTAAAAACATTACTAAAACACAGACTGACTTAACGAAATACTTTATGGTCAAATGTTTTTATATTGATTTATTCAAATGTGATATTAGCACACAGTAGTACTCAATTTACTATTTACTGAATAGATGAATACATATGTGAATATTTAGGTTTGTCTTTAACTTAAAATAGGCTTGTCAATAAAAATTGACTTATTAGAAGAGTTACTATCCTCATTTTGAAAAGGAAGATAATACCAAGAATACCCATCCTATCTAAAGATACAGAAACAGATTTAAATAGAAATATAAAATTCTAAGTAATACCGTCAATTTTTAAAATTATTATAAATATTTATATTAGAATTATTTGAGTTTAAAAGCTATTAAAATTATAACTGCATAAATAAAACTACAAGTTAATAGACTACACATTTCATAATGTAACAGGAAAAGAATGGCTTACTTTAATAAACAGTATTCATTTATCTGACTCCCACAAAATAAACATAGATTGGGGTGCCTGGATGGCTCAGAGCCTGAAGTGGAGCCAATCTCACAACCCCAGACCATGACCTGTGCTCAGCATGCGGTCTGCTTAAGATTCTCTCTCTTTTTCCACCTCTGCCCCTCCTCCTGCTCACACACACTCTCTCTCTCAAAATAAATAAAATCTTAAAAATAAAAATAAACACAGATCAAAGGGTTAGGTATGTTAAAATCATTAAAAAGCTGATTAAGGAAATTACTAAAAAGCTATCAGAATAACTACTGAAGCTGGGTGATGGGTTCATGGAAGTTGATTACACTATTCTCTCTACTTTTGTGTATGTTTTGTGTATGTTTAAAGGAATTTTTCCTTAAAAAAAATTTTTAAGCTACAGAGAAGAAAATTATTTATTCCAAATACAGACGGATTATTATTACATAGTAAAGATTAAAGTAATAGGGATTACAAAAAGCACCTGGAGTAAATTATCAGGTCACCAAGAATTTTTATCTGAACACACACCTAATTCCCTTCAACTTCACAGAAAAGGGATTACTCCTTCTACTCAAAACCTCTAGCTCCATCTTGCTCCAATTTCCCAAGTTCTTAGACCTTGCTCCTTTGCTTAACTTGGAAAATCCCCCTCCCCAGCAGGCTATAAAATTTATGCATTTCTCTCCTACGTCAAACTCAAACAAAAATCTTCTTTAGAACCTAACTAACCATAATGAGAATGGTGCCAGCATCCACTTAGACACTCATGTTTCTTACTTTCAATCCATAATCAAGCCTATCCTGTAATACAAGGGGAAAGTGATTTATGATGTAATCTTACTATTTAAAAAATTTTTTTATATATTGATTTTTTTTTTTTAAGTAGGCTCTATGCCCAATGTGGGGCTTGAACTCACAACCTTGAGATCAAGAGTCCCATGCTCTACCAACTGAGCCAGCCAGGGGTGTACTCTTAAATGAAAAATAAAATAAAATAAAATAAAATAAAATAAAATAAAATAATACATACTCACCAAAAGCATATTCAAATTTTATGGTACAAAGAAATGAATACAAATAAAAGTAGTTACAGTAGGATAACAAGGATATTGGTGATTTATCATTCTCTTAAGTGATCCTGGATTATATTTTATAATGTTATTTTTAAAACACTTTAAAATTATTATTCTACAAAGTACCACACAAAATAGTTGGATGATCTAACTGTAGGATCCTAAATATAGGCATAACACCAAATGCTCACAATCGATCCAAAACTCATTAAATTTCACGCAAATATGAGTGAAAATGGACATCATTTTAAAAACAACTATTCAGGGCACCTGGGTGGCTCAGTGAGTTGAGTGTCCCAGTCTTGATTTCGGCTCAGGTCATGATCTCAGGGTCGTGGGATCCAGCCCCACACTGGGCTCCACGCTCAGTGTGGAGTCTCCTTGAGATTCTCTCTCTCTCCGTCTGCCCCTCCCCCCCACTTGCATGTGCACACGTGTGAGCTCTCTAAAATAAATAAATCATTAAAAAAAATTCAAGGTCATCTGTTTTTAAACAGTGTCAAAAAATTAAATAAATAAATAAATAACAGACAATGTCAAGACTGAGTATTAAGTATTAAGGTTGAGTATTAAGGCCATAGCCTTAAGCAACTTTTAAGCCCATGTCTCTATACTTTAATGCTATTTCCCTGTGTTCCCGAAATAAAGCAAAAAGTCTGAGGATTCATTTTTACTCTGTACAGAATATAACAGTAATTATAAAGAAGGATTTATACAACAGCACTTTTAGGAAATCTTTGCATTTTCCTCTATGCTATACTCAAAGTATCTAAACTATGAGACACTTACTATACTAGTATTTTTAATAGACAAAATAGGAATAACAATTTATTCTATTAAAAAAAACTGTAATTACAGTTTCTTATAGAACCATAATTATTTTCTCCTAAACAATGAAGAAATGGCCCTATCATGAAATGCTCAATAAATGGCATTTAGTGTTAGTAAAAATTATATGGGAAGTGGGAAGAGCACAAAATCCAGATTTCAAAGTTTTCTTTTCCTTCCTAACATACCTCAGGAAGATTGAGCACCAGTTAATAAAGACACAGTGAACAGTAATTTCAGATTATCAGGAGGTTAGGAAAGGTTCCACTACTACCACAACAGTCATTATCTTAAAAGGAGTTCAACAGCAAGAAAGGAAAGAAGTGCCTACTGCCTGGGCAAAGACAAACTCCCCTGGCATGCCTTCAGAACCAAAACCACTGTGGCACAACTAGAGGCACATGGGGGCCACGCTGGTGCTTAGGCTGGAGAGGTGAGCAGCAAAAGCAGTGCCAATTAAGACACTAAACGGGAATAGAATTTAAACCATTGAAAGACTATTTTGTTTTCAGGTAAGAGAAAAGTTTGGGTGTAAGGTAAGGTGTGAAAACAGAGGCAAGGAGATCAGTGGGGGGAGGCTATGAAATGGTCAGGAAGACAAAGAGGAGAGAATGGATAGTAAAGGATTTCAATGAGGTAGGATCAACAGTACGTGATCAATTGATTAAATATGGTAGGTAAGGGAAAGCAGCGACTCCAGCTGCTTTACCAAATATAAGAGGAAAAGTAGTTAAAGGAGTTAAGAGAATGAGTTGGGGGACACAAAATGAAGTTGGCTTTAGAAATGTGTACCTAGGCATATGAAAACAGGACTCTGGAACTGAAGAGATATCTCAGTTACAGGCAACAGCTTGAGAATCATAAGTAAAGGAGGTACAGTTTTTTCAATTTTCTTACAAAGAGGATATCAGTAACTGTTTTCCAAATGAGAGGAAAAACACTAGGAGGTGCTGCTGAGGCAGGACCCACATGCCTCAAGCAAACAATCCATTTGCCCTCTGAGTTCTGTGACCTCAAAAACTCCATAGCACTTCCTCTCCTTCCCCTCAGGAACACAAACCCAAATACATCCAGAATTTGACTTTGCCACACCCAGCATCTCCAAATCACTAACTGCTACCTCTCATTCTCTACCCACCTCCCTTTCCAACTCACTCTGACACTCCTACAGGAAAATCTCCTTGCCCTCTTTAAAGCCTTCACCCCACTTTTCTCTATCACCTTTGTCTGCCTTCACCAAAACTCTCTGCCAATGTATCTCTCCTCTGTCCCACTCATCTGAAGTCCATATTCTGGATAAACCTAATTACCTGCCTCTCCTCCATACTACATGTTTTGGGGTCAACCAGTACCATGACTGACCAGTCTCAAATGTAAAATTATTCTTTCATCACTGCAAAAACATTTCTTACCTGTAATTAACTGCTGCAAACTTGCATTAACCATTTACTCTCCTGTAAGGTAAGCCTTCTCATATTCAATAAAACTATTAAAAAAACGTAAAGCTCCTATTTAAGCTCCTTTTTTTGTTAGGTTTTCTGTTACCTGAAGATGACATGCTTTGATGGATACCTCCTGTCAATCTATTCTATTTAGAAGTTATAAGATATTAGAATAATGAAATACCAGTCCATTATTATTTATAAGATAAGGAAAGCAAGTAATGAGAAAGATCAAATTATGTAGCTAATAAAAAATCAGAATCCAATACTCACCAACTACAGATAGATAGATCATTGTTACTAAACTGTGAAGTCATGTCAGTGGGGCAGATTGAGGATGGCATGCATGTTAGGATGAAGTAAAGGGTTTAAAGAGTATTTTTCTCCCAGAAAAATGCAGGTTGCTTCATATGCACCTGCCACTCCACAAATCTCCAAGTAAAGAGGTATGGGGCGTGGAGTGGGGGTTGTCATCTATTCACACATGATCCCCCCCTTAGGGACGTCATGTTCCTAAAACTACTTTAATTCTATTCTAGGCTCACCTGACCTTAAATGGCCACAACAAAGTCTCTGCTGCCTCAACCTTACCCAAAACCTGTTTGAGGTAAAAATATGCATATAGAATTTCCTGAAAGATAGACAATATATTTCTTTGGGAAGTTCAAATATTACCATTAATTAAAGATAAGCCATCACATGGTTGAGCATAATACCTAGACTGAATTACTTTGGTCTCTTATAGAATGACTTTTCCTGGGGTGCCTGGGTGGCACAGTTGGTTAAGCCTCTGACTCTTGGTTTCGGTTCAGGTCATGATCTCAGGGTCCTGGGCTCTGTACTCAGTACAGAGTCCGCTTAAGACTCTCTCTCCCTCTGCCCCTTCCTGCCTGCATTCTCTCTCTCTCTCAAAATAAATAAATAAATCTTTTTTAAAAATGCCTTTTCCTATTGTACTGTCAATATTGTATCTTAAGTCTAGCCAGTGAAAAGATTCTATAAAAGAAAGATATGTGAGAGGCGCATGGGTGGCTAGTTGGTTAAGTGTCCAACTCTTGATTTCGGCTCAAGTCATGATCTCAGGGTTGTGGGACGGAGCGATGCGTCAGGCTCTGCGCTCAACAGGGAGTCTGCTTGAGATTCTCTCTCCCTCCCCTCTGCCCCTTCCCCCCACACTTGCTCACTCAGCCTTTCTCTCTCTCTCTCAAATAAATAAATCTAAAAAAAAATAGATTTCTAATTAAAAACCTTCCCACATGGGGTGCCTGGTGGCTCCGTCAGTTAAGCGTCTGTCTTGGGCTCAGGTCCTGGGATCCTACATCAGGCTCCCTGCTCAGTGGAGTTGGCTTCTCCCTCTCCCTCTCCCCCTGCTCATGCTCATGCTCTCTCTCTCAAATAAACTCTTCAAAAAAAAAAAAAAAAAAACAAACCACCTGTCCCACAAAGAAAACTTCAGGGTCAGATGGCTTGGAGTAAATCTTACCAAACATTTAAGGAAGAAATAATACCAATCCTATATAAGCTATTTCAGAAAACTGATTAAGAGGAAGGCTTCTCAAGTCGATTTGTAAGGGAAAAAAGATCAATAACTTTTTTCCTTAATGGTGTTTGGAGTATTTTATCTATCCCAACAATCATGTTATACTTCTGCAACTGGACAAAAATTAATAAGGAAAGTTTAAATTAAAGAAAAAATAGAATTACCACTAAAACAGGAAAAAAAGGCTAATTGGCCCTAAGCACACTCATTAAAAATTAAATCCTAGCTGAGAAAATAAGAGCAAAAAAAAAGCGCCCCATTTTAATGACAGCTAACCAAAGAATCTTTAAAATCCATTTATAAAAGCAAGCCATTGGTAATCTTTGGCAAGGTGCTCCTGAATATATCCTCATGCCAGCAAACATCTCAAACTAAGTGAATCTCTTTCTTGGATCACAAACTATTCACTTAATTTCCTGCCAAGCAAAATAGGGGAAAATGCATGCTTTACACTTTGAGACAAAATGCCTTATTAAATCTTTACTTAATTGTATGGGGTTATGCAATAAATCTCCACGTGTTAACAACTTGTGGTCCATAATGTAGTCATCTATTTTCTTCCAGGAAATGGTATTGCATTTTCTCTGTGTTCAGCAAGTTTAAAAGAAAAGGAAAGGGCTGAGAAAAGAGGCTGAGTGCAGCTCTAAACAAGGCTGACAAAAGAGAGTTAAGCTTGCATAGGAACCTGTGATCTGTAGTTTTGGCTTAAATTGTATTTGCTGAATTTCTGATCTAAATCAAGTTCTTTTACATAATACATACAGGAAAAATGTCACTATATCTACTACATCTCCAACTATTCAAAGAATACTTTAAAACAAAAATTCTTAATTGCCTTACATTAAATCACCATATTCTATCCTGTGTAATTGACCAATATAGGGAAAATTTAATCTCCAATGTGACATTTATTAAGCATATCAGAGAGTTATTCAAATAATGGAGCAGATGGGGCACCTGGGTGACTTGGTTGAGTGGCCAACTCTTGGTTTCCACCCAGGTTATGGTCCCAGGTCCTGGGATCAGACCACATTCAGCTCCAGGCTCAGTGTCAGGTTGGCTTCTCTTCCTCTCCCTCTGCCTCTCCCTCTGTCCCTCCCCCTGCTTGAGTGCTCTCTCTCTCTCTCTCTCTCTCTAAAGCAAATAAATAAATCTTTGAAAAATAACAATAACAATGAAGCAGATTAAAAAAACTCAAATCTTAACAAGTACTCACTTTTACACTTTCTTCTGTGTTAAGTTTATTTCCCTTAACCAATACAATTTGGAAAGGGTTGTTATTTTCCCAAACATGCTGCAAAGGAATGAAACAGAGTATTTTAATTAAAGACATAAATATTCTATGCTAGCTATGAGATAACCTTATCTGTTCTCAAGTCCACTGGCAAAATAATGAAAATAGTATAGACCTCTGAACTAAAAACTGAAAATCACATATACTAAATTAAGCATCACAACCACTAGCACTTAGTTCTTATGGCAAAACAAGGCAGCATTCCAATACTGCCAAGAGCTTCACTAAATAGGGGCGCCTGAGTGGCACAGCGGTTAAGCGTCTGCCTTCGGCTCAGGGCGTGATCCCGGCGTTATGGGATCGAGCCCCACATCAGGCTCCTCCACTATGAGCCTGCTTCTTCCTCTCCCACTCCCCCTGCTTGTGTTCCCTCTCTCGCTGGCTGTCTCTCTCTCTGTCGAATAAATAAATAAAATCTTTAGGAAAAAAAAAAAGAGCTTCACTAAATAAAACACCATAAACAAACAGTATTAAAGCTTTGGATGAATTAAGAATTGACCATTTAAATTAATATACAGTTAATATCTTAATTATCAAGGAGAGATTAAACACACAACTTGTTAAAACTGAATAACTATTAAAAAATGTTAACTGTTTGAGTCAATAAACAAACAGGATTTGCTTTATATAAATACATTACATTCTGGAAAAAATGGTATCTTTGATATATTTAATTCTAAAAGTATTCAATAAGAAGGCGGCAAGTTATACCAAAAATGCTATCATAGCTAAGCTGACAGAAAAGAAATACATGAGAAAATCAACTATTTCTGCACATCTAACTTTCCTACTAGAATGTCTCAAATTGCTCACTGAAGTCTATCTTCAGCTGTACTCTCGAGAAATTTCTAATTTGGTGTCATTTTTCTGTGATACCAAAAGAACACCAAAACCAAAAATAGCATATTTACATTTATCTGTAGCTTGAGCTGAAGAAAAAGAATAACAGCTAGAAAGATAATTACAATAAATGGTAATGGATCTTTGGCAAATGTGCACTGGTTTTCATCGAAGGAGAAGTGAGCAGAGAAAATATGTGAGGCTTAAGCATACAACCTAAAAAATTACATGCTTTTGGGGGTTACCAAAGGTTCACACATGAAACTTACAGAAATAATTCGCATTTTCTTTGGTGGTAAAGGAAGAGGAAGGTTTGATGAATTTCGATTTATGGCAGCCTCTATGGCAATCATTTCCTGTTCATACATCTTCTTGATCTTGCAACATTCCACAAGCATAAAATGGGGCAAGGTCCTGTTCATTACACAGTTCCGGATATACTAGTGGCAAGCAAGAATAAGGTAAAGATTTTCAAGCAAATACTTAAATCAACAGAAGAATAATATTAAATGAACACCACACTACCAATGTACTATGAAAATGTATCTAACAACTAATGTCAAGAATATGAGAAATTAAAATCACAACATAAAATAGCTACCATTAATTGAACACCTAAGTACCTAAGAACTAGCTATTTTTTATATTTATAGCTAATTTTTCTAACAACCCTATAAGAGAGATTTTCCTCCCTTTAATAGATGAAAGAACTAAAAGTCGGAAGAGCTAAGTTACATACCTGGCATCTTTAAATCTGTCTTTTTTTTTTTTTTTTTTTTTTTTTTTTTTTTTTTTTTTTTTTTTTGCTAAGCCTTTAAGAAATATGTACCTCAGTCTAGATGTTTTGCCTTCTTTTCGCACTTAATACCTGACATTTTGACCAACTGGCTCACCTTTCTAAGGGTGGGACTTGATTGGTAAAGATTGTGATACTACAGTGCAAGCTTTGACCACAGGAAAAGTGGACATGTAATTACACATGTGGCCATTTCTTCACATCCTGAGGTGGTCATCTTAGACTTTCCCATGGATCCCTAAGGCAGACCTGGTACCTTTACAGGACAAGGCTCCAGCAGATAACCATTACTATCTCTCTTGCAAAAACATAATTGGCCATCTTAGCTTGATACTCTGCTTTATTTCCATGAGACCAGGATGACCCTCCAAAGGCATATAAGAAGAGGGGTGGTTATTCACATTACCGGGGATGCCTAACAAACTGAATAGAAACTAACTTAATATATTCCTCAGAAGAATAAATTTCCTATATAGATTCAGCATATTATATTCAATTCAGAATGAGTAAATACTTTTTTTTTTTGAAATAAAAAAAAAATCCAGAATGGTAAGTAGGAGTTACATATTATGATAAATATATTCAATCAAAAAATTTTCACTATGAAATATGTATCATTCCACTTCCTTCACATTCCTTTGCCTACATGGTATACTTTCTCTCTCATATGACCTTGTACAAAAAGGTACACAAGCCTTTATTTTTCTTTATAATAACAAATCCTAAAAAACAAAACAAAAAACTCCCCACAAATTCCAGTTTTGGCAAAACAATATGCCCTCCACTAACTAAGGTTAAAAAAATCATAGCTCCTTGGGGCACCTGGGTGGCTCAGTCGTTAAGCGTCTGCCTTCGGCTGAGGTCATGATCCCAAAGTCCTGGGATCGAGCCCCGCATCGGGCTCCCTGCTCAGCGGAAAGCCTGCTTCTCCCTCTCCCACTCTCCCTGCCTTGTGTTCCCTTTCTCGCTGTGTCTCTCTGTGTCAAATAAAAATAAAATATTAAAACAAAAAACAAAAAACACAGCTCCTTATTCTCAGCCATCACTTAACATCTGGCATGCCTCTATCCCTCTTGCTTAAAACAAAACAATAAAAATCACAAGTAAGAGTAATCACATTATTTTTCTAAAATCCTGTTACTATTTACCTCTAACTTGGCATTTAGCCTTTATTTTTTATGTAATGACCGTTTTTTAGTCTCCAAATGTAATTTCAACAAAAATATCTTCAAGTTTCTTGAAGGCAAAGCCAGGATCCTGATAAATAGCACACCTCATGGTGGGGGAGGGGTGTTGCCCTTTCTTTCTTTCTTCATTCATTCACTCATTCATTCATTCGACAGAGAGAGAGAGAGAGAGAGAGAGAGCGCAAGCACTCACAAACAGGGGAGAAGGAGAAGCAGGCTGAGCACTGAGCCTGATGCAGGGCTGGACCCCAGGACCCCGGGATCTTGACCTGAGCCAAAGACAGCCTTTTAATCAACTGAGCCACCCAGGCACCCCTCGCTTACCTATTTAAACTCCACTTTACTCCAAAAACAATCTGAGGCACTATGCTTAAGGAACTCATGATTGCATGGAAATAGGTATGTCAAAGATGGAGGAAAGCTTTTGAGGATGGCCAGACCTAATACTTACAAAATTCCAACCATATATGGAAGTAACAAAAAACAGAAGGAAGGGCAATTATACATGCAAATGTTAGACTGAAACTGAAATGTTTTCTAATTCACAATGAAAATTTGTAAGACCTTGTTAACTGATAATCAGAAATAAGTTCTTACACAATTTAATGACTATTAATCAAGAAATCTTGTATCTTACTTCCCCCAGAATATTTCCTACCTAATTATTATGTTTATATGATAAAACAGTAGGAAGCTATAGCAAATTTTATTAAGAATTCATTATGCCAGGGGGCGCCTGGGTGGCACAGCGGTTAAGCCTCTGCCTTCGGCTCAGGGCGTGATCCTGGCATTATGGGATCGAGCCCCACATCAGGCTCTTCCACTAATGAGCCTGCTTCTTCCTCTCCCACTCCCCCTGCTTGTGTTCCCTCTCTCGCTGGCTGTCTCTATCTCTGTCAAATAAATAAATAAAATCTTTAAAAAATAATAATAATAATAATAATAATAATAATAAAAAAAAAAAGAATTCATTATGCCAGGATGCCTGGGTGGCTCAGTCGGTTAAGCATCAGCCTTCGGCTCAGGTCACAATCCCAGGGTCCTGGGATCCAGTGCCGTGTCAGGCTCCCTGCTCAGTGTGGAGTCCGCTTCTCCATCTCCCTCTGCCACCCCCCCCCCCACTGCTTGTGCTCTCTCTCTCTTGCAAGTAAATAAATAAAATCTTAAAAAAAAAAAAAAAAAGAATTATGCGGCAGGAAATGATGATATAACACTGAAACAACCAAAAAAGTAGAAAGGAAACATTCAGATACACACATTAAACATATAATCATTATGCCAAAAATATATATAACTGCAAGTAAACAACAAAAACAGGCCAAAATTTTAACAATGGTCATCTCAGGTGGGTAGGATTATGAATATCTATTACTTAATTCTGTAGGTTCTAAATACTTGACTATAACAATACATTTTCATCAGAAATTTAAATTGTTAAACACACACACATACACACACACACCTCTGGAAAATTGATAGTTAATACACATACCTGGAACTGAATGAGTGGGTGATCACCAAACACGTATTCTACTCTCCCACTGACTTGCAACACATAGTCATAGGGACTAACTTCATCTTCTTTCCCATGAATAGTCAAACGTTTCTGGATTGCCAGTTCATTTATTTTGATAGGATTCATATTAGGAGATATTTGAAAACTAAACACATCCTAAAAAGGGGGTAGAAAAAAGGAGTAGTTTTATGTTTGTGCTGAAAAAACTCACTCTTTACTCTTATAGTTATTACTACATTGTATATAGCCGTACATAGTATGTACATATATATATATATATATATGTTACATATATATCTTTTACATTTAACATTCCAGTACATTTTCCTATTTTCTAAATACAGTATGTCCACAGCAAATTTGTTAAGATTTCTGATAATCTGCAAGTCATCTTACACTAAACAAGGCGCTACAGATCCCACAGGTAAGACTCATATTTAACTAAAGCGTATATTTAACTAAAGTTTACCATCAGAGAGTTTATCAAATACATTTCTCAGTGAATAGATTTTTTAACATCTTTCTTTTAAAAAGATACCAAAAAACCTGTTGTTGTTCAAATTCAGTTCATACTAAGAATTTTATGTTGTCACTAGTAAGAAGAGTATTTATATACCAATTAAGTTATAAATGAACAATTCAGTCAAATTTTATAAACACGTAAAAGAAACAAAGAAGCTTTCATTAATGAAAAATGAAGATATAGTCAGGATTTAATTATTATCAAATCTGCTCATCATAAACCCCAAATGTACAGATATTAAAGACTACTTAATAACATCTGAAACTTCTCATAATCTAGCAAAGTAATTTCCCACCATATGATCACGCACCAAGGATTTAAGAAAATTCACTATCTCCTAAAGCAGCCAACTGCTACTCTGGACAACCGTGATTGTTAGAAAATTCTCCATATTGACTGGAGATTGCTTCTGCTATATTTCCACCAAGTTAAGTTACCTCCTTCTTCCACAAGGTACTTCAAATTCCAAATTTTTATTTAATTATTTATTTATTTTTAAGATTTTATTTATTTATTTGACAGAGAGAGAGCCAGCCAGTGAAAGAGGAAACACAAGCAGGGGAGTGGGAGAAGAAGAAGCAGGCTCCCAGCGGAGAAGCCTGATGTGGGGCTCGATCCCAGAACGCTGGGATCACACCCTGAGCTGAAGGCAGACGCTTAACGACTGCGCCACCCAGGTGCCCCATCAAATTCCAACTTTTTAAACCTAAGGTTACTGGGTGTTCCAATCTATTTTCCCTAGTATTTTTACCCTTTTTCTCCTAATTTTCTATATGAGTTGGTGCTATATGCATCAAAGTATATGAACGAGGATTCAGAGAGTCATTTGAGAAGTCACATGACTCCACTTTCCTCCCCTAACTCATTTCCCAATAAGATACCAATGATCTCATATTCTTGGGTTGCCAACTGTCACCTCCTCTCCATCTCCAATAACACTCTTCTACTTCCGCAATTCTTCGTCTTTCTCCTGAAGAGCAATATAGTTTCTTATTTAATTTCCTTGCACTATCCACCTCAAAACCTTCGTCTATCTTAGAAAGTAATCTACCTTTAAAAAGAGAATTACAAAGATATATGATACTTTTTTAACATAATACAAATGGTCATAACTGTCTAAAGCAGTGCTACCCAATAAAACTCTTAAAAAATGGAAATAGTCTATTCTGTGCTGTCCAATACAACAGTCTCTTAGCCACAAGTGGTTCTTGAGAAACTTGATATGTGGCTAATGTGAAGAACTGAATTTCAATTTTATTTTATTAATTTAAATTTAAAATTAATGTACATATGTGGCTAGTGGCTACTGTATTTAAACAGCACAGGTCTGAATAATAAGGCCTTAAGCTCCTTAATATATCACAAAATTATTCTATGATTCCCATTTACTCTCTATTTCATAAATAAACTTTTTAGAAATACAAAACTAGAGGACACACTCAACATCGGATAGCAAGAACCTATAGAAAAGACCAGAAATCAGAACTGGGCTTGAAAAACTATTACAAGTAATAGAAAATAAAACAAGTTTAGTTAATATGTGTCAAGAATTAAAGGTAGTTTGAAAACGAATAAAGAGCAACTATATCCAAAGAAGAATCAAAGAGAACTCCAAGAAATAAAACATATTAAGTGAAATTTAAAACTCGATGAAAAGGAACATGGCAAATTTTAAGATTTTTGAAATTTGACAATATCAAGTGTTAGCAAAGATGTGAAGAAACTAAACTCTCAAAATATTTCTGCTAGTAATGTAAATTTGAAGAACTGTTTGGGGGACACCTGGGGGTCACAGTCAGTTAAGCAACCAACTCTTGGTTTCAGCTCAGGTCAGGATTTCAAGGTCATGAGACGGAGCCCCACATCGAGCCCCGGCACTCAGCTGGGTCTGCTTGGGATTCTCTCTCCCTCCCCCTCTGCCCCTCCAGCTTGCACAAGCGTGCTCTCCCTCTCTCAAAATAAATTAAGTCTTAAAAAAAGAAAGAAAAAAACTGTTTGGCAGTATCTATTAAAAACCAATTACACACATACACCCATGACTCACCAATTCTGTCTCTAGGTATATATCTAATAGAAATACATAAATTGATGTTATTTCATACAAAACAATGTTGAACTTGATATGCTCTGTGTGTATACATGTGTGTAACAGGACAACTGAGAAAATGTGAACACTGACTAGAATTTGAGGATAAAAAGCAAGCAAAATAAAACTAGCAAAACAAAGAATAAAAAAGATAAGCCACACCTAGGGAGAACACATTCCCATCACATTTGAATGACAAAGATTCACTACCCACAAATACCAAGAACTTAGACAAGTCAGTAAGACACACATGACACAATTTTAAAATAGACAAAAAACAAACACAAGAGAAATATGAATGTTTCATAAATATGTGAAAAGACATTCCTCATCATCAGTTCTAAGAGAGATGCAACTGAGACAATGGATATACAGTTGATACTTGAGCAACATAGGTTTGAACTACGTGGGTCCACTTAATTACGTGGATTTTTTTAATACATACAGTATAATACTGTAAATGCATTTTCTCTTCCTTATGATTTTAATAACATTTTCTTTCCCCTACTTACTTTATTATAAAAATACAGTATACGACACATAAAACAAATACGTGTTAATCAACTATTTATATTATCAGTAAGAGTTACAGTCAATGGGACATTATTAGTAGGTAAGTTTTGTGGGGGTCAAAAGTTATATGTGGATTGTTGAATGCGGAGAGGTTGGCACTCGTAACCCTCACATTGTTCAAGAGTCAACTGTACATTTGTATAATGGAACTGTATATAGCACCAAGGACTCGAAACTTCCCTTTAAAGACCAATCATAATCTCATGATGATTACGTTCAAGTCTTCTAAAGAACTACTGGTGTGTCTCATCACCCATGTTAATTCTCTTCACATAAACTGTTAATTGGGCTGACCTGGTCAGAACTCAAACCAGTTTTTCCTGTATCAAGCAATTTTCCAACAACTCTTTTAAATACTTCACAAAATATTACTCCTTTAAAAGACTTGTGATTTTCCTGAGAAGTCAATTTGCATTGTATTGCTCAATGCTTACAAACAGCTACATGAGAGACAACAAAGACACTGGGAATATGGGTGGGACAGAAACGTCTGTTTAGCAGGAAGGGATACAGTTCATTTGTAATTACATCTATATCATGACAACCGTGCTTATTCAGGTAATGTCTATACAGATGAAGAAATACTTATTCTTCATAGTTTAACTGTATGCGCTTCACTGTTTCTCACATTTCTGCCCATGCTTCTGATACATTCTCTGAAATTCCCCCAAAAGTACAGTCTCTACCTCCTTCTACCTTCTCCACAACTCACCGTTCCCTAACACACAGGAGACTATTTCAAATGCCATGTGCCCGTCTCACTTAATTGATACAATTATTTCATATAACTTATGCCGGCTGAGGTTAAAAAAACACAGGTTTGAAAGTGATGCTCAGGTTTATTGGTATCCTTAACAAATTATGACTCTTGGAATTAAAAATAATGCCTCTGTGGTCTCGCTGCTGGGACTAATGTTCTTTAAAACTGAAACGTGATAGTTCCACGATTGTATTTATCTTGCTTCTTAAAAGCCCTGATCTATTCTGGATGATACTGACAATGTGGTCCTCTAAAATTTCACGTTTTTCATAGAAACTACTGTCTATATTTCCCCCTAACTACCCTGTTAAACCACTTTTTAACCTATATGTGTAGTTTGTTACATTTCATTTCATGTTTAGTGTTCCTACATACTGCTGCCTAATGTTGGTCATTAGCAGTAATGATGAAATGGCAAAATGAATATTTTATAGAAGTCAGAAGGGCAAAAAAAATGCATGTATGAGAGATCAGTATGCTAACCATCCTTTATTCTGATACCATCATTCTTATTTTTTGTTGGTGAAATATTTACTCACTTATAAAATGGTACTGGTAATAAATTATGAATTTGGGGTTTTATTTTTATTTATTTTTAAAGATTTTATTTGTAAGTAATTTCTACACCCATTGTAGGGCTCAAACTCACAAGCCTGAGACCAAGAGTTGCATGCTCTACCAACTGACCCAGCCAGGCACCAAATTGGGGATTTTTAAAAATGGTCTTAGGGGGCGCCTGGGTGGCACAGCAGTTAAGCGTCTGCCTTCCCAGCATTATGGGATCGAGCCCCACATCAGGCTCCTCCACTATGAGCCTGCTTCTTCCTCTCCCACTCCCCCTGCTTGTGTTCCCTCTCTCGCTGGCTGTCTCTATCTCTGTCGAATAAATAAATAAAATCTTTAAAAAAAAAAAAAAAAAAAGGTCTTAGTTGCCTAAACAAAGAGTGATAAACTCTAAGTGGCTTTTCCAATTTCTTTAATAACTTAATAATTTTACTAGTCTATACAATACAAAACTAGGAACTTTTCATTTACTCCCCAGGGAAACGTTCAGCTAAAAGAAAAGTAAACTAAGGACAGTTATGATAGCTCTATCTCAACTATCTGGATATTTGACATGTATAATGAAAGGAAGACTGAATGGATACTTACCCAAAATGAGAAAGGACAATCATATGGGCAGAAGTCAGAAAAGACTAGTTTGAATTTTTAAATATATTTTATATCAAAATTTAAATACGTGCTTGCCAAAAGTGAAAACATACTACTTCAGAAGGTTGAGCGCTCCCCCGAGTACTGAACACATTTGGTCAGAGACACTAAACTACATAAGGGATGGTGAAAGGATTTATTATATTATATAAAGAATCTGACTAGATGATCTTCAAACTCCTTTCAGCATTAAAGTCTATTACTGTTGGAGGGGAACATGACAGCAGAATAGGAAGAGAGGAGGATAACCTAGTCCCATGAATACAACAGATAACTATCAAATCCTCTTAAATTAAATACCCCAGAAATTAATCTGAAGACTGGTAGAACAAACTCCACAACTAAAGATAGAGAAGAAGCCAAACAAAAGAAGGAATTGTGGAGATGAGGCTTAGAAGAGAAACAGATCATGGCCTGTGCAGTACAGAGGGAGCCACTACAGCGCAGACGAAAAAGAGACAAAATAGCACACACAGGAGCCCATGGGGAAGAGGAGTCGACATAGCAACCAGCAAGAAAAGCAAGAGGGCCCAATTTCACAAGTTCTTGCAACCAGTGGGATTTAATGTCTGCAATTCTAAAGTCAGTGGACTTGGCTCAGGGAAAGCCCAGAGGCATAGGGGTTACTCTTAGAAACAAGGTGGAACAAATAGTCCACAGAAATATACTGTGGAAACAGAGATCTTTAGAGTGCCTACGGTGCACAGTGGAGAAGCTATTTGCTCAACTCCAGGAAGGAGTTCCAGAGAGGGAGCCCTCATGGATAGACCCTGTGGGGGGAAAAAAGGAACTGTCAGGTGCCATTTCCCTTCCCTATCCCTCAGCATAAACACAGAGCCACCTGAGGAAATGAACACAGCACTGGCACTCACATGTAACTTGCTTAAACCAAGCCCTGCCCCCCCCACTCTTGTGGATCCATCCTTCCCAGTCATGCTTGACTCAGTCCCACCTCAGCAGGCCTCCTCACCCAGAGGACCAGCCCAAACCCCTGACAGCACCATGTCTCCCACCCAGGAGTTTTGTGAGGCCTCAGTTCTGGTGGCGATAGCAACAGATGTCATTTCATAAGCAGACCAGAGCACGTCTAGTTAAAATGCACCACATTCAGGTCAGGAACCAAACACTGCCCACAATAGGCAAAGAGAGCCTCTGTAGATTATTGACCTGAAGGATAAAATGGCCAGGACACAATAGCAGAGAGCACTCAGCACACAACAGAGATGCTACTGGAAGCACCAGGCTGTGAGGAACAGAGACTACTACACTGCAGAGCACTACAGGACCTCTTGCATAAGGCCATTACTTGCAAAAACAGAAGATGTAGCTGATTTCTTAACATGTGGAGAAACAGGCACAGAGACTTAGACAAAATGAGAAGACAAAGGAATTTGTCCTAAATGAAAGAACAGGCCAAGGCCAAGGCCAGAGGTATAAGCAAAACAGATATAAGTAACATGCCTGTTGGAGAATTTAAAGCAATGATCATAAGGATATTAACCAGACTTTAGAAAAGAGAGGACATCAGTGAAACCATTAATACAGAGAATAAGAAAAACATAGCAGAGATAAAAGGCTCTATAAACAGAATAAGAAACATGTTTGATGGAATGAACAGCAGGCTGGAAGCAGCAGAGGAACTAATTAATGACCTAGAAGACAGAGTAACAGAAAGTAATCAAGATGAACAAGAGAGAAAAAAGTATTTATACAAAACAATAACAGACTTAGGGAACACAATAATTCCATCAAAAGTAATAACATTTGCAATATAGGAGTTCCAGAAGAAGAAGACTGAGAAAAGGGAAGACAGAGAAGACAGAGAATCTATTTGAAGAAATAATAGCTGAAAACTTGCCTAATTTGGGGAAAGGAACATAGCGAGATGAAGGAGGCACAGAGAACCCCCAACAAAATCGACAAAAGCAGACCCACACAAAGACATACTGTAATTAAAATGACAAAATATAGAAATAAATAAAAAATATTAAGAGCAGAAAGACAAAAGAAGACAGTTACATACGAAAGAAACCTCATAAGGCTATGAGCTAATTTTTCAGCAGAAACTTTGCAAGCCAAAAGGAATAGAATGATATATTCCAAGTGCTGAATGGGAAAAACCTGCAGTCAAGAATACTCTATCCAGGAAGGCTATCACACAGAATAAAAGGAGAGATAAAGAGTTTCTCAGACAAAGAAAAACTAAAGTAGTTCGTGACCATTAAACCAGCAATGCAAGAAATATTAAACAGAGGACTCTTTCAGTGGAAGGGAAAGAACAAAAGTGAAAGTATGAAAGCAGGAAACACAAAAACAGTAATGAATATTTTTGTAAAATATCAGTCAAGGAACTCACAAAACAGAAGAATATAAAATATGACAACATACACCTAAAACATGGGAAGGAGAGTAGGAAAGGATGGGTTCAAACTTAAACAACCATCAACTTAATAAAGACTGCTATATGCAGAAGAGGTTATATACAAACCTAATGGTAACACAAATCAAAAACCACTAATAAATATGCATAGAATAAAGAGAAAGAAATCCAACTGTATCATTAAAGAAAACCAGCAAACCATGAAAGAAAGACAAGAAAGGATCAGAGAAAATCTTCATTAACAACCACAAAGCAGGTAAGAATATGGCAATAAATACATATATATCAATAATTACACTGACTGTAAATGGACTAAACACTCTAATCAAAAGGCGTAGGGTGACGGAGTGGATAAAAAAATAACACCCATCCATATGCTGTCTATAAGAGACTCATTTTAGACCTAAAGAACCCTGAAGAGAGAGAGAGAGAGAGACAAACCAAGAAAGGAAATCTTAACTATAGAGAATAAAATGATGGTTACCAGAGGGGAGGTGGGTAGGGGGATGGGTGAAATAGGGGACAGGGATTAAGGAGTACACTTGTCATGCTGATAACTAGGTGATTAAAGTAACTTTTTAAAAAAAACTATTAGTAAATACATAAATTAGGAAAAAATTCTATGACTGCTTGGAATCCAGTAAGATTTCACAATATCTCTATTTCTCTTTCAATTTCAAAACATTTATTTTCACATATACTTTGTTACAATGATGATTACATTAAAATAAATGTGTATATCCAGTAGAGATCTGACCCATATGTAACGAAATGCAGACTGACCTAGATGAGCAAATTGCACCTTTCAGTGGTAAAATTTCCTATTCCACCTCTTCCGACACTACTAATTCCCTAAATAGTATTTTAAATTTGATTTTGAGACTTTATAATAACCAAATCTTGATTTAAACTGAACTTTAGTCTCAACATATCTCAGGAGAGAGCAACAATTTTTTTTTGGTTTTGTTTGTTTGTTTTTAACCTAGATAAACCTCCTTTGTAAAATGCCAGAAGGCTGGCTCCTTTCCTTCTTTTGCATTTATTCTTACAAATATTTAGAAACATATTGTTGGAAAGGAGACAGAACTGAATAAAACTGAAACACCTGGATAAAATCCTGTCTCTACCATGGACCAGCTATAAGGCATGGCACCAAAGAAAAAAGGAAAGAAGAGAAGAGAAGAGAAGAGAAAAAGAAAGAAAAAAAACTTCTCTCCCTTTCATTTTCTTCACTGTAAAATGGGGAATGATAACATTTTATAGTTGTTCTAAAAGTGGAGAATATATAAAGAAATACCTTTCATAATTCTTGGCATGGTAAAGTGTTCAATACAGCATGGCTACTGAAATGGTTTATGTCATTGTTGTTATCACAGTAATTGAAGAACACAAAATATCCTTGAACTCCTACCCTAATTCTAAAGCTAGATCCTAGATGATAAAATGACCACACTAGATACAAAGGCAGTATCATAATCTGGTTTGTAAAATAGTTGTGACTATTCAGATATGGATTAACCGTAAATACACTCCAATATAATGCTCATTTTCCTATCACCACTTAATTACATATTTACAGAATGCACATATAAGAATATGGGGAAAAAGAGATTATTTGATGAAACCTTTCATTTTATAGACAAGAGAAAAATCAAACGAGAAAATAAAATATCTACACTAAAAAATATTATCTAAACTGGGGTTGGCAATCTTTTTCAGTAAAGAACCAGGCTTTGCTGACAACCTTTGAGTCTGTATCACATTCCTTCCTTTCTTTCTTCCTTCTTTCTTTCCTTCCTTCCTCTTCCCTTCTTTCATCTCTCTTCCTTTTTCCTTCCAACTCTTAAAAATTCCTTGAGTTATTTTTTACATCCCTTTAAAACATAAAAACCAGAAACTAATAATAAACTATATGTTAACTGATTTTAAATAAAATTTTAAAATAAGGTTAAAAAAAACTGATTTTTAAATACATACATACATACATACCATTCAAAAACTGCAGTTTTCCAACCCGATCTAGACTAACACATCATTGCATCACAAAATCATTTATGTGCAAAAGATGTGTCACTTTTGATTATTATACGTAATCCTGAATTTATTTCCATCTTTAAATCTAAAAATGCTCTTTGTAATAGCATTTACCAGCTATCTTCTCCAGGATTGGTGTTGCCTTCAGGTAAAAATCAAAGATTTACTACAATGTATTTCTTAAAATAACATAATACTACCTGACAATTTTCAAAATGAACAGCCACAATGAGCTTTCCTCCATAAAGTTTATCTTCTAAGTTTTCAAGGACTGATGGTTCATGTTCTGGTGGATACGTCTGCTTTAGCCAATCCATCCAAGACAATCCCACAAGCGACTGGATCTTTTCCTCACTGAATTTGCGCATTTTTATTCGGAATTCATTCACTTCGGGATCCTTCAGTGCATCAAATTCATGTAGACCTAAACAAATTTTTTTGAAGTGTCATTTTGAGTAGCTAATAATAATACAATAGAATACAAAATATACTCAACCAGATATACTGGATATTTGGTTTTTATCACGCAAACAAAACTGGGCAGGAAAATATTATGAAAGATCCAAAGAATATCCAGAAAAAATAACAAATTTCACATACAGAAGATGAACATATAATTAAGATTTCTAAAGAAGACAAACTTGAAACCTTTCAGGAAATGTAGTTGGGTACCAGTTTTATAATCACTGAAATAGTACACACTTTAAAACCACATATAAAATATCCAGTTTTTTTTACAAACCAAGTAAATCACATTTAATGTATCTGAGAAAGCCTAAGAATCTGAATACTTTTAAAGTAATGAACTTAAAATATAAGCTGTTACTTAACTTGAAACTCAGTAAATTTAAATTTTATAGATTAAACTTTCAATTCACTGAGATTTTAACAATGGTTATAGTAGATCAGTCAAAAACCTCATAAAATTATTCTTTGTTGTACTTAACTATGAACCACTTCTACCATGAAGACAACTAAATATAACAACCTTTTCATAAACTTATCATTATCCTAATAAATAATTCTTGAAATTGACAATAAATGAACATGCAGAAATTTTTATACATACATTAACTTTTAACTGTGAGACTGGTAAACATTTTAATTTAAAGATTATTCAAACTGGCCACACCTCATGACCCCAGTGCTGCTCTTTCTGCCCACAGGTCCTGTCCCCATGCTTTAATAAAAGCACCTTTCTGCACCAAAGATGTCTCAAGAATTCTTTCTTGGCCATGGGCTCCGAATCCCAGCCAACACACCAAAACTAGATCAATACTGTGCATGTACTGAGGAGACTTTTCAGTGTCAGCTCTACCTCATTCTTTTAAACTGCTGTTTAGGGGCTTCTGGGGGGCTCAGTCGGTCAAGCATCCAATTCTTGGTTTTGGCTGAGTTCATAATCTCAGGGTCGTGAGATCAAGCCCCACGTCCGCCTCTACACTCAGCACAGAGTCTGCTTAAGACTCTTTCTCCCTGGGGTGTCTCGATGGCTCAGATGGTTAAGCATCTGCCTTTGGCTTGGGTTGTGATCTCCAGGTCCTGGGATCAAGCCCCATGTCAGCTCCCAGATCAGCAGGGAGTCTGCTTCTCCCCCTGCTTGTGCTCTCTCTCTCGCTGTCTCACAAATGAATAAAAAATCTTAAAAAAAAAAAGAAAAAAATACTCTCCCCCTCGCTCTGCCCCTCCGCCCAAATAAATAAAAATCTTTAATAAATAATTAGAATCAACTATGGCATTAAATATAGAAAAATAAAAATGTTTAAGTTGCATAATGAAGCTAAGTTAAAATCTTGAGGGTACATTATGATTTGCTGGATAGTTTTAGATCTGGAATGGAAATACATACTCTAAATCAGCTATGAAGGAAGTGTAACTTATACAGACTACCTGAGGAATTTTGGAGCTTCTTCCCCAGCACTGTTGAAACTACTTCTACCCACAGACACAGATATTACAGGTAAGGAAAGGAAAATGAGTACCTAATACATCTAACAAAAATCAAACTCTCTATCTCCCTTTATCTACAAAAAGTCATGTCTAATCTACTTTCTAAACGTTTCTCAACTCTGTCTACTTCTCCTAGTTCCTGCAGCCATTAATTTAATCCTGGCCATCACCATCCCACCCCTGGATTACATCAGTTTTTCACTAATTTCTCTATTCCCAGTCTCAATCTCTCTGATCCATTCTCCATTTTAAAACCTGAATAATCTTTATAAAATGTAATCTGATCATGTTACTCCTCCACCACTTAAATCCCTTCCATAGCTTCCCAACTGCTTTTAGTGAAATCAGTCTCTAATTTTTAATATGACCTGGATGGCTCCACATACTCTGAAGCTGGTTGCCTCTCTCATCTTCCTGCTTGTCCTAGCTGTCCCTTTATACAAACCATAACCAATTACTTCTATTCCTTGAATAGGCCATTATTCATACATGCCATTCCCATTTCATTATCCTTCTTCCAACTTCTTCTACCTGCTCAATCCTCATCAGCACTGAAGGCTCAGTTTAGTTGTGTGTCTTCTGTAAGTCAACCCTCTCTCACTCAGTTGATTTTACCTCCTTGACTTACAGCAGATTACATACTATACTGTAATTGTCTATTTACTGATCCACATTTCCCACAGATTGTGAGCTCCAAGCAGACAAAGACCATAATTACACCCAAATTCACTGCTGTAATCCCAATTAAAAACATTCAATATACACTATTGAACTGCAATTGCTGCTGCTTTGATAATTTTTTCAATATATTATAAATAAGGACCTCTGCTCATGTAACTGTTTGAACCAACTGAAAAGTACAGATTTCTTTAATTCATCCCAGACTCACTGAATCCCAATCTCTGAGAATCTGCCTTAAAAATAAATAAATAAATAATAAATAAATAAATAAATAAATAAATAAGACTTGAATTTAAAAGCTACTACAAAGATTTCTTAAAAATAGAAACTCTGCCAAAAATTAGAAATTAGGGGGATGCCCGGCTAGCTCGGTTGGAAGAGCATGCGAATCTTAATCTCCAGCTTATGAGATCAAGCCCCACAGTCGATGTAGAGATTACTTAAAAAATAAATAAATAAAACAATCAGGTTAAGTAATTTAATTTTAAACCTAGTTAATTTCTAAATGTCTTCTGGTAAGAAAATTTGATAGCAAACCTTAAATTTTAAGATAAGATTATTATATCGTTTACAGTCAAATATAATTTTTTTTTTTTTTTCTTTTCAAGTAGGCATCCCACCCAGCATGGAACCCAGCTTGGGGCTAGAACTCACAACCCTGAGATCAAGACCTGAGCTGAGATCAAGAGTAAGATGTTTAACTGACTGAGCACCCAGGCACCCCACATATAATTTTTTCACAAAAAAAAAGTATTGAGTGGGGGCGCCTGGGTGGCTCAGCTGGTTACCCATCTGCCTTTAGCTCAGGTCATGATCCTGGGGTCCTGGGACTGAGGCCCACATCTGGCTCCCAGCAGGGAGCCTGCTTCTCCCTCTCCCTCTGCCTGCCACTTCCCTTGCTAGTGTGTGTGTGTCTCTCTCTATCAAATAAATAAATAAAATCTTTAATTAAAAAAAAAGGTATTGAGTGAATAATTTCTTCACATTAAAGATATTGTTAAAATCCTGCAGACTCCATATTTCCTTCACTTTAAAATATACCATAATTTTTGATAGGTCAGGGAAAAAATAAGGGAGTTTTCAATTTTTTTTTTCAGGATGCTGACAAAATCCTCTGATCAAGATTTACTAATGAGTATTTGAAGGGGTGACCTTCACTACAGAGCATAATCAGAAGGCAAACAGAAGCTCTGCAAATAATTATTTCGAATAAACATAAAAAATAAAATGATCAGACACATTATTCAGGAAAAGGTATTTTTAGACCCACCAGGGCAGTTATATCTGCAAAGGTTCTATTGTTTTCTTTGGGGAGGAGGAGGCAGCAAACTTGTTCCTCAAGTTAAACTGAAATAATTGTTTATTGTTTTACCAGGACGCATGACCTCACCAAGCCCTGGTTGTAGTCATCACATACAAATTAGCAAATGTAAAAACTGACTTGTTAGGTACTTAAAAGTGAAAATTCATTCTAAAATATTAAAACAGGGGCGCCTGGGTGGCACAGCGGTTGAGCGTCTGCCTTTGGCTCAGGGCGTGATCCTGGCGTTATGGGATCGAGCCCCACATCAGGCTCCTCTGCTATGAGCCTGCTTCTTCCTCTCCCACTCCCCCTGCTTGTGTTCCCTCTCTCGCTGGCTGTCTCTATCTCTGTCAAATAAATAAAATAAAATCTTAAAAAAAAATAAAATAAAATATTAAAACAGACTTAATCAACTTTCTAAATGAATGTTAACACCTGAATCTGTATATATTGCCATTAACACAAGGTTTCTAGATATGCTGAAAATCTAAAGTACAATTTATAGTTAAGAGTTTATAAACTGTTCAATTTAATTTTTTTAAAGATTTTATTTATTTGATAGAGAGCGAGCGAGCGAGCAAGCACAAGCATGGAGAGCTGTAGTGGGAGAGGGAAAAGCAGGCTCCTGACTGAGCACGGAGACCAACGTGAGGCTTGATCCCAGGACCCTGGGATCATGACTTAAGCTGAAGGCAGATGCTTAACCAAGTGAGCCACACAGGTGCCCCATAAACTGTTCAATTTAATATATAACACAGCTTGCATCTTGATCATTCAAATTACAGGGCAAACTGCATTTAAAAATTTTATATAATAAACTTTATGATACAGAATGAAATATGGTCACACTGCTTATTGAAAGAAAGATTCAATTTATATATACACCTATATGTATGACCCCTGCACTGTAGCAAGGTAGAGTCAGGTGTGCCCAAAAAAAACACCAAAAAACAAAAAAAACAGCATGCCCAATTCTATTTGATGTTTAGATAAACAATGAATGATTTTTATCATTAAGTATATCCCATGCAATATTTGCATCTAGTATATTTTTATTTGCTGAATCTGTCAAGCTCATGTAGAGATAACAGTGGCCAGTGAGCCCAAATTTTTTGAAGATCACAACTAGAAGATAGTGTAGTGATCTAAGTTTCTAAGAATCTAAGAAAAAGATACCTATATCCTGACAAAAGTTAGCTCTCTCTGTGGGGCTAACCTTTTTGGTTATCAAATATTTTACCTTAACAATTAGTGTGGTTCTGGTCTACTTCCTTCCATCAGCTGGGAAACATATAAACTATACATTTCATACACACACACACACACACACACACACACAAAGTCACTTGGAAAGAACTATATCTCAATATTATCAGTGGACATTCTTGTCTTCAATAAGACTATAAATGATTATTTATTCTTTACTTTTCCATATATTCTTCAATTCAAACAAAGGAGAGACTTTTTGTAATGGAGAATTTAAAATTTATCAAAAAAATCTTTGGAGCTCTAGCAAATGGAAAGGAATGCTTTCCAATGAGGCCATTAATATGTAAGAAAATTGTGGGGGCTCCTGGATGGCTCATTCAGTGGAGCATGCAACTCTTGATCTCAGGGCTGTGAGTTCAAGCCACACGCAGGGTGTGGAGATTACTTAAAAATAAAAATAATAAAAAACAAATAAAAAAACAAAAAAAAAAAAAGAAAGAAAATCTTGTATGGTAAACAATTACAAACTTATTGAAGGGATAAAAAATTATTGCCTAAAGCAAACTAGCTATCCTGTGAAGTAATCAAACCTTCTTAAATACTAGGCTGTCTGGGCACCTGGGTGGCTCAGTCAGTTAGGTATCTGGCTCTTATCTCAGCTGAGGTCTTGATCACAGGGTTGCTGAGTTCAAGGCTGGCACTGGTAGGCCCAGCATGGAGCCTACTTATAAAAAAAAAAGAGAAAGAAATATGTACTAGGCTGTCATTCAGTAAATCAACAAGGTTCTGTTCTAAGTACTCAGAGGGAAGAATGTAGCCCTACATTTGTAATTATCAGTTAGCCCAAATCACTATAGGTCAAGATCAAAGAATGTAATCTTACAGGACAAGGTTCTTAGAGGGGATGGTACTAGGTTATCTTGAAGATACTTATAATATTAAATGGGATGGTACTATATTATCTTATAAGAGTGAATTAATCAATACAGGAGGCCAATCCAAATGAAAAACCAGTGGACTGTTTGGTTTTGTATTTAAATTTCAAATCTCTTAAATAATAAAATAAATAAAATAAAATGAAAATGAAAACAACACCACAAAACTGCTACTTCAAAATAAATAAACAAACTTCAAGTTTCCTCTGCAGTTAACCTCTTGTAGTATTGAATTCTAGTACCTTGTCTAAAGCAGGATATTGATATACCATTGGCCCCTGTGACACCTAACATTATTATAGCAAGAGATACTCTACCATATTTTCTTTGTTACTCACAATTCTCCCTGGAATTAATTTGCAAAGAATAACATGGACATAGTATATCTTGAGTCCCTACAAAAATATCTCTACTTAAAGATAATTGTAGTTAAGGAGTAAAATTTGTCAATAATGTGGGTTATTTATAGAAACTTTTCAGTCAGTTTAAAGTCTTGGCATAGAGAGTTGTATATATGTTGTGTGTATATATAGAGGCAGTTCAAAAGAAATGGAGGATGTATCTCTTATAAAAGGGTTTCTCAAACTATCTGAGACAAAGAGACAATGTTTTTCTTTCCAATCTGCCAAAAAAAACAATACTTTGGCAAAGAAAAAGGTATACAAAACATATTACCATAGTGTCCCAGGGGTTATCACATTGCTACAGGAATTTGTAAAAATCTACTTTCAATTTTTACACTCAGACTGGTTATCAATTTACAAACAAGTATTGGTCCTTGAGTCACACTCTACAAAGCAATGCCTTTGATCATACTTACTACATGTTTATACATACAACAACAAATATGTAAAGAATTCATACCAAGAAGTTTTTAAAGTTACCTTTTCCTATAAGGACTCCAATTTTTGAGTCTAATTTTTCCCCTGGGTCACAACTTCTTGTCACTAATTTGAGAACTGGAAGAAAGGGTCTGACATCACAGAGTCTTCTTGTTTCATCTTCAAGCTCCTCATATACAGCAGTTTGATTCACACATGCAAACATATAGGAGTCGATTTCCATAAGGAGGTTAAACATTGGGTAATTGTGAACTTGTTTCCATAACATCTGCAGGAAAAAAAATAAGACACTTTCTGGAACAGAAACTCTTGTTCAAGTGTACAAAGATACATCTACAAGGATACTCACTGCAGCACTCTTCATACAACTCAAAAACATAGGACAAGGCAAATATTCAGCAATAAAGGATTGGCTAAATCAATTATAAAGTATTACAAATCTGTGAAAATAAAAATACACACTAACATGGAAAGTTGTCCAAGATATATTAAGGGGTTTTTTTTTTAAATACCAACTTACAAGAGAATACATATAGCATTAACCCATTTTTTCTAAGTAATAGTATAATGCACAAAAAATGCACCTGCATAATAAACAAAATTATTGAGTATCTGCCAGACTCATTAAGAAAGAGAGAGAGAATTCAAAATCAGAAATGTTACAACTGACACCACAGAAATACAAAAGATTTTAAGAGACTACTATAAAAAATTATATGCCAACAAACTGGAAATCCAAAAGAAACAGATAAATTCCTGGAAACATATAATCTTCCAAGACTGAATCAGAAAGAAGCGATAATCTGAACAGACTGATTACCAGTAATGAAACTGAATCAGTAATTTAAAAAAAACTCACAACAAAAAAAAGTCTAGAGGCATGTGGGTGACTCAGTCAGTTAAGCGTCTGCCTTTGGCTTAGGTCATGATCCCAGAGTCCGGGGATTGAGCCCCCCTCACCCCCGTCAGGCTCCCTGCCCAGAGGGGAGCCTACTTCTCCCTTTCCAGCTCCCACTCCCCCTGCTTATGTTCTCTCACTCTCTCTCTCTGATAAATAAATAAAATCTTAAAAAAATAAAATAAGTCTAGAACCAGATAGCTGCATTGGTGAATTCCACCAAATATTCAAAAAAGAATGAGTATCGGGGTGCCTGAGTGGCTCAGTCAGTTAAGCAACCTACTCTTGATTTCGGCTCAGGTCATGATCTCAGGGTTGTGAGATCAAGCCCTGCCACAGACTCCTTGCTGGGCATGGAGCCTCTTAAGATTCTCTCTCTCCCTCTCCCTCTGCCCCCGCCCCTCTCTCCCTCTCCAGGAAAAAAAAAAAAAAAAAAAAAAAAAAGAATGAATATCAATCCTTTTCTTTTTTTCAAAGATTTTATTTATTTATTTATTTATTTATTTATTTATTTATTTATTTATTTGATAGAGCATGCGCACACGAGCATGCAAGTGAGGAAAGAAGCACAGGAAGAGGGGGAGAGAGAATCTCAAGCAAACTATGCATTGAGCACGGGGCAGACCTCAAAACCCTGAGATCATGACCTGAGGCCAAATCAAGAGTCAGAAACTTAACCAACTCAGCCACCAGGCACCCTCAATCCTTTCAAACTCATCCAAAAAAAGGAAGAGGAAGGAATGCTTCCAAATCCATTCTACAAGGACAGCATTACTCTGATACCAAAACCAGACAAAGACACTACAAAAAAAGAAAATTACGTACCAGTATCCTCAATGAATATAGGTGCAAAAATCTTCAACAAAATATTAGCAATGCAAATTCAACAAGACATGAAAAGGATCATTCACCACAATCATGTGGGAATTATTCCAGGGTTGCAAAGATGGTTCATTACGCACAAGTCAATCAACATGATATGCCACCATTTACAAAATGAAAGATAAAAACCACCTAATTGTCTCAGTAAATGCAGAAAAAGCATTTGACAAATTCCAAATTTGTTCATGATAAAAACTCTCAAAAAGGTAGGTACAGAGAAAATATACTTCAACATAATAAAGCCATATATGACAAATCCATGGCTAACATCATACTTAATGGTGAAAAGCTGAAAGCTTTTGCTCTAAGATCAGGAACAAGACAAAAATGTCCACTCTCACCACCTTTATTCAACATACAGTACTAGAAGACCCAGTCACAGCAATCAGACAAAAAGAATCCAAATTAAATTGGAAGAAGTAAAATTGTCGCTATCTGCAGAAGACATGATACTGTATATAAAAAACCCTAAAGATTCCACAAGAAAATATCAGAATAAATGAATTCCATAAAGTTGCAGAATACAAAATATACAAAAACCTGTTGTTTCTATACACTAATGGAGAAATGAAAACACAATGTCATTTGTAAGTACATCAAATAAAAAAATACCTAGTCTTATGCTAAGTAAAATAAGTCAGAGAAAGACAAATACCATATGATTTCACTTATATGTTGAACCTAAAAAACAAAACAAGCAAAACCAGAAATTAATAAATACAAAGAACAAACTGTTGGTTGCCAGAGGGGAGGAGAGTGGGGGAAAAGGTGAAATAGGTGAAGGGGATTAAGAGGTCAAAATACCAGTTATAAAATAAATAAATCATGGGGATGAAAAGTACAGCAGGAAGAATACAGTCAATAATACTGGAATAACTTTGTATGGTGACAGACGGTCACTACACATATTATGGTGAGCATTTCATAATGTATGTAACTGTTGAATCACTAGTTGGTACTCCTGAAAGTAATATAATATTGTATGTCAACTCTACTTCAATTTTTTTTTAAAAGTATCTACGAAGATGTCCCTATTTACCATTCTTAGGAACATAAATACTTCTAATTAGAAAAAAATAGAAAATTCAAAGTATGTACCACCACCCCCTTACAAAATTTATATTATTTTTCCTGCATTTTTTTCTATTCACCAGGGTTATCTTCATTACTTAACACTGCCCTGACAGAAGAAGCAGAATCAATCTCTTATCATCTTCCCCCAAGTTTCCTAATTGAGATCATATAAAAGGTCACCATACAAATGGCAAGGTGGATTACAAATTTTAACTGCAGCTAGTACAAAAACCAAGAGCTGAGAATAACAGACCTGGAGTAAAAATCATAGCTAATGCTCAGATTCAGTTACATACAGGAGAAAGCAGTGCTGCACAGCAAAAGAAAAAATAGGTAAACTGGATTTCATCAAAATTTTTAAAATTTTATACATCAAAGGACACTACTGTGAGTGAAAAGGCAACCCAAAGAATGTTTGCAAATTATTTATTTGTTAAGAGATTAATATCCAGGATATATGAAGAACTCCTATGACTTAACAACAAAAGCAAACAACTGAATTAAAAAATGTACAATGGTCTTAAACAGAAAATTCTACAAATGGCTATTAACAACATGAAAAGATGCTTGACATCATTAGGGAAATACAAATAAAAACTGCAACAAGATACCATTTCACAACCATAAAAACAGTTATTATAAAAAACAAACAACAAAAACAGAAAATAACAAGTGTTGGCCAGGATGTGGAGAAACTAGAACTCCTGAGTACCGCTGGTGGGAATGAAAAATGATAACGCCACTGTGGAAAACAGTTTGGCAGTTCTTTAAAAAGTTAAAACAGAATTACCAAATGATATAAAAATTCCACTTTCAGACATATACCCAAAAAAATTGAAAGCAGGGACTCAAACAGATACCTGTACATCAATGTTTATTTATAGTAGCACTATTCACAATAGCCAAAAGACTGATACAATCAAAATACCCACCAAGAGATGAACAGATAAGCAAAATGCAGCATATCCAAACAATGGAATATTACTAAGTCTTAAAAAGCAATGAAATTTGGATTCATATTACAATATGGATGAAAATACTTTGAAAATACTATGGTAGGTAAAATAAGTTAGAGACAAAAGGACAATTATTGTTTAATTCTACTTTTATAAGGTAGCTGGAATAGACAAATTCCTAGAAACAGAAACTAGAATAGGGGTTACCAGGGACTTGGAGAAGAAAGTTTATTACTTAATGAGAACAGAGTTTGTGTTTCTATATAGGGCTGATGGTTGGGCAATACTGTGAAGGTATTAAATACCACAGAATTATGCACTTAAAAATTATCCTTACAGTAAACTTCACATTACGTATGTTTTACAATTAAAGAATGGAGGGGGGCGCCTGGGTGGCTCAGTCGTTAAGCGTCCGCCTTCGGCTCAGGTCATGATCCCAGGGTCCTGGGGGAGTCTGCTTCTCCCTGGGATCGAGCCCCTCATCGGGCTCCCTGCTCAGTGGGGAGCCTGCTTCTCCCTCCCTCTTCCACTTCCTATGCTTGTGTTCCCTCTCTCACTGTCTCTCTATCAAATAAACAAATAAAATCTTAAAAAAAAAAAAAAAAGAATGGAGGGCATGAATGGTTAATCCAGCTTCAGGTGCAGCCACAGACATCCATACTTGTCACCAGTGACTATACAAATAAGTAGTCTCTGAACCTTGGGATACCTAAAATAATTTTTTCTTTTTTTTTCTACTTCATGGATCATGCAGTTTTAGAATTCTCGTGTCTCCCAGATGAAGAAGCTTGGAAAAGAGTTAAGTGGCTGTCCAAAGTCAAGAACTTTAAAAAGGTTTGTCATAAATACTTTTTCTTAAAAATATCATATCCCCTAATGTTCATATTGGGTTCAGCTACTTGGAAAACACTTAAGAGAAAGTTTAGAAAAATAAATTCATTTACGTTTCATAGTACTCACAAATCAATACCACTCATCAATTCATAGGAAAAAATAATCCAACAAAACAAGCAAGCCTCGTTATGTAAAAGAAGTTGCTTCCAAACTGATGGTTACTAGAAGGGAGGTGGTTGGGGGTTGGGTGAGATAGGTAATGGGGATTGAGGAATGCAGAGTGCACCTGTAGTGATGAGCACAGGGTATCGTATGCAACTGTTGAATCACTGTATTGTACACCTGAAACTAATATCACAGTGTATGTTAACTAACTAGAATTTAAATTAAAAAAAAAAAAAAAAAACTTGCTTCCAAAGGAGGGCATGCTATTCACTACTGTGGGAAAACTTTTTCTTCCTCACAATCAGCATGAAAAGTTGTGGGGGTATGGAGGAAAGAAGAGGAAGGAAAATGAGAGAAGAGACAACTGACCAAAAATCACATACATTAAAAGTACAAGTTCAAAGATAGTTTATAAAAAGACTTTAACTCAAAATTTTCTTTGATATTGTCAAATTCCTTTAAACAACCTGAATGAAAATTGATTTTTCTTAATTCAGGTATTACATATGGATTAAAAGTGAGAGGAAAGATTACCTTTTATACATCTACAAAAGATAAAACATATATGAAAATCTTTAAAACGTAGTGACCTAAAGATTAATTTTCGCTCAAACTGACTATATGATTGACATTAGTAACATTTTCTATAATAGAATAACATCTTCCCCTAAGTGATACAGTAAGTAAGCTGCATTTATAAAAATTCCACCTGTTAACATACCTGTTTAATATAGGAAATGGTAGCTTCCCGAGGAACCTCCAACTGAATATAAATCCCAGTGGGCAAAAGGAAATCCACAGGTATGGAGCCATCAGATGCTAACTGTGAATCCACAGCCCAGATGTCAAGGATGTCTGCCATAGCAGGAGGCATTATGAAATTGAAGCACATTCATAACCATGGGGCCCTAGAAATTATTATATAAAACTTAGTGAAACAGAAAATTAGCCAAATCTTATACTAAAATATGATAAAGCCCACCAATCCACAATTAGTCTTTGGATTTCAATACAGCCAATAATGTAACAGGTGGCTAATTAAAGACGAAGTCACCAGAAATAAATCATTTAAAAACACTTTCAGTTATCATTACATGCATTATATACGTACACTGCACTGACTCAAATTCAACAAAAGTATATCACATGTGAAAAATGAAAGATTTAAAGATTAGAGGTTTCTAAGAAATTCAGTTAACAACCACTCAACAGGTGATTCCAGATTTTACTTAAATAATACTGGCTTCTTTGGCTGAGTTCTTCTCTGGAAATTCCAATGAAAATGGCAGTCGAGAGGGTCTTCTTTCAAATATAATTTTCTATCTGGGCACCTGGGTGGCTCAGTCGGTTGAGCATCTGTCTGACTCATGATTTCGGCTCAGATCATGATCTTGGGGTCGTCAGATCAAGCCCTGTGTCAGGCTCCATGCTCAGCGACCAGTATGCTTGAGCTTTTCTCACTCTACCACACACCCCCACCCCCCATTGTGTGCTCTCGCTCTAAAATAAATAATCTTTTTTTTAAAAAAGTATCAATCTTGGGGCCCCTGGGTGGCACAGCGGTTAAGCGTCTGCCTTCGGCTCAGGGCGTGATCCCGGCGTTATGGGATCGAGCCCCACATCAGGCTCCTCAGCTATGAGCCTGCTTCTTCCTCTCCCACTCCCCCTGCTTGTGTTCCCTCTCTCGCTGGCTGTCTCTATCTCTGTCAAATAAATAAATAAAATCTTTAAAAAAAAATAAAAATAAAAATAAAAAAGTATCAATCTCATGTGAGAAACAAAACATCATGACCCATCACTTAAGAATTAAAAACACCAAATCCCTCAACCCAGCTGGCAAGGCCCTTTGTGCTATGGTTCTGGCCTAATTTCCTTTACTTGTCCTAATACTGCACTGCCTAGACCTTTGTACCACAAAGGCTATTAACCTGCTGTTAGAGCTATGTTCATACAAATGTTGACACTCCTGGAATCAAACCCCTATTTCAACAAATGCACCCTTCAACTGCGCCTTGAAGACTTCCTTGAGAGCTTCCTTCAAGAAAGCACAATGATAGTGGGAAGAACATGGCACTGAAGTCAATTAAACTAAGATTCAAATCCCATTTACTGAAAGAATGAAAGTATCACATCAAAAGAGACAAGAGCCAACCTGAAGCATTTCTGAGCATCAAAAACACTCATGACATCTACGGGCTGAAACGTATCAAATGAGTGACTTAATAATAATAAAAAGAAACAAATCGTTTACTGATCACCACTGGAGATTGCTAAGACCAACACACTATTTTGAAAATTGATAAAGAATGGGGAAGTAAATCAAACATGTTTTGACCAGCTTATACCAAATATTTCAGGTTAACTAAATGATTGAGGAGGGTAGGTTTTTTTTTCTTAATTTTCAGAAAATTTTAGTTCATAAACATAAAAGAATGATAAAATTAGAAAACCACCATTATGCAACCTCCAATGAAGCAATGATCCAGGCGATAATGCATAATTAATGGATGCTAAAAAAATTACAAAATAAAGTGAAAGGATGATGAGGAACTTTATAATGAACATTATCAGGTTGACACTATGTAAATCCTGTGAATAATCCAGACATGTGTCTCCTCCGGTAATGCAACAGAAGTACTAGCCACAACCTATAGAATATAGTTGATTAAAAAAACAAAAAACAAACAAAAAGAACCTGAATTTAATCAAGACTCTAGATCTGATCTATTTATCACTTTACAAGAAATAGGAAAATAGAGAAAGGAATTAAAGACTTCAAGGAAGTATCAGTCAAGTACCCAATGAATCATCAATAAAAAAAAAAGTAATTAACAACAACAAAACAAGCTAATCAACAACAAGAAGAGAAGGAAAGAGAATGGTGCAAAGGCTGTTAACAAAAACATAGGACGGGCACCTGGGTGGCTCAGTTGGTTAAGTGTAGAACTCTCAATTTCGGACCAGGTCATGATCTCACAGTTCTAAGATCAAGCCCTGTCTCAGTTCCATGTTGGGGGTGGAGACAGCCAAATCCAACACTTATTTCACCAAATGAACTATAAAAACCTATCTTTAAAACAAACTGGAAAATTTAAATAAGAATTCAATGTTAGATGATTTTATGGAAATACTGTTACATTTGTGAGATATAATAATGGTCTGTTGGTAGGGCGCCTGCCTGGCACAGTTAATGGAACAAGTGACTTGATCTGGGGTTGAGTTCATTCAGTGTAGAGATTACTTAAAAATGGGATGTTAATAGATTAAAAAAAACAGATGTATCTATATGCTACCTAAAAGAGACTCATTTTAGACGTAAAGACACCTGCAGATTGAAAGCGAGGAGATGGAGAGCCATCTATCAAGCTAATGAATATCAAAAGCAAGCTGGAGAGAGAGCTCTAGCCGGGAGAGGAGCAGAGAGAAAGAGCAGAGGTAAATAGCAGAGGAAGAGGGAGAAGCAAACATCCTGCTAGGAAGGCAGCCGGACACGGGGCTCAATCCCAGGACCCTCAGATCATGAGCTGAGCTGAAGGCAGATATTTAACCAACTGAGCCACTCAAGCACCCCGAAACTGGTCCACTTTCTTACATCATACACAAAAATAAATTCAAAATGGATGAAAGACTTTAGTGTGAGACAGGAAACCATCAAAATCCTAGAGGAGAACACAGGCAGCAACCTCTCTGACCCTGGCCGTGGCAACTTCTTATTAGACACATCACCACAGGCAACGGAAACAAAAGCAAAAATGAACTATTAGGACTTCGTCAAAATAAAAAGCTTCTGCACAGTGAAGGAAACAATCAACACAACTAAAAGGCAGCCTACAGAATGGGAGAAGGTATTTGCAAATGACCCATTGATAAAGGGTTAGTATCCAAAATCTACAAAGAACTTAGCAAACTCAACACCCAGAAAACAACCCAGTTAAGAAATGGGCAGAAGACATGAATAGACATTTTTCCAAATAAGACATCCAGATGGCTAATAGACACATGAAAAGATGCTCAACATCACTCATCATCAGGGAAATACAAATCAAAACCACCATGAGATACCACCTCACACCTGTCAGAATGGCTAAAATTAACAACACAAGAAACAACAGGTGTTGGCAAGGATGCGAGAAACTGCACTCCCTGAACATTCCAGCCTTTACTGATTCCTCTCTCCTAACTCTTATACCTCTTAAAATCTGGACCCATTACACTGACACTTATACAGGCCCTGAATCTTTCCCATGTGCCAGTGTTGTTTCTGTAGGCAGGACAGAGCACTGATGAAAGACTATGGTCTCAGCATCCAACAGCTTACTTGTGAGAGCTGGTTCCATCCCTCACTGTCTGAAAGATTTTGGGCAAATCACGTTAAGTTCCCTTATCTGCTAAATGATGAAATCAACAGTAACTACCTTGGAGCACATAGTTACAAAAATTAAAGAAAGAACGCCTGGAACTTAGTAAATCCAATATAAATATCTGCTGCCACTTATTATTTTTTATTTTTATTCGAAAGCCCGAAGTTCTCTGAACTATGAGTTATATATTTTCAACAACTTTCATTTCCCCAAAAGTGATTAGCATATAGTAGCCATTTAGTAATTGTTTAATGTATTTAAGACAAAACATTATTTTTTTTTAAAGATTTTATTTATTTATTCAACAGAGATAAAGACAGCCAGCGAGAGAGGGAACACAAGCAGGGGGAGTGGGAGAGGAAGCAGCAGGCTCATAGCAGAGGAGCCTGATGTGGGGCTCGATTCCATAACGCCAGGATCACGCCCTGAGCCGAAGGCAGACGCTTAACCGCTGTGCCACCCAGGCGCCCCTAAGACAAAACATTATTATCCCTACTTCTACAATTCAAAAAAAAAAAGCTCACAGGATAATAAGAAAATCTAAAACAGCAAAGGTGAGTTCTTACTCTGTGCTAGCATTCTAGTAACTTTTTTTTAAAGATTTTATTTATTTATTTGACAGAGAGAGAGCACAAGCAGGCGGAGTAGCAGGCAGAGGGAGAGGGAGAAGGAAGCTCCCCGCTGAGCAAGGAGCCTGACGTGGACTTGTGGTACCCTGGGATCATGACCTAAGCCAAAGGGAGATGTTCAACTGACTGAGCCACCCAGGTACCCTAAACTGATACGTTCATAAACATGAATAAACTACACAAAGTTACTACAGATGTCATTAATAGTCAGTGGTCCTGGAATAGCTTTAGGTACATCACTGCGGAACAGTCTTTGAAGACTGTCGTTAGTAGAGGTGCTTTTCAACCCTGCAAATAGCAGGTGTTCAAGGAAACATGCTACACCAAATTATGAAGACTATGCTTTGCCTATATCCATCTACCACCACACCAAGATGGGAGAAACCCAGCTCCTGAACACCAAGTCACAGCATGTATGACATGAATCAGGAATTTGCAACAAAAGCTGACAGAGGAAAAACAGAAGTTTGCATTTAGAGAAGGGTTTATGAAACATCAGCCACCTGTCACATAATTACAATCATGATAAACCTGTACATGCCCCTACTTTCTTCAGCATAGATTTTTGGCAAGACTTTCACAACTGAAACCAAATCAACTAATGAATAACAACAGCAATAAAGGAGCATGAAACCATAAAAACAAAACCTCTAAGATCTCACCCTTACCAGATAGCTGGAAATGCTGAGGCTTCCTCAGGCCTGAAGCTCAGAACAGCAATCTTTTCAAAGAGATTGCACCTCACACCACCCTACGGCATTAACTCCCCAGATACAAAATTATGAATTTCTGGGGGTACTGGAAGAAAAGCATTATGGTAGATTTAAGAATTTCTTGATCAAGTAGTTATAACTAAAATGAATTACAAGAATGAACTGATGAGCCCCTACCATCCTTCATTTCTAGATCTGTTATTCAACACTCTCACACATTCTATCCTTAATCCTGCCACCCTGAACCACTAATACTTGCTAGCATATCCCGTATTCTCTCCTGCCCCCTACCTTAACCATCATTCCCTCTCCCTAAGATGTGCTCATCTATATATATCTCCTGATCAACTCTTATTCTTCTAGACTCTGGGAACCCTTCCCTAATACTGCTGTGCACACAAGCACCAGGGGATACCTATGTCGAAGCAGGAGCACACTACACTGGAAGTCGCTTCGTACAAACAGCTCCCAACTTCCTACTATTCCCACCTCTTTATTTGCAGCTTTGACACATATTATGGTCTCAGTAAATATTTACATATGGCTAAATGAATTAATGAATGAGTGAAACAAATTCTATGGAAGTCACTTAGTAGAACAATTATACTGGATAATTAAAAATGTGATTTAAATCATGCTTCACAGGAAAAATTTAGCTATGTGGCCTTCAATGTAGTTTCTCAGTGCCTAGTGTAAGAAATTCCAGAAACAGGGGCGCCTGGGTGGCACTGCGGTTAAGCGTCTGCCTTCGGCTCAGGGCATGATTCCGGCATTATGGGATAGAGCCCCACATCAGGCTCCTCCCCTATGAGCCTGCTTCTTCCTCTCCCACTCCCCCTGCTTGTGTTCCCTCTCTCACTGGCTGTCTCTATCTCTGTCAAATAAATAAATAAAATCTTAAAAAAAAAAATTCCATAGGGGCACCTGGGTGGCACAGCGGTTAAGCGCCTGCCTTCGGCTCAGGGCATGATCCCGGCGTTATGGGATCGAGCCCCACATCAGGCTCCTCCGCTATGAGCCTGCTTCTTCCTCTCCCACTCCCCCTGCTTGTGTTCCCTCTCTCGCTGGCTGTCTCTATCTCTGTCAAATAAATAAATAAAATCTTAAAAAAAAAAAAAAAGTCCATAAACAGCCCACTTCATCTTTATAGCAAGTCATGGTAATATCTACCATTACACAGATATAATGCCATACACATATATATTTCCTAGAACTCATTTAATTTAAAAAACTGAAATGATTTAATTCAGATATCACTTAAGTCTATTTGCACATGGCTTTCCAAAATCTCAGTCTATATTTTATAGTAGATGTACCTTTCCATAAAAGAGTAAACCAGAAAAATATTAACGAATATACAGAATTCTGATTGCTTCATCACTTGCAGTGGATCAAGCTTAACCTAATATCACTCTGTCTCCAATCCATACATTCCTGTCATGTGAAGAGGATGAAATATATCTTACCTATAACCTAAGCACTGCATTCCCACTGTATAGCAACCCAGTAACATCACAGGCATTTCCTTCCAAAAATGATGCATTTTCAACTAATGTTTAACTATAGAACAGCTTATTCCCACAAAATGTCATCTATTAAATTTAGACAGACTAGAGAACTCCCATGATGTCAAAGGATAACCATTATTTTTAATATAGAGAAAAAGAATACAGAATTTCACTTCAGAAAAATTCACTAAGCTCCACATTTATGTTTTTGTATTTTGCTATATCTATGCTATATTTCACAACAGAAGTATTTGGAAACATTTAAATAAATTAAATTTTTAAAACTGGCAAAATAAGTTGCAAAGTACTTTTCTCATGCCATCTCAAAATGTATCAAAAAGGAAAGTTTAATCACTTAGCTTTACAGTTAATCATGCTCTTTGCTTCCTAAAGGAACAGCACACCAATCTCCAAAATTAATTCCTCGACCTTCAATTTCAAGGGCAAAATCCTCACTTTCAAATGTCAACTGATTCAAAAAGATTCCAATGATTCAGCAAGATAATAAAGATGCTTGTTAAGAATACTATGTGACTTAGAAATGTTTTTCTCAACCAGGAGTAAATTATCAAAAGGGAATACTGCAAGGTTACAACCATGTCCATTAATTTCTACTGTAATATTGTCATATTAATAATTCACTAATAGCTGAGTTAGACTGTTGTCATACTTTATAAACTCTCAGGTAGAGGGGCACCTGGCTGGCTCAGTCAGAAGAGCATGAACTTTTTCTTTTTTCCTTAAAATAGGCTCCACACCGAACATGGAACTTGAACTCATGACCCCAAGATCAAGCGCTGCATGCTCTATAGCTGAGCCAAAGAGGTGCCCTGAGCAAGGTACTCTGGATTTCAAGGTTGTGAGTTCAAGCCCCACATTGGGCACAGAGCCTACTTAAAACAAACAAACACACACACACACACACACACACACACACACACACACACAAACAAAAACAAAACAAAACAAAAAAACCACTCAGGTAGACATATGTATATAATTACAGCCTAACATCTAAGTTGTACTTGTGTGTCACTTTAATAAAAGCACTTTTATTTACACCAACGCTCAAGATTTTCAAGTACTTTAAGCTAAATACTACCTAGAAAAATGGTTTTCAATCCTCTCATATTCCATACTCTTTTTTAAACAAATATCATACAAACACTTAAAAAATCTGAAATGAAACTATTCATATAACTTACATACATATACCTAACTTCAAAATAAATCTGTATAGTGACCTAGCTGTAAATAAAGGAGAAATAAAAGAAAATAATAAAGTTTCTCTCAATATGTAAATACTTGGACATGACCAAACCTCTGCTTAATGAAACAGTCAGGTTTGCCTCTATACATAGAATCACCATGGATATGACAACTACAAAAGCAGACTAATCCAGATGTGTTGTACTGATGATCAAATATTACAAATGCCACTCATTGGTGTCACAGATTTTCCAAGTCTTTATCTTTCAACATCAATATTTTGAAATCATGTAAAAAATACTTTGTATTATATTTTTATGTAAGACAGAGTTAACATCTCAGCTCAGATAATAAAACAGTTTTTACCTACATGAATATCTGGAAGAAAATTCAAAAATTGTGTTGTACATGAGACATTGTTTTGTTGTAGGGCTGTCTTATGCACTGCAGGATGTCCAGTAATCCACTACCTACTAGTAAGCAGCACCTCCCCAAACCATTGTATCAATAAATACAACAAAATCACCCATTAAAAATTTCAAAAACATCTTATAGGAGGGAGGTCACACTGTCCACTTTCAGAACCACTGCTCTAGGACAGTTCCTATTATTTCTCAAAGTAGTAATGACCTAGAAATGGTCTTTTTTTTTAAGATTTTATTTTTTGAGAGAGAGAGGGAGCATGAGCAGGGGGAGGGGCAAAAGAGGGAGAGGGACAAGCAGACTCCCTGCTGAGCGAGGAGCCTGCCTCGGGGCTGAATATGAGGACCCTGAGATTATGACCAACCGAGCCACCCAGGCGTCCCAACCTAGAAATTCTTTTATCTAGACCTAATTATACTCTACATTTAAAATAGTAATGAACATAATTTATCATACATTTCTACTGGCAAAACAACAGTGTTTCTTGTATTTGGCTATGTTGTCTTTGGCTAATTCTTAAAGGGTAAAAGAAGCTCAAGTAAAGAAAACTTTAGCCCCTTAAACAATCAGAGGAATATAAGGCCAGTATGACTAGCTCTTAATTTTCATGACTCTTAGTAAACAAACTTACAGATGCAGTGGTCAAACTAAACCCTAACACAGGATAACTTGTAGCTCTCAGAATATCATGCACAATACTGTACATAGGTACTGAGAGAGGGGGCATACTTACAAAATGTGCTGTGCCGTTATTAAAACAGCATGTCCTTTGTCAGACTAAAGCCGTGACATGGTTGCTAAACAAACGAGGTAACAAACCAAATGCTAACAGATAAATCTTTTGTAGAGATATTTTGAAAAAAAATTACTGCTACACATTCAAATATAAAATATATCCGATACCTATTTCCCTTTGTTACCCTTATTTCACAGGACGCACCACACACGAGTCCAGCCTAAGAATTAACTCAAGAGTTTCCAGTTGGGAGATGCCTTAAGAGTTATAAAATCTGGGGTCCCTGGGTGGTTCAGTCAGTTAAGCATCTGCCTTTGGCTCAGGTCGTGAGCCCAGGGTCCTGGGATAGCCCGAGTCAGGCTCCCTGCTCAGCTCAGTAGGGAGCCTGCTTCTTCCTCTCCTCTTGCTCCCCCCCTCCACCCCCGCTCATTCTCTCTCTCCCTCCCTCCTTCTCTAAATAAATAACATCTTAAAAAAAAAAAAAAAGTTACAAACCCTGGGTTCCCCAAGTGGCTCAGTCGGTTGAGCCTCCAATTCTTGAATTCGGGTCAGGTCATGATCTCAGGGTCAGAGAATCTAGCCCAGTAACAACATTGGGCTATGCGCTCAGCAGGGAGTCTGCTCTAGATTCTCTCTCTCCTTCTCCCTCTGCCCCTCCCCCTGCACACTCACTCTCTCTCAAATAAATAAATAATTTTTTTTTTTAAAAAGTTACAAACCCTTCTCATTTTAAAGATAAGAAAAGTAAGGCCCAGAGAAATTATCTAGGATGACACAGCAACAGAGCCAGGACCAAAGGCAGATTTTTCCCAAGCAATTAGCATATTTTTAAATCTTTTTTTCTCTTATTTTTTTAGTTTTCCTTCTTTTCTCTTTTTTAAAGATTTACTTACTTATTTTACAGAGAGAGAGTGAGCACGTGCTCATGCCTGCGAGCTGGAGCAAAGGCAGAGGGAGAAGGAGAGAATCTTCAGATCAGTGGGGAGCCTAATGCAGGGCTCAATCTCAGGACCCCGAGATCGTGACCTGAGCTGAAACCAAGGGTCAGAGGCTTAACTAACTGAACCACCCAGGTACCCCTCCTTTTCTCTTTAAAAGAAGTGTCCTTCCCAGGGCTGCTGAGCCCCATAGGATCTTCAGTCTTGCATCACTCTTCTGTTTGAACATCTAAGCATTGATCAAAGCCTGAGGACAAGCATGAAACAACTATGAAAACAACTCTTTCAGGAAGCTATCAGAGGGCATGGAACTTTCCCAATGACAATTAGCTCAACTAAACCCTTAGACTGTGATTACAAACCTATATCCTGTCAATTGTTCACTGGGAGAAAAAGAGGAAAGGATTTAAATGTTCTCAGCCTCCCTAGCAATATGCCATCAGAGCCATTAGATTTTACTTTTTTAATTCAAATGATAAGCAGAAACCAACATAAACTTACAGATGAACAAGTTTAACCAAAAACTATTCTGCAAAATTATGGAAAAAATTTTAAGAGAGACTGAAAGACAATTTTTAAAAATTAAATGCAATAGGGGTGCCTGGCTAGCTCTCTTGGTGGAGCATGGGACTCTTGATCTCAGGGTTGTGAGTTCGAACCCCACACTGGGTGTGGAAATTACTTAAAATTTTTTAAAAATCTTCAAACAAAAACTAAATGCAATAGTATTTACCCAGTATTCATTTCTTTCTTATTATATGATATAGCTAGAAGAAAAGTGAATGTTCATTAAAAAAAAAAATTAGCACTGGGGCTCCTGGGTGGCTCAGTTAAGCATCTGCCTTAGGCTCAGGTCATGGTCCCAGGGTCCTGGGATTGAGCCCCGAGTTGGGCTCCCTGCTCAACAGGGGAGCCTGCTTCTTCCTCTTCATCTCCCTCTGCCCCTACTCTCTCTTGCTCATTCTGTCTCTCAAATAAATAAAATCTTTAAAAACAAACAAAAAAACATTAGCACTGAAAGGGGCTGCGCAGTTTTGAAGATCACTACCTTTACCATCTCAAACCTTCAGGTTTCAATCAGACACCATGTAAATGATGGGATCTTTGATTCATATGGGTCTCAGTTCTGCCATCCACATTGTTCAAAAACAACAAATCAGCCTCAACTGATTTGTTTACAGGAAAGTATGCATTATAATACTAAGCACTGAAAATCTAAACAGAGTAGAACTTGATTTTGTAAAGATTGCTATTTTATCTGAATCATCTTAAGTCTACGTAAAAGCTATCTCCAAAGTTGGGGTGCCTGGCTGGTTCAGTCAGAGGAGTGTGTGACTCTTGATCTCAGGGTCATGAGTTCAAGCCCCACACTGTGCATGGAGCCTACTTTTAATTAATTAATTAAACTACAGATTTATAATCTTAGTACTTAACCTCAATATAAACAGAATATATTTATAAATACTTAGTATGTCTCTGTAGAACAAGTTTATTTATTATAAGTCAGATTTATTTCTATGTCCATGAAAGCAGAGCAATTTTTTAAAACCACACATATACTTAATATACCAAAATGACTTCTGTGGCTAACCTAGGCACAGATAAAACTCCTGTCTTGCTTAAGGAATTCCTCTCTTTTAAAACTTCCCAACAGGGGGGCCTGGGTGGCTCAGATGGTTAAGTGTCTGCCTTAGGCTCAGGTCATGATTCCAGGGTCCTCAAATCCAGCCCCGCCTCAGGTTCCCTGCTCAGCAGGAAACCTGCTTCTCCCTCTCTCTCTGAATGCGGCTCTGCCTACTTGTGCTCTCTCTGTCAAATAAATAAGTAAATAAAATGTTAAAAAACAAAACAAAACAAAAAACTTTCCAACAAGCTGGGGCCCCTGGGTGGCTGAGGCAGTTAGGCAGTCTGCCTTGGCTCCGGGCATGGGGATCGAGCCCCATGTCAGGCTCTCTGCTCAGCAGGGAGCCTGCTTCTCCCTCTCCTTCTGTCACTCCCCCTGCTCGTGAAAAACCTTCCCAACAAGCAAACTCTAATGCACAGACACCTAGTTCCCATCACATATATATCCTGAAAAGGAAAACAGCTCAAATTAAAACAGTACAAATTTAAATAAAATATATATTGTTACTGAAGTACCCCCCCAAAAAAAAATAGATCACTACTGTCTTTGGGTCTTAAAAGACAAGCTCCAACATATATTCAAATTCAATAAAGAAACCATCTCAGATAAAGTTATCCACTATGTAAATGTTACTTTTCTTAACTCTCAAAGGTTACTATAAGGTCTAATGTATAGAACAGTCATCAAGTATTTAACTTTGAATTTTATCATTCTCTTTAATCTAGTATATGGCTCATCAATATTGAACCAGATCCACAGATTTTATTATTGAAACACTAAGAAGTCCTTTTCATAATATAGTTGCACATACATGCTTTGTTGTACAACTTGGATGGTATAACCTTGATAATTTACTTACCCTCTCTGACCTTCAGTTTCCTATTTACAAACAGGAATAATTAATTTCCACTTTGCAGAGTTGATGTAAGATTAAATAAAATGGTGTATACACAAAAGCACATTGCATGGCACCTGACATATAAAAAGCACTGAGGGGTGCCTGGGTGGCTCAGCTGGTTAAGCATCTGACTCTTGGTTTCACCTCAGGTCACGATATCATAGATCATGGATCACATCAGACTCTGTGCTCAGTGTGGAGCCTGCTTGAAAGATTCTCTCCCTCTGCCCCTCCCCCTGCTTGCTTGCTCCCTCCCTCTCTCTCAAATAAGTAAATCTTTTTAAAAAATTAAAAAATTAAAACAGCACACAATAATCGATGACTAATATTAATTTACAATAATAGTTGTTTCTTTCCAATGAGAGAAATAGCCATGACTTCTTTTCACAGAGTACAACCATCAGCCCTGACTGCCTGGTGTGAAAGGAATTAGAACAGAGTTCCTCAAAAGGTGGTCTCCAGAGACCTACCAGGTGGTTGGCTCACATAATTTCCCAATTATAATTATAGTTTGTACAGAAATCCCACAAAACATTTCTGGGTTAGCAGAACTGTACTAATTAATTTCTCCTGGCTAACAGTTGACATGATGCTTCCAGACTTAGCAAATATATTTTTACTTCACTGTTACAGCAATTTATTTTTGTTAAATATTTTTTACTATCATGTTGTATTATGAATTTTAGGATAAATGGCTCAAAAACTGTTCAATGAAGCAACCAAAAGTAGAGAAACAAAACTCCGTTATATTCCTTATAGAAAACCAATTTTCCCAACTACTAAAAAAGTTCCAAAACCATGATAAGGTTAATGCCAATGCTCAGAGAGAAAGCAAAATGAGCTGCTGAAAGATTCCTCCATCACATTACAATACTGGGCATTGCATAATATCAATGGCGTACAATACGACAGAGCAATTCCTACCATGTATGCATAATAGTAAAAATTTTGCTTTATGAAGGCCAAAACCCCTGGCAAATCCATGATGGCTCCCGAGGGAGAGGTGCTTAATGACTTTCTGTTCCGTTTATGAATGAAAAACTATGCAACCAGAGTTAAGGATTTTTCATTTAGTTTGTAATTTTGTAAGCCACGATACAGACTCAAAAGCACCACCTATAATTACTACTTATGGAATTAAAGTTCTCAAATCAACATCACTATGTCAGTATTTACTTGTAGTCAATGCATTCACAGTCATTTAAGCACAGACATAAGCATCTGACTTTGGGTTACTACAGTACCTGTGCATTTACATATTGAAATGCATACCAACTTTTATCACAAATGACTTTCCTTTATAGTCAAGTTAAAGCATTATATTTTTCTTATAAAATATGTAGGTAGATTAACTATAAATTTTATTTCAATATAGTACAAGTATTACAAAATATGCTATAAAAAAGGGATGTGAGGGGCGCCTAGGTGGCTCAGTAGGTTAAGCGTCCAACTCTTGATCTCACCTCAAGTCTTGATCTCAGCGTTGTGAGTTCAAGCCCTGCACTGGGCTCCCATTCACAAAAAAAAAAAAAAAAAAAAAAACCAACAACAACAACAAAAAAAAAACTTGAGTCCAACAGGGTTTAGAATCACCAAAAAAAAAAAAAAAAAAAAAAAGATTTGAGCCCAACACGGTTTAGAATCAATGGTATAAAGTTCATCAAGGTTCTTTATATTTACTGTCAAACCTAGAAAGACATTTTCTAGAACGTCTTTACCAATTTGCATTCTCACTACATTGATGGATATACATAGTATCACAATTAATAGACTTGTAATACAAGTTTTTTTAATTTTAGTCAATTATCTAAAGGCAAAAAAGTTCTTGTGAGTTAAACTGCATTTTTCTGATTACTTATAAAATCAACTTTATTTTACTGAAATTTGAATTTCTGTATGTGTTTGGTCACACTAGTGTAATTTATAGATGTTTCACTTAAACATTAGTAGTCTTTTTACTGCAGAGTAAATGATAACCATGTGAAATGTTAGAATTATGAGTCGTGGTTTCATTAACCTGTTGCTTGCTTATCTTAGACTTTGTTACTTTTAATACATTAAGGTATACTATCCAAGTAAACTGAACACTTCGGTAGCTTAGAGAATATTTGCTTTGAGAATAATTCTTATTATAATAAAACAGGGCACTGAGGGAAACCTGCCTGGCTCAGTCCATAGAGCATGAAACTCTTGATCTCAGGGTTGTGAGTCTGAGCCCCATGCTGGGTGTAGAGATTATGTAAAAATAAAATCTTTATGGGCACCTGGGTACCTCAATCAGTTGGATGTCAGACTCCTGAGTTCAGTTCAGGTCATGATCTCAGGGTTGTGAGATCGAGCCCTGGGTCAGGCTCTGGGCTCCATGGAGAGTCTGAGATTCTTTCCCTCTGCCCCTATCCTGCTCATGCACATGCACATTCTCTCTCTCTCTAAAATAAATAAATAAATCTTTAATAAAACTCTTTAAAAATATATAAATAAATATTTTCTTAATTTCAGGGTTTTAAATTCCACTTAGTTAACATATCGTGTAATATTGTTTTAAAATCGAATCTGTTTTAAAAAACAGAACACTTAAATCTCCAAAAGACTTAAACACTTAAATCTCTATACACTTAAATTTGAAACACTTAAATCTCCAAACACTTAAATCCTCATAATAAAATCTTGCTTTCAAAGAAAAAAGAGTTCCAAACACATTCTAATTTCAAATACTCCTGGAAAGTAAGTTTAAATTAACTAGAGCTTATCAGTTAATGGAATGCCCTAAATAGACGTCACAGAATGCTAACATATCTGTCATTTGTTACATTAGAAATCATTACAAACTATATTTTTTCAATTTTAATTGTACTACTGCCATTATTTTTTCCTTTAAAAAAAATTCCACTCATAGCATACCCTATGTACTAACAGAATCCATATTCAAAAGACATTCTGGTTTGAAAAATATTACACATAGATCAATGGAATAGAATAGACAATCCAGAAATTAACCCACAATTACATAGTCAATTAATCTTCTACAAAGGAGGCAAAAGTAGACAATGGGAAAATGTCTTTCCAACAAATGGTATTGGGAAAGCTGGTCAGCTACATGGAAAAGAATGAAACTGGACCACTTACACCGTACACAAACATAAATTCTCAAAATGGATTAAGGACCTAAATGTGAGACCTGAAACCATAAAAATCCTGGAAGAGAGCACAGGCAGTAATTTCTCTGACATCAGCCATAGCAACATTTTTCTAGATACATCTCGAGAGGGCAAGGGAAATAAAAGCAAAAATAAACCATTGGGACTACATCAAAATACACACAGCAAAGGAAACATCAACAAAACTAAAAGGCAACCTGTAGAATGGGAGTAGGTATTTGCAAATGACATATCTGATAAAGGGTTAGTATATTCTAGCTGTATAAACTCAACAACCCCCCCCAAAAATAAAAATCCAATTAAAAAAATAGACAGAAGACATGAACATTTCTCCAAAGAAGACATCCGGATGGCCAACAGACACATGAAAAAATGCTCAACATCACTCATCATCAGGGAAATGCAAATCATAACTACAATGATATATCACCCCTTACCTGTCAGAATGGCTAAAATCAACAACACAAGATAACAAGTGTTGATGAGGGGCGCCTGGGTGGCACAGCGGTTAAGCGTCTGCCTTCGGCTCAGGGCGTGATCCCAGCGTTACGGGATCGAGCCCCACATCAGGCTCCTCTGCTATGAGCCTGCTTCTTCCTCTCCCGCTCCCCCTGCTTGTGTTCCCTCTCTCGCTGACTGTCTCTATCTCTGTCGAATATATAAATAAAAATCTTAAAAAAAAAAAAAAAAACAAGTGTTGATGAGGATGTGGAGAAAAAGGAACCCTCCTGCACTGTTGGTGGGAATGCAAACTGGCCCAGGCACTCAGGAAAACAGTACAGAGGATCCTCAAAATATTAAAAATAGAACTACCCTATGATCCAGTAATCACACTACTGGGTATTCACCCAAACAATACAAAACCACCAAGTCAGGGGCGCCTGGGTGGCACATCGGTTAAAGCGTCTGCCTTCGGCTCAGGGTGTGATCCTGGCATTACGGGATCGAGCCCCACATCAGGCTCCTCCGCTGTGAGCCTGTTTCTTCCTCTCCCACTCCCCCTGCTTGTGTTCCCTCTCTCGCTGGCTGTCTCTATCTCTGTCAAATAAATAAATAAAATCTTAAAAAAAAAAAACAAAAACACCAAGTCAAAAGAATACATGCACCCCCATGTTTATAGCACCATTATTTACAATAGCTAAGATATGGAAACAATCCAAGTTTTCACTGATAGATGAACGGATAAAGAAGAGACGGTATATATATATATACAACGGAATATTATTCAGCCATAGAAAAGAATGAAATCTTGCCATTTGCAATAACATGGATGGAGCTAGAGAGCATAATACTAAACAAAGTATGTCAGTCAGAGAAAGACAAATGCCATATGATTTCACTCATATATGGAATATGAGAAACAAAACAAATGAGCAAAGGAAATAAAAGAGACAGAAACAAACCACAAAACAGACTCTTAACTACAGAGAACAAAATGGTTACCAGAGGGGAGGTAGGTGGGAGGGTGGGTGAAATAGGTGATGGGGATTAAGCGGAGTACACTTGTTGAGATGTGCACTGGGTGATGTATGAAACTGTTGAACCACTATTTGTAAACCTGACACTGTATGTTAACTACACTGGAATAAAATTAAATTACGTTTTTCAAAAAATGCAATGCATCCCAAAATTTATGGAGAACATCAAACTACAGGGTCCTCTACAATTCACACCATTTACCCTACATTTTTCTTACACCTTCCACTGATAATCACTGAACAAATTATGTTTGAAACAAGCTACACTGGGGCACCTGGCTGACTCAGTCAGTAGTGCATGTGACTCTTGATCTCAGGGTGGTAAGTTAGGCCCCACATTGGGCATGGAGCCTACTTAAAAAAAAAATTTTTTTTTAAAGAAACAAGCTACATAAATTAGCTATATTCACTTAAAAGGCACTAGAGAATTTTAAATAACTCCCACATTCCCAACAACTTTTTAAAAGTCATTATTATCAGGTAAAAGTTTAAACATAAATTTAGATAGAACAATGGAATTCCAATGAGGAGACGGGACATTGTTGGTATTATTTCTTCAGACAAAATGGGTTGATGAAAAAGTTTTAATTCAGCAGATTCCTAAGCCTAAAAATGTTAATACTTTCCTACAAAGATTATAAAACAATAAAAATCGTATCACCCCATTATTCAAAAATATATCGCTAACCTGTTAAAGATACTCATTTAAAATAAATGGTCTTGGGGCACCTGGGTGGCTCAGCTGGGTGAGTGTCTGATTCTGGGTTTTGGTTCAGGTTATGATCTCAGGGTCATGACAGAGTCCTGCATGGGGCTCAGTGGGGAGCCTGCCTGAGATTCTCTCTCTCCGTCTACCCCTCGCCCTAGTCACATGTGCGCTCAACACTCTTTCTCTCTACAAAATAAGTAAACCTTTAAAAAATAGTAAATAAATAAATCTTTAGAAAATAAAATAAATGTTTTAAATATATATATTTTTAAGACTTATTTGAGAGAGAGAGATAGCAAGCGAGAGAGAAAGCATGAGTAGTGAGGAGGAGCAGGGGAAGAGGGAGAGACAAACTCCCTACTGAGCAAGGAGTCCAACGCAGGGCTTGGATCCTGGATCCCAGGACTCCAGGATCATGACCTGAGCTGCAGGTAGACACCCAACCGACTCAGCCACCATGATACCCCAAATATTAATTTTTATTAGTAATGCTAATTTATTTTTCCAGTGTTTTATTTCAGTCTGCCCTCCTTTCTTCTAAATATTCGATCACGCTTATCAACAAGAGAGATAATAAATTACTCAAATTGGATATATATTTCCAAGAAAGATATCTCACCCCCACAACGCTCTCCCCTCACCCTGTCCCCTCTCTTCCACTTCCAAATGAATGGTATTTTGGGCATGGGGACTAATTGTTAAGCCTATTTAAATCACTATTGAACATAACCATGTTTTAGGGTAACACTGATTATTTTACTAAATAGATAAAACTAGTAAGACAAAGACTTACTACCAATTATCTAGCTCAAAATATGATGACTTTCTTTAGCCTTTGAAAATACTGCTGAGGGAATTCTTGTACATGATGGGTAAGTATTTTCTTTCTATTTTTAAACATTTTTCTTGTTTAAAATAATAAACAAAAAAGCACACACACACAAAAGAAAGTATGCAATGAATTACTATAAAGCAAACACCTACTATAAAGCAAACCACAGTCCAGGTCAAGAAACGGAACACTGCAAGCATTCAGAGCCTCCTTGGCTGTTCCTTTCAGGTAACAAACCCCTTCCTTTCCCTAACCTCTCATCACAACTCTGACTTCTAAGGTTAAGTTCTTTTTTGTTTTTTAATCATTTTAGCCAATAGTGCAGGAGTGAAGTAAATAATTCTGATTTATTGGATATACTTTTTCATCTACCATGTGGACACACATTTTAGACAAAAGTTTCATCATCCAGACAGCTTCTGTTTCTCACTATAGTGTCAATGGGGGTCCAAAAGACTTACTGGGTGTCTTTTTCTTTTTTGGGGGGGGAGGGAGATGTCAATCATCTTCATCCCAGAAATGTTATCCAATCAATTCTGGTACCTATTTATAACAAGTGACATCATAACAATCAGAAATGACTGTATCTAGCAAAGGATATCCACATGTTAAGTGCTGTGAGGGTGAGTCATGAGCCAAACTGTACAAGTGTATGATGATGCTGGTGAGTAACTAACCAACAGCCCTCACATCTAGGAACTGACTCAGTGCCAGAAAGCCATCTGGATGGCAAACAGTAACATGAGAAGAATTTTAAATAGCTTTACAGCTGTAGAAAAAGAACTATTCCAGGCACCAAACCTTTTAGTTCTGTCTGCTGTCATTTTGAAAATAAGTTGTAATACATAAAATTCAAACAGCATCCTAAAAAGCTGGCATTTCTCCCAAGCCATTTCAGGATTACTACTTTAGATACTAATTTAACTTTGGTCTATGCAAGTATTTGTCTGTTTAAATGCTTTTCTTCAGAGACCAATTATTCTCCTAAGCTATCTAGCCATGAATGACAAAATGCTTCTGTCTCATTTCCTCTTCACTACTGACAGTAAACAGAATTTGAAAAAATTTTTAAAGCCAGGAAAAATTGAAGAGATGTTTTCTTTGGGGCCAACACTCTTCTTTCACTGCCTATTCTATCTAGAGGACATGGTAAATCAGGAGAGGCAGGCCTACAGCGTCATCTCAGTGCTAGGCCTTGATCAAGAGAAAAAGACAGGAAAAAAAATTGGAATTCAAGTTAATAAGTATTTATTAGCTACTTATACTTTTTAAGACACCATATCACACACTTGACTGGGAGAAGAGGGAATTACAAAAATAAAAAGTGGGCCAATTTGCAACCCAGCCTGTAACAGAATTTAAGTTGGCTGAGACAGATGAATGGGCGATTTGTCTGTTCTGTTTCATTCAGATGGTGTACCTTCTTAAACTCTTGGAGGTAATAAAACGAGAGAGAGATAGTAAAGGCTCATATTACTCACTATAATGTTTTCTACCTCAACCCACACAGAGCCTCAATCACAAGAGATAAGGATGGACTACCAGAAATGGGAAATATAAAGTAGCTGCCTGAACTTCACAAAGGAGGTTGGAAGGTAGTGTCTAGGGATCAGGAGACCTCACCTGAAAAGCTGAGGCAGCAACACAGTATTGCTTTCATGAAACGCCCCCCTCCACTGCCTCAGCCTATGACTTGTGCACAACAGAACAAGTACTAGAAGTTACGTGGTTTGGAGTATAATTCATTATAGGTCACTAAGTCTAGTTTCTCAAAAAATTGAAATCTTGGGGCACCTGGGTGGCTCAGACAGTTAAGCATCTGCCTTCAGCTCAAGTCATGATCTTGGGGTCCTGGGATCGATGCCCACATTAGCCTCCCTGTTCAGCGGTGAGTCAGCTTCTCCCTCTCTCTCTCCCTCTGCCTCTTCCCTCTGCTTGTATGCTCACTTGCTCTCTCTCTCTTGCTCTCTCAAATAAATAAAATCTTTTTTAAAAAGGAATCTGAAGTCTTCATCTATTTATGCTTCAAACCACTTTTGGCTATTGTCCTGTATTTCATTTAAACAATAACCTATAGTTAATCTAATAAATAACATTTTGTTTCAAAAACCTCAAATACAGCATTATTTTTAAAACACCATTACTTGGGGCACCTGGCTGGCTCAGTCGGTTGAGCATCCACTCTAGATTTCCACTCAGGTTATGGTCTCGGAGTGGTGGAATTGAGCCCGGTTTGAGGCTTGAGATTCTCTCCCTCTGCCCCTGCCCCCCGCCGCCCCACTTGCATGTGCATGCTTGAGAGCATGCAGGCTTTCTCTCTCTCCCTCTCGAATAAATAAAATCTTTTTAAAAATATTTTGAGAGGGAGAAAAAGACAGTGAGAGAGCAAGAGAGAGCACAAGAGCGGGGGGCGGGGAGCAGACTCCCTGCTGAGCAGGAACCCCGATGTAGGGCTTGATTCCAGGATGCTGGGATCGTTACCTGAGCTGAAGGCAGCTGCTTAACCAACTGAGCTATCCAGGCGCCCTAATCTTTAAAAAAAAAATTTTAAATAAAAGAGCATTACTTTTTCTCTTGTCATGAGAAGTTTTAAGATCTACTCTTAGCAACTTTCAATTATGCAATGCACTATTATTGACTACAGTCGCCATGCTGTATATTACACTCCCATGACTTATTTATAAATAACTAGAAGTGTGTACCTTTTGACCCCCTTCACCCATTCTGCCCACACCCCACCCCTGACCTTGGCAACCACCAATTTGTTCTATATATCCGATTAGTTTGGTTGGGGCTTTTTTTTTTTTTTTAAGATTCCACATATAAGTGACATCATATAGTATTCATCTTTCTCTGAATTATTTCACTTAGCATAATGCCCTCAAGATCTATCCATGTTGTTACAAATGGCAACATTTCCTTCTTTTTATGGCTGAATAATATTCCTGTGTATGTGAGAGTGTGAGTGTGTGTGTGTGTGTGTGTGTGTGTACACATCACAACTTCTTTGTCCATTCATCCATCGATGGACACTTAGGCTGCTTCCACATCTTGGCTATTGTAAACAATGCTGTAATGAACTGAGGGGTACAGACATCTTTTTCAGTTAGTGTTTTTGTTTCCTTCAGATAAATACACAGAAGTGGGATTGCTACATCAGACGGCAGTTCTAATTTTAATTTTGGGGGGAATCTCCACACTATTTTCCATTATGGTTCCACCAATTTACATTTCTACCAACACTACACAAGGGATCCCTTTTCTCTACATTCTCACTAATATTTGTTACTGCCTGTCTTTTTGATACTAGCCATTCTCAAAGGGTGAGGTGATTATCTTGTGGTTTTTTTAATTTCCCTGTTGGTTAGTGATATTGAGCAACTTTCAAATACCTGTTAGACATCTGCAGGTCTTCTCAGAGATATTCAGATCTCTGCCAACTTGCGGGGGGCGGGGGGGCGCTATTAACTTGTATGGGTTAATTATATCTTTTGAATACTAAACTCTCAACAGGTATATGATTTGCAAATATTTTCTCCCATTTGGTAGGTTACCTTTTTATTTTATTGACGGTTTCCTCTGCTGTATAGAAGTTTTTTAGTTTGATTTAGTCCCATTTGTTTATTTTTGCTTTTTTTTTTTTTTTTTTTTGGCCTTTGCTTTTGTTGTCAAATCCAAAAACTCATCATCAAATCCAAAATATCCCTGCCAAAATCAAAGTAGGGGAGCTTACAATCTATGTTTTCATCCAGGAATTTATGGATTCAGGTCTTAAGTTCACATCTTTAACCTGTATTGAGTTAATTTTTTCTACGGTATAAGACAAGGATCCAGTTTCATTCCTTTGTATGTAGCCGTCCAGTTTTCCCAGCACCTTTTATTGAAGAGACTCTCTTTGCCCCCACTATATTTTCTTGGCTCCTTTGTCATAAATTAATTGAACATACATACATCGCTTTATTTCTGGGTTCTCTACTCTGCTCCACTGATCTATGTGTCTGTTTTATGACATTAATACACTGTTTTAATTTCTACAGCTTTGTAATCTAGTTTGAAATCAGGAAGTATGATACCTCTAGCTTTGCTCTTTCTCACAACTGTTTTAGCCAGTCAGGATCTCTTGTGGTTCCATACAAATTTTAAGATTGTTTATTCTATTTCTGTAAAAATTAAAAATGCCACTGTAATTATAATAGGAATTGCACTAAACCTGTAAATTGCTTTGGGTAGTATGGACATTTTTACAATATTGTTTTTTTCTAATCCACGAGCACAAACTATCTTTCTATTTACTGTGTCTTCCTTGTTACATCAATGTTCTATAGTTTACGTGTGCAGTTCTTTCACCTCCTTGGTTACATTTACTCCTAGATATTTTACTATAATTTTTATGTAAATGGGACTGTTTTCTTAATTTCTCTTTCTGATAGTTCATCAAAAGAGTATAGAAATGCAACAGATTTTTGTATATGCCAACCTTACTGAATTCGTTTATTAGCTCTAACAGTTTTTTGATGGAGTCTTTAGGATTTCCTACATCTTATCTTCATTTCTTCATCGGCTAATAATGACGATTTTCTTTCTTTTTTTTAATGGGTGCATTAGGCCTGTTATTTTCTTTTCTTTTTAAAGATTTTATTTATTTATTTGACAGAGAGAGTGAGAGGGCACAAGGAGTGGGAGCAGCAGAGGTAGAGGGAGAAGCAGGCTCCCTGCGGAGCCCGATGAGGGGCTCAATCCCAGAACGTGGGATCACGACCTGAGCCAAAGGCAGAGGCTTAACCATCTGAGCCACCCAGGCGCTCCTTTTCTTTCTGATTTGGATGCCCTTTATTTCTTTTCCTTGCCTAAATGCTCTGGCTAGGACTTTCAATACTATGTTGATAAAAGGGCTGAGAGCAGGCATCCTTTTCTTGTTCCTTGATCTCAGGGAAATACTTTTCAAATTTTCACCACTAATGTATGATGTTGGCTGTGGCCTGTCATACATGGCCTTTATGATGTTGAGATACGTTCTCTTCGTACACACTTTGTTGAGAGTTTTTATCATAAACGGATGTCAAATTTTGTCAAATGCTTTTTCTACATCTATTGAGATAACATGGCTTCTAAACCTTCATTTTGTTCATGTGATGTGTATCATGGACTGATTTACGGATATTGAACCATCTTTCCATCCCTAGAATAAACTCTACTTACAGTGTATAATTCTTTTAATGTACTGGTGAATTCGGTTTGCTAGTATTTATTTTTTTAATTTGAGGGAGAGAGAGAGACAGAGAGAAAGCATGAGCAGGGGGAGAGGCAGAGGGAGAAGCAGGCTCCCAGGGAGCCCGATGCAGATCTCCATCCCAGGATCCTGGGATCATGACCGGAGCCGAAGGCAGACACTTAACCAACTGAGCCACCCAGGCACCCCAGTTTGCTAATATTTTGTTGAGGATTTTTGAATCTATGTTCATCAGGAATACTGGCCTATAATTTTCTTTTCTTGTGGGCCCTTGCCTGGTTTTGGTGTCAGTGTAAAGCTGGTCTCATAAAATAAGTTTGTTAGAGTTCCCCCCTCTTCCGCTTTTTTGGAAGAGACTAAGAAGGATTGGTATTAATTCTTCTTTAAATGTTTGGTAGAATTCACCAGTGAAGCCATCTCATCCTGGAATATTGTTTGCTGGGAGGTTTTTAGTTACTGACTCACTCTCCTCACCAGTAGAGTTGTCTGTTCAGATTCTCTACTTCATGATTCGATCTCAGTTGATTGTATAGTTCTAGGAATTTATCCATTTCTTTAAGGTTGTCCTATTTGTTGGTGTTAAAACAGCATTATTTGTCTCTTCTCTTCTTAATACATCATTTAAAATACTGCTTTGGGGGCACCTGGGTGGCTCAGTCATTAAGCGTCTGCCTTTAGCTCAGGTCATGAGCCCAGCGTCCTGGGACAGACCCCCACGAAGGGCTCCCTGCTCAGCGGGAAGCCTGCTTCTACCTCTCCCTGTAGCCCTCTGCCCTGCTTGTGCTCTCTCTCTCTAATAGATAAAATCTTAAAAAACAAATAAATAAATAAAATGAAATAAAATACTGCTTTGTTGTGGAGTGTTTCATTTTATTCATTTATACCACCCACATCACTTACTGTCACAAATGAATTAAAAGAGAAAATAAAATGGAAAATGTCATTAGTACTAATTTCCTATCACTAATACAAAAGCTAAACAAAAATATGTTCCCTGATTGAATTCAGCTCTTAAAAACCAACCTACACTTTTCCTCTTGATCTTTTATTTAATTAAAGGAAAAGTTACAGGGTACCTGGGTAACATAGTAGGTTAAGCATCTGCCTTCTGCTCAGGTCATAATCCCGTGGTCCTGGGATCGAGGTCCCCATCAGGCTCCCTGCTCATCGGGGAGCTTGCTTCTCCCTCTCCCTCTGCCCCTCCCTCCTGCTTGTGCACTCTCTCTCTCTCAAATAAATAAATGAAAACTTTCAAAAAATAAATAAATAAAGGAAAAGTTACTATTAGGTTCATTTGACTTTATTTCTCAGCTTGAAAAATGACACCATCTGAAAACTGAGGGAATACTCTCAAGGAATTTAAAATGGACTGGCTAAAACGTTAGCAATGAAGAAAGCTTTAAGAAACAAAACAATCTAATAGAATATTTAAACACTAGCTGCAGGGCCCCCTGGGTGGCTCAGTCGGTTGGGTGCCTGCCTGCCTTAGGCTCAGGCAATGACCTCGGGGGTCCTGGAATCCACACGCACATCTGGCTTTCGGCTCAGTGGGGAGTCTGCTTCTCCCGAGGCTCGTGTACCAACTCTCTCTCACACTTGCTCACTCTCCCAAATAAATAAATAAATAAAATCTGGGGTGCCTGGGAGGCTTAGTCAGTTGAGCAGCTGCCTCTGCCTCAGGTCATGGTCTCAGGGTCCTGGGATTAAGCCCTATGTGGGACTCACTGCTCAGTGGGGAGTCTGTTTCACACTCTACCTCTGCCCCTTCCCACTGCCTGTGCTCACTCTTGCTCACTCGCTCTCAAATCAATAAAAATAACAAATTAAATCTTTAAATAAAAAATAAATAAAATAAAATAAAATAAATAAAACCTAGCTGTAAAACACTTGTAATTACATGATAAAGAGGTCTGCCTGGTGACCTGCAATGATTTTTTAAAAGGCCCCAAAATTCCTTTACTTCTATTCCTTCTTCTCCTATAACTTCCTACTATTCTTTTTTTCCCTTCTACTGAGAATTGAGGACTATGTTCTTTCCTATTATCTGAGCTCTCTTTGGCCAATTAAATAAAGCAGAGGTAATGCAATAGCATCTAGACCCAGGTTTAAGAAATTAGTCGTTTCAACATGGCAGGGATGTCCGCTATCACCCCTGACATTCAACATAGTAGAAGTCCTAGCCTCAGAGCGCCTGGGTGGCTTACTCCATTAAGCCTTTGCCTTTGGCTTGGGTCATGATCCCAGGGTCTCTCTGTCAAATAAATAAACGAAATCTTTAAAAAGAAGAAGAAGAAGAAGAAGAAGAAGACGACGACGACGACGACGACATCGTCCTAGCCTCAGCAAACAGACAACAGCAAAAAGAAATAAAAGGGACCCAAATCAGCAAAGAAGTCAAATTCTCACTCTTCGCAAATGACATGATACTCTATGTGAAAAACCCAAAAGACTCCACCCCAAAACTGCTAGAACTTACACAGGAATTCAGTAAAGTGGCAGGATATAAAATCAATGCACAGAAATCAGTTGCATTTCTATACACTAACAATGAGACAGAAGAAAGACAAATTAAGGAGTCGATCCCATTTGCAATTGCACCAAAAACCATAAGATACCTAGGAATAAACCTAATAAAAGCAGCAAAGGATCTGTACTCAGAAAACTATAAAACACCCATGAAAGAAACTGAGGAAGACACAAAGAAATGGAAAAACGTTCCATGCTCACGGATTGGAAGAATAAATACTGTTAAAATGTCTATGCTACCTAGAGCAATCTATACATTCAGTGCAATCCCTATCAAAATACCATCCCCTTTTTTCACAGAGCTGGAACAAATAATCCTAAAATTTGTATGGAACCAGAAAAGACCCTGAATCACCAGGGAAAAGTTGAAAAAGAAAACCAAAGCTGGTGGCATCACAATTCTGGATTTCAAGCTCTATTACAAAGCTGTAATCATCAAGACAGGATGGTACCGGCACAAAAACAGACACATAGATCAATGGAACAAAATAGAAAACCCAGAAATGGACCCTCAACTCTATGGTCAACTAATCTTTGACAAAGCAGAAAAGAATATCCAATGGAAAAAAGACAGTCTCTTCAACAAACAGTGTTGGGAAAACTGGACAGCCACACGCAGAAGATGAAACTGGACCACTTACTTACACCAAACACAAAAATGGATGCAAGACCTAAATGTGAGACAGGAATCCATCAAAATCCTTGAGGAGAACACAGGTAGCAACCTCTGTGACCTGCAACAACTTCTTGCTAGACACGTCTCCAAAGAAACAAAGGTAAAAATGAACTACTGGAACTTCATCAAGATAAAAAGCTTTTGCACAGAGCAAAGAAAACCAAAAGACAACTGACAGAATAGGAGAAGATATTTTCAAATGACATATCAGATAAAGGGCCAGTATCCAAAATCTATAAAGAACTTATCAAACTCAACACCCAAAGAACAAATAATCCAGTCAAGAAATGGGCAGAAGACACAAACAGACATTTCTCCAAGAAGACATACAAATGGCCAACAGACACATGAAAAAATGCTCCACATCACTCGGCATCTGGGAAATACAAATCAAAACTACAATGAGATACCACGTCACACCAGTCAGAATGGTAAAAATTAACAAGTCAGGAAATGACAGATGTCGGTGAGGATTCAGAGAAAGGGGAACCCTCTTACACTGTTGGTGGGAAGGCAAGCTGGTGCACCCACTCCAGAAAACAGTATGGAGTTGAAACTTAAAAAGTTGAAAACAGAGCTATCCTATGACCCAGCAACTGCACTACTGGGTATTTACCCCAAAGATACACATGTGGTGATGTGAAGGGGTACCTGTACCCCAATGTTTATAGCAGCAATGTCCACAACGGCCAAACTATGGAAAGAGCCCAGATGTCCATCGACAGAGGAATGGATAAAGAAGATATGGTGTGTGGTGTGTGTGTGTGTGTGTGTGTGTGTGTGTGTATACACACACACACACACACACACACACACACACACACACACACACACAAGGGAATACTACTCAGCCATCAAAAAAAATGAAATCTTGCCATTTGCAACAACATGGATGGAACTGTAGGGTATTATGCTAAGCTAAATAAGTCAATCAGAGAAAGACAATTATCACATGATCTCACTCACATTGGAATTTAAGAATAAGGCAGAGGATCATAGGGGAAGAGAGGAAAAAAATAAAAGATGAAATCAGGGAGGGAGACAAACCATAAGAGACTCTTAATCACAGGAAACAGGTCTGAGAGTTGCTGGGGGGCAGGGGAGATGGGGTAACTGGGTGATGGACATTAAGGAGGGCACATGATGTAATGACCCCTGCGTATTATATAAGACTGATGAGTGGCACCTAGGTAGCTCAGTCGGTTCAGTCTCTGCCTTTGGCTCACGTCATGATCTCCAGGTCCTGGGACTGAGCCCCCCATGGAGCCCTGTATCAGGCTCCCTGCTCAGCAGGGGGTCTGCTTCTCCCTCTCCCTCTGACCCTCCTCCCTGCTTGTGTTCTCTCTCTCTCTAATAGACAGATAAATCTTTAAAACAAAAAAAAGACTGATGAATCACTGACCTCTACCTCTAACACATTATGTTAGTTAACTGAATTTAAATTTTAAAAATTTAAAAAAACAAAAGAAAAAGAAATTGGTAGTTTCCACCTGCTATCTCTTAAAGACACTTGCTTGTGAGATGCTCATTCTAAAAGCCACGTGTAGGTGGTCTGACCAACCCCAACTGACTGCCAGCACCAACAGCCAGATTTCTCAGTGAATAGGCCCTTCATGACTCCAGCCCTCAGATTATGAGTTTCTTTACTTGAGGCCCAGATATCATGGACCTGAGACAAGATGACCCTGCTGTACCTTGTCCAAATTCCTGACCACAGAAGAAGGGCATAACGAAATGGATGTCTGACACCATGTTTCGGGGTAGTTTGTTACAGCAAGAGATAATTAGAATATAATCTATTAAGAGATCAAATTACAGGCACACCTGGGTGGCTCAGTTGATTAAGCATCTGCCTTGGGCTCAGGTCAGGATCTCGGGGTCCTGGATCCAGCCTTGCCTCAGGCTCCCTGATCAGCAGGGAGTCTGCTTTTCTCTGCCCCTCCCCCCACCCTTGCGTCTGTGGGGGTGCTCACTCTCTCAAATAAATAAAATCTTTAAAGAGAGTTAATTCATTTGTTTCTTTAAAAAAAATACACACACACATACCATCTTCCTAAATATATTTTTCACAGAGGCATTTCTTATAAGAAATATCTTCTTATACACAAATAGCTTCAGAATATTAGCAAACCAGTTAATCTCTGAAATTACAACCACCCAAACCAAAATTCTACTAAAATTAAAATAGAACTGAGAACTAAAAACTAAAATTAAATTACCTGTGGTAATCTTAATGTTGCTATCAATTCCCCCGAAAATGAGGTATATGTTAAATGAGTTTTTAAAAAATGTCTTTATATGAAAATTCCATCACCCAACTTTGATATATCAAAACTTCTGTTAAAAAAACTGTCAAGAGGGGGCGCCTGGGTGGCACAGCAGTTAAGCATCTGCCTTCGGCTCAGGGCGTGATCCTGGCGTTGTGGGATCGAGCCCCATATCAGGCTCCTCCACTATGAGCCTGCTTCTTCCTCTCCCACTCCCCTGCTGTGTTCCCTCTCTCACTGGCTGTCTCTCTGTCAAATAAATAAATAAAATCTTTAAAAAAAAAAAAAAACTGTCAAGACAACTTCCTTAAATAATTGCTGAAATTAGACTCCAAATTTATAAATTAATACAAGCTGTAGTCAACTTCCTTAAATGTTTATAAATTATTTTAAATTCTTATTTTTCCAAAGAAAATGCAGAATATTTAAACAAGTTCTTAATTTTTCTTTTTTTTTTTAAATTTTATTTATTTCTTTGAGAGAGACAGAGCATGAGCAGGGGTGGGACAGTGGGAGTGGAAGAGGGATAAGCAGACTTGCCGCTGAGCGGGGAGCCCAACAGGGGCTGGGGAGCTGACGTGGGGCTCCACCCCAGGACCCCAAGATCACGAGATAAGCCAAAGTCAGATGCTTAACTGACTGAGCCACCCAGGTTCCCCTTAATTTAGTATTTCAAAGCCAACTAATATTTTGTCTACAACTTAGCACAAACACATAACCCCAGAATTATTTCATCTCACATTATAAGCTTCCTTCACTATAAGAACATTATGAAGTTTGTACCTAGGACCTGGATAAACCTACAGAGCTATGAGTAGCCTGGCTATTAAAATAAAGAGCCAACACTAACAAAAGCAGCTTTTAGCATCTCATATTCCTTCAAAATTGCAGTGAAGGGACGCCTGGGTGGCTCAGTTAAGCGTCTGCCTTTGACTCAGGTCATGATCCCAGGGTCCTGGGATCAAGTCCCACGTCAGGCTCCCTGCTCAGCAGAGAGCCTACTTCTCCCTCTGCCTGCCACTCCCCCTGCTTGTGTGCTCTCTGACAAATAAATAAATAAGACCTTAAAAAAAAAATCTCATTGGAACAAGGTGAATGAAGACACAATGGAAACACTTTCCTTATGCCTTTTGAAGTTGAACTCTAAGGGAAGAAGAATGTGTGTGTTATAAACTTTTGGAGCATAGATCCCTTATTTTATACCTTAAGAACTGAGACCTCCAAAAATAAAATGACCTTCCCAAGGCCACTGTGGCAGGACTGTTTTTCTCCTTCCATAATTATGGGAATGCGGCTGGGCACTAGATATTCCAACCGCCTGTGCCATATGAAATGGTCATGTACTAAGTTCTCCCTAATGGAATATTGAGTGGAAATGACCTGTGCCACTTCAGGTGAGGGATTTTAGGAAAATTGTTGTGCCGCCTACACCTTCTCTTTCCTCTTCCACTGCTCATAAAGGATGAAGAGTCAAGAGATGGAAGAAACCACCTGGAAGAGAGCCACCCACCAAAGAGAACCATCTACCTTAGATTATTCTATAAGTAACAAATAAACATCTATTGTGTTTGAGCCATTATTCATTTTCATTCTCTTAGAGCAAATTGGACTTCACTAATTTAGTCAAACACATAGTTTAGGTAGCTGCAGGGCCATGATTAAAAACCACATATCCTTCCTCAGTCACATTCAGTCCAATGCTCTGCCTACTCTGCAACTGTATTTTCCTCTCACCCTACTCCAACCCAACAGAAAACAGAATTATGAAGAGGAGTGGGGGAACAACACTGATGAGACCATGTTTATACCAGCAAATCATTCACTCCTATTTAAACTCAACAGCCTTCATCCTTGTTTATTACTTTTCACAATGTATTTTTTAATCCCCTGGTAGAAATGAACATATTTACAGTCTTCTTTCTCCTCCAGAATAGTCACCTGACTAGAATTACTATATTTTTAATAAATAAATATAAAGAAACAAAGTATATGAATTTGAGGCATGTATATGAAAGAATGCTAAGGAAAGGGGATATTTTAACACAGACTTTAAGAGAGGCAATTAGCTAGGTAAAGTGAGAAAGAACATATCCAAAGACCTAAGAAACCTCAACCATTTGAGGAATTCAAAGACAGCCCTTAGGAACATGGAGAAGCAGGAAACAGAGGCAGAATGATACTGGAGAGGCTAGCTACATTCAGATTCTGGTAGGCCATATTAAGATGTTGCCCTTGATATAAAAAAAACTGGAAAAGACTCAATGAAGAATATTGAACAGATGAATAAAAATAGATCAAAGAGATGGGCAGGGGTGAAATAGGTAAAGGGGATTAATAGTACATTTATCTTAATGAGTACTTAATAATGTATAGAACTGTTGAACCACTATATTGTACACCTATAACTACTATAACACTGTATTTTAATTACACTGGAATTAAAATTAAAAATTGATCAAATAAACAATTCTTACAAATTTTAGTGAGAAAATAAATATGTAAAAGTCATGAACCCAACAGACAAATGGGCAAAATAATAGAACACAAATTTCACAGCAGCCCAAAAAATCCATAAACATATGGGGGGAAAACATTCAACCTCATTAGGCATCAAGGTAATATAAATTAAAACCGCAAGGAAATATCATTTCATAGATCACTGCTGGTGGGAGAATAAATTGATTCAACCTCTTTCAGGATCTGGCAACAAAAATTCCATTACTTAAGTACATATCCTTGAAAAACTCTTAACCAATGATGTCACACATACATGAATACTCAATGTGGAATTGTTTACAATATCTGAAAACTAGACACAACCTAAACATACATTAACAGAATGAATCAGTAAGTTGTACTGAATATTTTACAATATGGAAAATTAGTAGAATACAGCTATACACATCACCATGAATGAATCTTACAAACAATGTTAAAAGAAAAAAAAGAATATATACAATATAAATACAATGTTAAATATTTTTCAGAGATATACACATAGATGGTAAAGCTATAAAGAAAAACAGGGTTGGGGCGCCTGGGTTAAGCGTCAGTCAGTTAAGCGTCCGACTCTTGATTTCAGCTCAGGTCACATGACCTCAGGTTCATGAGACTGAGGCCCACGTGGGGAGCCACGCTCAGAGTGGAGCCTCCTTAAGATTCTCTCCCTCTCCCTCTGCCCCTTCCACCCCCCCCAAAAAAATAAAGGAAAAAAAGTAAGGAAATAAACTATTCGTCTAAGTGTAGCTTGGGGAAAGGAAGAAAAATATGCCAGAATAAGACACACAGGATTGGCCTGGCTATTATGCACACAGGTTTTATTTTTCATTGTGTTCATTAAATTATACATTTTCATTTTCATGTGATCTTCTGTATATATGCTAAATTTCACACTTTTTTTAATGGATTAAGAGCAATAACATATGTAAAGTTTCTAGGCAGCACCTGGCATGGAGAATCCATTTGATGGGAACCCACTCCCCATTTTGCTCTGTGACCTCCATGTTGGTGATTACTAAACCCAAGTTCCAGATTTCTCCTGTCACCTGCAGTTGCTTCTCCTCCAGCAGTGCTCCAACCTAAGAATCTTGACCATCCTCATGCCCTTCCTGCTTCTCCTTATAACCTTTGTCTTTACTTCTAGATTCTGGGAGGGAACTGACATTAGCAGCTAACTGACATAAGGCGTTATGATTCTACTAAACTTTATTCCTGCTACCCTTGCCAATATCTAGTGAGTTCCTGACCAACAGGGACAGGCTCTTTTATCTTTCAGGTTCAGTACAGCACCTAATACCAGACATGAGTAACCATCTGCTGAATGATGAATAAATAAATACAAACATTATAGAGCTAAGCTACTAACTGGAAATAAGATTAAAGTTTAAAATCAGGTTGGTGCAGGAGCACCTAGGTGGCTCAGTCAGTTCAGAGTCCAACTCTTGATTTCTGCTAAGGTCATGAACTCAGGGTCCTGGGATCCAGCCTCATGTCAGGCTCTGTAAGGGAGTCTGGTTGAGATTCTCTCTCCCCCTCCTTTTGCCCCCCCTAAAATAAATAAATAAAATCTTTAATAAAAATAAAAACAGGCTGGTGATTATTCATATTCCCCAGGCCCTTTCATAGCACTGGGTTTTTTTTAACTGAAATATAGTCGACATACAATGTTATATTAATTTCAGGTATTCAACATAGTAATTCAACAATTCTATAAACCCTTCACAGTTTTAAAGAAGCCTCTCTTGGCTGCTCTGGAACAGCAGAAAGATACCTCCAAAGTTAATTTAAAATCTCTGCCTACAAAAACAGTGGATTTGGGGGCGCCTGGGTGGCTCAGTCAGTTAATTGGCTACCTTCAGCCCAGGTCATGATCCCAGGGTCCTGGGATCAAGCCCTGCATGGGGCTCCTTGCTTAGCAGGAGCCTGCTTCTCCCTCTCCTTCTGCTTGCCATTCCCCCTGCTTGTTCTCTCTCCCCCACTCTCTGTCAAATAAATAAATAAAATCTTAAAAAATAATAGTGGATTTGTAGTCATGGTCTGTACATAATAATCTCCAATCAATATGTTTATAACTGAATTTTAAAAACTTTGAATAAAAAATTAAGATCTTTTTCAAAGTAACATAAATTATTGAAGTTTTCATTTATTTATTTTTAAGTAATCTCTTCACCCAACATGGGGCTCAACCTCATGACCCCGAGATATAAAGAGTCTCATGCAAGCCAGGCACCCCACATAAATTATTTTCTATTTCAGTTTTAACTATTATAATATTTATAATTATACTTAAAATATACTCTGTACTATGCATGGAAATTGTTAATCATCCACATAAACAAAACAATGATATTTAATAACATATATAACATAAAGGCATGCTCTTATACTGGAAAACTGTATTGACATCAACAAGATAGCCATTTATGTTGCCCTTTACATACTACTTCCTCTGTCATGTGGCAGTCAAAAAGGCTAAGTGAGATGCTTGCAGCAAAGAAAACAGTTTTGAAAGGTCATGCTACGCGGATAGCCAGAATTTCTTTCACAATATCCTCACTGTCTATGGTAGACTATACGGACAATCTGACCACAGTTATTTTCTGAGTAAAAGCAAAAACCATGTTATCAAAGGACCAGAAACAGTAGGCACTCAACAATATGATCTTTATGAACATTTTTTCTAACTGCATAAACATTCAACACACATTAAAGAAAAAGAACCCTAAGGCAAAGACAAGAACTGGAGGAAGAGGAACTAGTTAAAGACGGGAAGGCAAGTTTAAACCACTCAGTTTATTCCCAGTGCTCATGTAACATGATAAGAAGCTTCTAAAGTAAGCTTTTTCTTTTTTTTAAGATTTTATTTATTTATTTATTTATTTATTTGACAGAGAAAGAGAGAATAGAAGCAGGCAGGGCAGCAGGGAGAAGGAGCAGCAGGCTCCCTACTAAGCAGAGAGCCCAACACGGGGATCGATCCCAGGACCCTAGGATCATGACCTGAGCCAAAGGCAGACATTTAACCGACTAAGCCACTCAGGCCCCCCATAAAGTAAACTTTTTGAAATTAAAACATGTCATTTACCTACGAAAAGCATAATTATAACAATATTGAAGACAATAACTATAATCCACTTCAAAATTTCCAAATCTTAACAACAACTACAAACATGGTGCAAAGTTTCAAAAACTCTGCAAGAGCTATAATCCCATCTTTTCCCTTAATAATTCTTATTGGTCTGTTATCCATCTAAACAGACAATATCTTTCCTGACCTGTTACACAGATAATGTGTTAGTCAACAGCAAGAAGAAAATTTCCCAACATCCTTATAAAATTTCCAATCTCAGAAGTTAACAAGTATACTCTCTGGGGGAAAAAAATCATTCTAGCTCTTTAATCATCTTGTTCTATCCCGTGAAATTATAGTTATTCCTGCCTACTAATCAAAACACAAAGCTTTCTCCAGAGCCAAGTGAAGGTACTTGTATATTAGATATCACAGCCAAGTTACAAGACACAGTATCCATAAGTTTCTGGCAACATATTCTTTTTAAGCCTCCAGAATTTTAATTCCTGTGAGGCTCTCTCACTAAAATTTAACAGGAACACAACTTTCCTTACCAGTTCTGATCTTATAGCAGAGCATGAGGATTTGTGTTACTTCTATAACTACTAAAAACAATCTATGATATACACTCTTCTAAAAAAATACACATACTTAAAACATTCCACTACTCAAAACCAAAGGTAAACTACAAATTGTAGCCCTTGTATATTAGTGGTGGGAAGGTAAAATGGTGCAACCACTGTGGAAGAATATGGCAGTTCCTCAGAAATTTAAACACAGACTTACCATACGATCCAACAATTCCACTACCCAAAAGAATTAAAAGCAGGGGGGCACCTGGGTGACTCAATCAGTTAAGCATCTGGCTCCTGATTTCGGCTTGGGTCATGATCTCAAGGTCATGAGATCAAGGCGGACACTGGGCTCTGGGTTCAGCAGGGCGTCTACTTCTCTCTCTCCCTCTTCCGTTGCCCCTGCCCCCTGCTCATACCAAGATAAATAAATCTTAAAAAATAAAAAAGCATTAAAAGCAGGGATTCACACAGGTATCTGTAAACCTAAGTACACCCAAGTACAAGTAATATTACTACCAGTAGCCAAAAGATAAAAAGAAAAAATTTCAACCAATAAATGGGATTTTAAAAATGTGGTATGAACAT